>NC_134094.1:30566090-30885090 GCF_000715075.1 Nicotiana tabacum | reverse complement strand
GCGCCGTTCGACAGTTTGAGGCCTTGAGTAGCTTCACTTCATGTTTAATGACTTGTACGGGTGGTCAGAATTGAACGTCGGGGAGTTCAGAGTTGATTTGGAAAGAAAATTCTTATTTCGGAAGCTTTAAGTTGGAAGAATTAACTAAGGTTTGATTTTTGAGTAAACGACCTCGGAATCTGGATTTGAAGGTTTCAATAGATTCGTATGATGATTTCGGACTTGGGCATATGTTCGGGTTGAGTATCGGATCAACCGTGAGTATTTCGGTACTTATTATGGAAGGTTGGCATTTTGAAGGTTTAAGAATTTTCTAAGTTTAGTTTGAAGTGGGATTTGATGTTATTGATGTCTTTTTGGGATTTCGAGCATTGGAATAGGTTCGTATTGTGATTTATGAGTTGTACGCAAAGTTTGGCGTCATTCCGGATGTTTTGGTATGGTTCAGACACGTTCGTCAAAGTTTGAAAGTTTAAAGAAAGATTTCGATCGTCGATTCGTAGTTTGATGTTCTCTAGCATGATTTGAGGCCTCGACTAAGTTCATAATGTATTTTGGAACGCTTTGGTATGTTACGTGAAAGTCCCGGGGGTTTCAGGTACGCGAGCGCAGAAGCGCTTGAGTCCCGCAAAAGCAGAATCGTAGGTGCGCGAGCGCAAAAGCGGAAGCGCGGGTGCGCTACTGGGGGCGCAGAAGCGAGAGATGTTGGTTTGTGTTGGAGCCGCACCTGTGATGGATTTTCCGTAGGTGCGGAGCCGCAGAAGCAGCTGCTATTCCGCAGGTGCGAGGAAGCGCTGGGCAGAATTGGATTTTAATACGGGATTTGCCCATTTTCTTTCATTCTCTCTTGGGTTGGGTGATTTTTGGAGAGCTTCAAGTGGAGATTTTCATCAACCATTGCAAGGTAAGTAATTCCCACACAATGTTAGTGAAATACTTAGATTATATATGGATTTTTACATGGATATTAGTAGAAATTGTGAGATTTTGGTAGAAAATCTAGAATTTGGTATTTTTGAATTTTGACCATGAAATTGGACATGGAATTAGGAATAAATCATGTATTTGAGTACGAGGTTTTATGGGTAGCGATTATCTTCAAAAATTTTGGAATTCGAGCACGTGGGCCCGAGAGTTGACTTTATCAAGTTTTCGAGCGGAGTTGAGAATTGTTATAAATTGATTAATTATGGGTAATAGAGTATATTTATGGATTTGCACATTGTTTGACTAGTTTTGGAGAGATGGGCATCACTTTGAGGTGTTAGAATGGCGTTGGAGCCGGCTATGGAACTTCGGCGCGAGGTAAGTCTCTGGTCTAACTTTGTGAGGGTGAAACTACCCCTATGTGGTGTATTTGATATGTGTTACTTGTTGCGGGGGCTATGTATGCACGAGGTGACGAGAGTCCGTACATAGCTAAACCCATGTTATTGTCCGGGCAGACTTAGGTTCACATCATGCAATAATTGTACTATAGGAGTTATCTTTGCTCGTTTAATTCTTTTATTTTGCATTACGACTTGAGACTAGACTTTCTATTGTAGAGATTTGACGGGCTTCATGATTAGCCGTGGAATAATTGTACTCCTCTTACGAATTTCTCCCGCGCTATGCATTTTCATCGAAAAGGTTTCCTTAAAGTCCATAACTCGCACGTTTATTTGTGAATGGGGTCAAGGACCCGTTAAAACTTCTTATTCTCGTGGGAGCGGGTTGTTCGCCTCGATAGTATAATAGATACATCTATAATAATTGGGGTTCCTACTGGTTGTTAATTATTGTAGTTTATGTAATTATTAACATTTCACCTTGAAAATTATATTTTTATACGGGAATTGGAAAATAAAAGAATGGGTTTGCATGTGTACCAGCGTTTATACTATTTGATTAACGGGAATTATGATTTAAAATAATCAAAATGAGTAATTAAGTTGATCGATCACCATTGGCTTGCCTGACGGCGGCGTTTGGCGCCATCACGACCTATAGTGGAATTTGGGTCGTGACAGCTTGGTATCAGAGCGTTAGGTTCACTTAGGTCTCACGATTCATGATCAAGTCTAGTAGAGTCTTGCGAATTGGTAGGGAGACGTCTATACGTATCTTCGAGAGGCTACTGGGCTGTTAGGAGCACTTCCCTTCTTGATTTCTCATCGTGCTATTTGATTCTTTTGAGGCTTATGCTTTTATTTCCTTCATACTCAATCTTATGCGACATGAAGCACTTGTTATTAATTTGGCGTTGAGGAGTTATAGTGGTACTACAGACGTGGTGCCGGATGATTTTTCCTGCATATTCGGGCAGGCTATTATCGTCTCCTTGTGGAAGGATGTTTTGTCGTTTCAGCTCAGTATCTATATTTCCTATGGTTTTGAGGCTATGCATAGGTTACTATGATGTTCATGTGTTATTATCGCACAATGTTGGTGTAATGGTAGGGTGATTATTTATGGATTGTGGCAGTGAATGACTCAAAAATAGGACTTCTCAGTTTATGGTTTAGTGGTTCGGCATCTAATTCCAGCGGAGGAAGGGCAGTCGAACTATGGATGTTCAGGTTTTGGTTGATGGAGTAACGAGACTTGATATTTTCGAGCGTGGTGGAATTTTCATTTGTGATGTGGTTTTGTCATCCTTGTTTGAATGTATTGAGGTTCGACGGTGTTATGGTCAAATTACTGGCAGGTCAAGTAGGAAGAGTAGAGGTCGAGAAGTTACCTAAAGGAGATGGTTTAACCGAAGTGGGTGTGGTAGTTTAGCATATGGATTTTGTGACGGGTTATCCACATGCCTTGAGAAAGTTTAGATCGATTTGGGGGTCATGGTGGAAAGTGACTAGGTCTACCGACCTTATTTGAAATGGTGGCTACTGCACTGAGGAATATCAAATATGGAAGAAAGGAGTTGCTGGAAATGAAGAGGGGTGTGAAACCTTGATTATCGTTGGGATGCAACATGACTTCGAGTTTGGAATGTATTGTTGGACTTTCAGTTAATGTCAATGGGGAATGAACAGACTTGTACAACTGGTGGATGGGCATAGGCTTAGAAGAGTTTACTAAGTTCATGGTGATGGTACCCAGTGCAGCGTAGTTGGAAGATGACGGTATGGAATCTCCACAAATGGGTTATCTCTCTTGAGAAGGTTAGCGGTTGCGTGATTTTGATGAACTTTCTACGAAGAATTCTACTTACTACCCTACGGATTGTTGAATATGCGATTGTGATTGATAATTCAGAATTTTCATGAAAAGTTTAATAAGAAACTATAAGAAATTCGGCGGTTGACGGTGCGAGATCATGGTAATTGAGAAGGAGAAATCTTTGTGGGTTCTAAGTTTACATAATTGTTGCTAAAGCTAAGCGGGGGAGCCCCACCGTCTACGATTGGATCGTGTGGTTGTCTGCTGGTGTTGTATCTGGTTATCGGTGCATTGGTGGGTCATTATGGCTAAGAACATGAAGCATTAGGGGTAATTCGAGCGGAGAACTTGGTGAATGTGTGCTAAACTTCTCCTTATCGATCTTATCACGGCCCAAAATCCAACTAGCCGTGATGGCACTTAACCTCACCCGCTAGGTAAGCCAAATAAAAACAGTTCGATTCAATTAATATTTAACTAACTCTAATACACTCCCCAAGGACTGGTAGTACAAATCATGAGCTTCTAAGAATAATTTTTGCAAAACTGGTGTGAAATAAAAGTACGTCATCTCTCTGATAAGTTGGAATTTTGACTACTTATTAGCTTCTTTTAGCTTTTGTTTTAGTCCAAAAGTGTCTAATTGTATTCCCGAAAACTGATGAAATATGCTTACCCGCAGGAGTATTGAAAAATGAGTCACTACAATGAAATCCAACTCAAGGAGGAGTGATCTAAACAAGGACAAAAATCAGGCACAGAAGCTCAAGTACGGACCGCGGATTTCTATCTGCGGCCTCAGAATGTGAAGGAAAATCAACAGAGCCCCAGTGCAAAGTGCGAGCCGCACAATTATTGTGCGGCCGCAGAAGCTATGTAAGAGCCAAAGTTCAGAGAGTTTCATTTCAAGCTCAAGAAGAAATGTGTACCGCACAATAATTGTGCAGCCAAAAACAGCTATGCGACCGCACTCAGGAAATGTGTGGTCCGCAGAAGAGCCTAGTGCGGCCGCATCCAGAATTGTGCGGACCACAAAACATGAAAGATGCGGCCGCAATCCAGAATTGTGCGGCCGAAGAATCAACTCCTATCAAGATCTGAAGAGAAGTTCGGACCACACATATAATTGCGCGGCCACAGAACCTCCGAAAAAGTAATTTTGTCCGAAAATTCCAGCTTTGTATAAATAGATTACTTTCACGAAATTAGGTCAAATATTGAAGATAGAAAGTACTGTAGTCGTTTTTCTTTACCCCTTTAGGCAACTTTAGCTTACTTTGGTGATTTAACATTGGATTTTTATCTTTTAATCTTGCAATATGAATCTTATCATCTTTTCTTCTCTATTTTCCTCTATACCCATTATGAGTAGCTAGATTTTTAGCTAGGGTTGTGACCCAGTCCTAGTGTGTGAACCTAATGGGTATTTGATTTATGGCTTGTTTATGGTTGGGTGTTTATTATTTATCGTTGTTCTTGACTTTAATTGTAGAAATAATGGTTGCAAATATTAGTTTATGCCTATTTGACTTGGTCTCTACTTGAGAAAGAGAGACTTAGTCTAGAAAAACTTGGCTAACAAGAATTTGGGATAAAATCAAGTGATTGATAGTCCCAATTAAAGGGTTGAACCTAGAGATAATAAAACCCGACTTGGGCATTTTATCAACTGTTTTGTTCAATACTCATTATGATCAAGGAGATGGGCAAGCAGGTCAAAAAGATGAAGAAGACTCAAGCTTCAAAAGAGTCAGTGGAGCTGCTGAAGAAGGATGTGGAGAATTTCACTTCTACCGGAGATATTCCACTGGACCTGCTTATGGAGAAGACTGCCCTTGCAGCACAGACAGCACATGCATCAGAGCAGGAGGCTGACAGAGAGCCGGTGAGAGGATTTGTGGTGCCCCAGTTAGAGGACCTGGAGATACAGTTGGAGGACCCTGAGGGAGTTGATGATCCTATGCATTCTGAGGTCCCCACTAGTGAGCCTGACCCCATGCAGACAGAGACCACATAGGGAGTTTTCTTTACTCTCTATCCCGTCCCGAGTTTTATTTACTCTCTATCCCTCCCCTGATCTTATTTTTACTCTTAGCATTGAGGACAATCTTATTTTGATTTGATGACTTTGATGACTGGCATGTAATAATTATGATACTATTTTTCTTTATTTTTACTTATCGTTATTTTCATTTTCGTTATTTTTCACTTTTGGTATGTATACAACTTTACCATTCCATGTATATATTCATCCCCATTTTGTGTATATTCGTTTCACTCCCCTATTGTACATATTCATTTTACTTTTCGTATTTTACTTTATAACTTCTTTTGTAATTTTCCTTAATAGCTTAGCTTCTTATTTCCTTTAGTAGCTTCTTTTTGAGTTTGTAGCCTCTTTTTATATTTCTGCGTGATCAATAAGCCTTTGGTTTTCTTAATGCCATGGTTCTTTCCAAAGGTGGATATTGTGTGAACCGGGTGGCTCTTCCCAACGATGGATGGCGTGACAACCTTCTTAAGGTATTGAGTCTTTTTTTTTGCTCTGATATGTAGTAGTAGTAATGAATAAAAGTGTCTCAAGAAGGCTTCACTTGGTACTAACACATTTACCTTCGACCTCATGGTTAGAAACAAGTTGATTGACAAAGAATAGCTCTAGTTGTGACCTTTAGACTCTTGAGTTGACTAAAACTATCATCAAGTGGTTTCTTTGAGCCATCTGTGATATTCAATCTTAGCTAGGGTTGTTGTGGGCCCTCGACTCTGTTCTCTTTAACAATCCATTAGGTTGAGAGAGAGGCGAGGTATTTAATTGCAAGTCCAAGTCCCGTGCCAATAAGTCTAGAACTTGCCCTGAATGTTTGTCTAGGCGAAATTCTAAGTGTAGCTCGACTTGAGAAGTGATTGTAGGCTCTCCTTGGTCCCATTTGAACTGTGAAAGCTTTCGTAGCCTACCAATATGATATCCCTAGTCAACTCCTTTGAGCCTAAGTCTTTTTCATTCAATAACCACATTACAAACCTTCATCCGTTTTATAATGACCCTCTCTTGGCACCCAATCGTTCCTTAGAATTCATGATGAGCAATTAGCAAAAAAATAAGTTTAAGGGAGAGACGAGGAATTTCAAAGTGATGAAAGGTACAAAGAACAAAAAGAATTGATGAAAAGGAAATGCAAAGAAAAGGATGAAGAGTTAAAAAGAAATATGTCAAAAAGAAAGAAAAGGTTGAAGGGATTCAAAGAAAATAATGTTGAAAGGTATGGAATGATGAGAAAAGGAGAAAAATAATTGTCATGAACAAGAAAGAGTGACAATGTGTCTCTCTAGTTCCCCTGAGGAAGAAGAAAATGACGCAAAGAGTCAAGAAAGTATAAACCGAAATGAAAAAATGGAGTGCTTAAGGAAAGATGAAACCATCATAGTTCATTATGTCCTACCTTGATCCAAAAAGCCTTCATTACATCCCGCTAAAGCCCTATATGAGTTCAAGTTGAGTGAGCTTACATTAGTGGTGGTTTACATAAGGGGCAAGCTTATGGTACTTAGAGCCGGACTTGTGGCATTCTTTTGAGAATGATGAGCGCACTTCTTTACAATCCTTGTTTTGAGTGTCACATTCTATTAAGTGAGATTTTCTCATGGAGAGTAGATGAGAAGTTTGGGATCCACAATGACCTACGTGAGAAAGCGAGCTTCCTTGATGAATTGAGTCAACTCTTGATGCTTTTATGTCACATTAGAACTATGGAACTCAAAATGTCATAGCATGATGTTGTTGATAATGCATGTGTGTTGAGGGTAATTGTTAGTTCCAATTGATGCTTGATGAAGTCACCTTAGGACTGCTGAAATTTTCATTTCTTTATCTTGTGGAGGTGGGAATTACCTTGCTTTCTTGAGGACAAGCAAAAGCTTAAGTTTGGGGGAGTTGATAACTAGGGGTTTTAGCCTATTATTTGCTTAGGTTTTGGGTCAAAAATGCGTAAAGGTATTCCCGAAAACTAACTTAATGTGCTTGCTTGCAGGGTTTGGTCAAAATGAGGCAAAGAAGCCATAATCAACTCATGAAGGAGTCAAACCTACACGAATCCAAGGCTGAGACTGAAGCGCTGAGAGCGGCAGAAAAGTGCGGCCGCGTAAGGACCACCGCTGAGGCGGCCACCATTACGCGATCCGCGAAAGTAGATTCAGAGAAACTTCTTTGAGTACTAAAATCACCGCTGACCGCATTGGAAAGGCGCGGCCGCAAAATATTTGGCGCGACCACGAAGGGAATTCTGCTGAGAACACATCTTGAGGTTCAGAGACCCTGCAAGTCGGGCTTAACTAAGGAACGCGGTCTGCGTCCAAATTACGCGGTCGCGATGGAAGCACACGCGAACGCGGTTGAAATTAAGCGGTCCGCAAAACTAAGCCCAATTCAAGCCCAGTATTGAAGAAACGCGGACCGCGCTCATTATTACGCGGCCGCGAAAGCTCAAGCGCGGACGCGATCAGAATTACATGTCCGTGAATCCTTCGCAGGGGCATTTTTGTCCGAAAATTTCAGCCTAGTATAAATAGATCCTTTTATCAATTTTAGGTTAAGTTTTGTTTAGGAGAACACGTGAACGGCTAGTTTTTCCCTTTTTGGGCAATGTTAGAGTAGATTTACCTTCAAACTTTAGACTTTCATCTTGTACTTTAATATTATGGCTTATATTTCATTTTTATCTTTGATTTCTGTTGTTATTATGAGTAGCTAGACTCCATAGCTAGAGCTGTGACCCAATCCTAGTGTGGGTATTTAATGGGTCTTGAATTTTAGGGTTTAATTGTTTATGGGTTAGTGATATTTAGCCTAATTCATGCTAAAATTATAGAATTAGTGGTTGCAAATACTGATTCATGCCTTTATGACTTAGGCTCTTCTTGAGAAAGTGGACTAAGTCTAGGAAAATTAGGCTAACAAAGAAATTGGGGTGAACTCAAGAGATTGATAGCCCCAATTAAAGGGTTAAACCTAGAGATAGCCCCAATTAAAGAGTAATACCCGACTTAAACCAATTTCACTTGTATTGTATGAACACCCATTTGGGCATGAGAAAGCCAAATCGGGCAAAGTCACTCAAACTACCGAGAGGTATAGAGTGAGCGCTTTTGTGTGATGATTATATCACGACCCCAATCATAACAAGCTTGTCCTAAATTCTTGATACCCATTAGATACTCACCTAGGCGGAAGTCACTTCCCTAGTTCCTTTTAACACTTGAAATCTTTCACCAAAAATATTGTACTTAGCTTACACTCAGCATACAATAGTATAAAATTAGAATATAATCAATCGCAAAAATGTTTGAAAGTGCAATTAGGAATAACATGCACATCTAGATTAGTTAGATACTCAACTCCAAGTCAAATTAACTCCCTATGAAAATCGATCCCGACTTCATTGGATAAAACTGCATCGACCATCATCGCTACTCTATAGTGGTGTAGGTTTGGACCCGATCACTTTTTGGCACCGTTGCCGGGGATCGAACCCTGGTCACCCGCGTGACAGGCAGGAATACTCACCACTATACTGGTAAGTATTCCCGCCTGTCACGCGGGTGACCCGGGTTCGGTCCCCGGCAACGGCGCCAAAAAGTGATCGGGTCAAAACCTACACCACTATAGAGTAGCAAGGATGGTCGATGCAGTTTTATCCAACGAGGTCGGGATCGATTTCCACAGGGAGTTAATTTTGCTTGGAGTTGAGTATCTAACTAATTTAGATGTGCGTGTTTTTCCTAATTGCACTTCCAAACATTGTTGAGATTGATTCTATTCTAATTTTATACTATTGTATGCTGAGTGTAAGCTAAGTACGATATTTTTGGTGAAAGTTTTCAAGTGTTAAAAGGCACTAGGGAAGTGATTTTCGCCTAGGTGAGTATCTAATGTGTATAAAAAATCTAGGACAGGCTTGTTATGATTGGGGTCGTGATATAACCATCACACAAAAGCGCTCACTCTATACCTCTTGGTAGTTTGAGTGATTTTGCCCAATTTGGCTTTCTCAAGCCCAAATGGGTGTTCATACAATACAAGTGAAATTGGTTCAGGTCAGGTATTACTATCTCTAGGTTTAACCCTTTAATTGGGGCTATCAATCTCTTGAGTTCACCCCAATTCATTGTTAGCCTAATTTTTCTAGACTCAGTCCCACTTTCTCAAGAAGAGCCTAAGTCATAAAGGCATGAATCAGTATTTGCAACCACTAATTCTACAATTTTATCATGAATTAGGCTAAATATCACTAACCCATAAACAATTAAGCCCTAAAATTCAAGACCCATTAAATACCCACACTAGGGTTGGGTCACAACCCTAGGTATGGGGTCGAGCTACTCATGGTAACAACAGAGATCAAAGATAAAGATGAAATATAAGATATAATATTAAAGTACAAGATGAAAATCTAAAGTTTGAAGGTAAATCTACTCTAAATTTTCCCAAAAAGGGAAAAACCAGCCGTTCACGTGTTCTCCTAAACAAAACTTAACCTAAAATTGATAAAAAGATCTATTTATACTAGGCTGAAATTTTCGGACAAAAATGCCCCTGTGGAGGATTCACGGACGCGTAATTCTGACCGCGTCCGCGCTTGAGCTTTCGCGGCCACGTAATAATGAGCGCGGTCCACGTTTCTTCAATACTGGGCTTGCATTGGGTTTATTTGCACGGGCCGCATAATTTCAACCCCGTCTGCGTGTGCTTCCATTGCGGCTGCGTAATTTGGACGTGGATCGCGTTCTTCAGTTAAGCCCGACTTGCAGGGTCTCTGAACCTCTAGATACGCTCTCAGCAGAATTCCCTTCGTGAACATGCCTTTTCAACACGGTTAGTGGTGATTTTAGTACTCAAAGCAGCTTCTCTGAATCTACTTTTGCGAACCGCGTAATAGTGGCCGCCTCAGCAGTGGTCCTTACGCGGCCGCGCTTTTCTGCCATTCTTAGCGCTCCAGTCTCAGCCATGGATTCGTGCATGTTTGACTCCTTCATGAATTGATTATGGCTTCTTTGCCACATTTTGACCAAACCTTGCTAGCAAGTAAATTAAGTTAGTTTTCGGGAATACCTTTACGCATTTTTGACCCAAAACCTAATCAAAAGAGAGCAAATAATAGGCTAAAACCCTAGTTATCACACCCACCTCAAGTCGAAGGAAAATTGTGGATGGTGAGCTAGTGGGACTAGAAGATGAGATCCCGAACAATGTGGTGCAAGCAAATGATGAAGTAAGAATTGATATTGATGACAATGTGAAGGAGACTCAAGAGGAAGTGAACCCGTATAGGGAGTACATTATTGACATACCGGAACCGATAGTGCCAAAGGCTAAGGCATCAATGCCAAGGCCTCAATCTTCATATCCTCAAAGGCTTGCCAAGAAAAATGGCGAGAATCAATTCAAAAAGTTCATTGAAATGATTAAGAGTCTATCTTTTAATCTACCATTGGTTGAGGCTTAGGAGCAAATTCTCGGTTATGCAAAGTTCATGAAGGACTTGGTGACAAAGAAGTGGTCGATGAATTGTGAAACTATAAAGATGAATCATCAAGTGAGTGAAATTGTGCACTCAATGGCTCCTAAATTGGAAGATCCCGGCGCTTTCACAATCCCTTGTACCATTGGAAGTGCCGACTTTGCTAAAGCTCTTTGTGATCTTGGGGAAACTATCAATTTTATGCCCTATTCGATTTTCAAGACATTTGAAATTGGGCAACCAAGACCCACATCTATGAGATTACAAATGGCGGATCATACCATGAAGAGACCGTTGGGTATAATTGATGATGTGTTGGTTTGTGTTGATAAATTCATTCTTCTGGCGGATTTTGTTCTTGATTGTGAAGTGGACTATGAGGTGCCGATTATTCTGGGTAGACCTTTCCTTGCTACATGGAAGGATCTTGTTGATGTAGAAGCTGGTGAACACACTTTCTGGGTGGGTGATGAAAATGTGGGTTTATATGTGTGCAAATCTATGAGGAAACCGAATATCAATGAAGTGTATTCATTTTTTGACTTGGTGATCGATGTGATTATTGATGATACTAGTGATACGATGAATGTTGATAATACTTTGGAGGCTATTTTGCTTAACCTTGATGATGACGAGACGGATGGCTATGTGGAATGCGTGAATTCATTACAAGGAATGGGGTCGTTTACTTATGAACCCCTCAAATTGTCCTTGGATCTTGAAAATTGGAAGACTCCTCCAACAAAGCCCTCAATCGAGGAGCCTCCCACTTTGGAGTTAAAGCCATTGCCTCCGCATCCCAAGTATGAATTCCTTGGCCCTTGTTCTACTTTATCGGTTATTCTTTCCTCTTGTTTGACTAACGTGCAGGTAGACTCCATATTGGCGGTGCTACAAAAGAGTAAGAAAGCTATTGGGTGGACTTTGGCGGATATTCAGGGAATAAGCCCCGTATTTTGCATGCACAAGATTAATTTGGAGGAAGATGTCAAACCCTCCATTGAACATCAAAGGAGACTCAATGAAGCAATGCAAGAGGTAGTCAAAAATGAGATCATAAAGTGGTTGGATGTCGGGGTTGTTTACCCCATTTCCGATAGTTCATGGACCTCTCCGGTGCAATGTGTCCTAAAGAAAGGGGCATGACGGTGGTTACCAATGACAAGAACGAGTTGATTCCTACAAGAACGGTGACCGGGTGGAGAGTGTGTATGGACTATCGCAAGCTCAACAAATTCACAATGAAGGATCATTTCCCACTTTCCTTCCTATATCAAATGCTTGATAGGTTGGCCGGTCGTGCTTTCTATTGTTTCCTTGATGGGTATTCCGGCTACAATCAAATTATTATTGCTCCGGAGGATCAAGAGAAGACTACTTTCACATGTCCTTATGGTACTTTCGCATTCTCGCGGATGCCATTTGGGTTATGCAATGCACCGACGACTTTTCAAAGGTGTATTATGGCAATCTTCACAAACATGGTGGAGGATTTCCTTGAAGTCTTCATGGATGACTTTTCGGTGGTCGAGAATTCTTTTGATGATTGCTTGAAAAATTTGGATAAGGTCTTGGCAAGATGTGAAGAGAGGAACTTGGTGTTCAATTGGGAGAAATGTCATTTCATGGTTTAGGAAGGCATTGTCCTTGGCCACGAAATTTCAAAGAATGGCATTGAGGTCTACAAGGCGAAAATAGAGGTGATTTCTAAATTTCCACCTCCAACATCCGTGAAGGGAGTGAGGAGTTTCTTAGGTCATGCGGTGTTCTACCGACGTTTCATCAAGGATTGTTTCAAAGTGGTGAACCCCTTGTGTAAGCTTTTGGAGAAAGATGACCAATTCCATTTCAATGAGGATTGCATGAAGGAATTTGAATTGCTCAAATTCAAATTGACAACTACTCATATTATCACCTCCCCGAATTGGAGCTTGCCTTTTGAGCTGATGTGTGACGCTAGTGATGTGGAGGTCGGAGTAGTTTTGGGGCAACATGTCAATAAGATCTTTCATCCGGTGTACTATTCTAGTAAGACCATGAATGATTCCCAAGTCAATAACATTGTGACCAAAAAAGAGCTCTTTGCTATTGTTTTTGCTATGGAGAAGTTCCGCTCGTACTTGATGGGTACAAAGGTGATTGTCCATACGGATCACGCGGCACTTCGACACCTTATGAGTAAGAAAGATTCAAAGGCTCGGTTAATGAGATGGGTTCTTTTATTGCAAGAGTTCGATCTAGACATCCAAGACCGCAAAGGCAGTAAAAACCAAGTGGTGAACCACTTGTCTCGCTTGGATGAGGAGGGGAGGCCACATGACGGCCTTGAGATCAATGACTTCTTCCCCGACGAGTAACTTCTAGCCATTTCAATGAACAAGATGCCATGGTTCGCTGATTTAGAAAATTATATTGCGAGTGGTATTGTTCCTGATGAGTTCTCTTCAAACCAAAGGAAGAAGCTCAAACGGGATTGCCTAGACTATTATTGGGATGAATAGTACCTCTTCCGGATTTATACCGATGGCGCGATTATAAGATGTGTGCCGAAGGAGGAACAAGTTGAAATTCTTGGGGCTTGTCATTCTTCACCCTACGGTGGTCACCATGGGGGATCAAGAACGGGGGACAAAGTGTTGAGCTGTGGATTCTATTAGCCTACTCTCTACAAGGACGCAAGTGATCTAGTCAAGCGTTGTGATGAATGTCAAAGGGCCGGTGGATTTCAAAGAAAAATGAGATGCCTCTCACCACCATCTTGGAAATTGATATTTTTGATGTGTGGGGTACTGATTTCATGGGACCATTTGTAAGCTCTTGTGGGAACACCTACATTTTGGTAGTTGCGGATTTTGTGTCAAAAAGGGTTGAGGTCGTTGCTCTACCCAACAACGAAGCTAGAAGTGTGGTGGCATTTCTAAAAAAGAACATCTTCACAAGTTTTGGTACTCCGCGGGCCATTATAAGCGATGGGGGGTTGCATTTTTGCAACAAAGATTTTGATACCTTGCTTAGCAAGTATGGTGTCACTCACAAAGTCACGACCCCCTATCACCCTCAAGCAAGCGGACAAGTAGAAGTCTCCAACCACGAGATCAAGAGTATTTTGTCAAAAACAGTGAATGCCAACCGGACGGATTGGTCAAAGAAACTTGATGATGCTTTATGGTCTTATAGGATGGCTTACAAAACACTGATTGGGACATCTCCATTCCTATTAGTGTTTGGGAAAGCTTGTCACCTTCCGGTGGAACATGAGCACAAAGCCATATGGGCTTTGAAGAAGCTAAATCTTGAGTGGGATGTCGCCTCCAACTTAAGGGTGGCACAATTGAATGAGCTAGATAAATTTCGGTACCATGCATATACAAGTTTATCCTTTTACAAGTAGAAGTTGAAGTACCTCCATGCCAAGTACATTCGGAACAAGGAGTTTAAAGAAGGTGATCTTGTGTTATTGTTCAATTCTTGGTTACGGATGTTTCCGGGAAAGTTGAAGTCTAAATGGAGTAGCCCGTTTGAAGTTGTGAGTGTAACACCCTTTGATGTATTGGACTTGAAAAATAAAAATGATGAAGTGTTTAGATTCAATGGTCACTGGGTGAAGCAATATCTGGGAAAAGTCGGTAATGGCCACTGTCACGCCCCGAACCTGGGGGCGAGACCAGCACCTGGTACCTCACCTAACCTAGCATACCAACTTGCGACTAAGGGACTCTGAACATATAATGTCATAATTTAGCCATGGGGCCACATTGAAAGACAACTTGCGAAGCAAAATATAAAATTGAACAGAAACTAGCGCTGACTAAACATCAATATAAAGTTGGGCCGACAAGGCCGTCATAACTACTACAGCTGACAAACCAATAAAATATACATACCAGGCCTACAAGCCCAACATACTGCACTAATTGACAGGATATGTCTACAAGCCTCTACTGATGGATGTATTGTGATCGGAATAGGGCCCTAACTTACCCATAACATATATACATACATACAGAAGATGTACACAAAATCCTAGACCTTGCAACTCCGAAGGACGTGGAGCTTACCGATCAGGGTGAACTCGGGAAACACCTACTGAGGAGGTCTACCTGTCTTTCTATCTGAACCTGCACGCATGAAATGCAGCGTCCCCAGAAAAGGGACGCCAGTACGAAATAATGTAACAAGTATGTAAGGCAATAACATAACTGAAAGCTGAAACTGAACTGATAATATAATAGCTGAAAGTAACTAGGAGTCAAAGATGATCTGGAGATATACTTCTTATTGATACTGACTCAACTCCTTTAATATAGTAAGTAAAATAAATGTCCGGCCCTATAAGGCTCAGTACGTGTAACTGCTCGGCCATAGTGGGCTCGCTCATAGGCGCTCGACCATACTAGGCTCTGTATCTCGGCAATTCTGGGCTCGCTCATAGGCGCTTGGCCATACTAGGCTCGGTATATAACTTACCATCTGATCAGAGGTTACCCAATAGGGGCCTGCCCACCGATTATAGCTCGATAGTGGTAAAAATACTGTAATACTGTATATATATCGATAGACCCTCTGCTCTCTTGACTGGAAGAAGACAATACTCAATTGAATATAAAGACCCGATAAGGGAGAATACTGTAACTTGTGAGACTAGGATAATGTATATAAATTAGGAAGTATGAACTTCTCTCTATGCCTCATTATCAAACACATGTAGTTACGAGTTCATGCCAAAATGAAGGAAGGGCTTAGACTTAACATACCTTATCACAATCTTTCCAATCACTAAGTTTAACTCGCCTCTTCGCACCTTAATCTACAACAACAATAATTATACTACCATTAAGCTACGAAAGGTACAACTATCGCACAACGAAGGACAAGCTTATTTTGTATTAAAACGGGCAGCATCTCCCCTATAATCCTTACTTCCTCCAAATTCAAGATAACACCAACAATACAATAACACAACAATAACAACATATATACATTATTTCCCAACCTTATATACACCACAAAATACTACAAAATAACCCAACATACCCCAATCTTTTCATACACAAAACGACCACCGTAGTAGTGTCAAACAACCCAAAAATGTTACGACGAATGACCAGCCCACCATCCTGCATTTATATGGTGCTTCTCCACACTATTACTCCTCCAAAACTCCACAAAACAGTAGTAAAACACGTATCCCAATAGCAATACAAAATAGTCCACAAAACAGTCCGCTACAAGTGAATAACTCAAACTCACGGCTTCCGATCACCGTCCCATGAGTTCTTACAAATATAGAATGACTTACTATGCATTTACAGCAGAAACAATGGATGAAAGAGAGCAGAAAAACTTACCTTATTTGTTGGATAACTCAGCTCTTATCTTGGTTCTTCAAACTCTAGGTTTTACCTCTAATAAGAACTTGAAAGGGAGAGAAAATCAATTGGGGTTTGTGGGCAATTTTTGGGATGCTTTTTCTAGAGCTTATGTCTAGTTATTATTTCCTATTACAAGTATAATATATGAAGGAGATAGGCCTTTAAAAAGGTCTCTTTATACGACCCGAACTGGCTCATTTTGGACTCTCATTTAGCCAAGTAGGTGATAGTCTGCGCAGTATCGCAAACACACCTATATATCTCTGCTCTAATATCATATTGACAAACGGTTTAATGAGTTCGAAAATAGACTTATAGATCTTAAATTTGATGGGTGGAAAACCCCATAACTCTAAGTATATTGGGAGAAACATGCAGTTACATTTAACCTAAAGTTTCAGTAAAACTTATTAACGTAACTTGTGATGACTTTCATCGACTTTTATTCCACCACTCGCTTGACTTCAAAACATAACACACGACTATCATGCGACTAACATAACTCATAACATAACCTCCTTATCATGTTAAGCACCCCAGTATCACCCCAAAAGTACTTGTTATAACATTTCTAACTTGTCGACTTTTGACGAAACATTATTTTCTTCAATTCCTTTAGTTTCTGAACCTTCCAACTCTCTTTGTACTTGTTGTTCATGATCTTCAATATTTGTAACCTCTGAGGTAACATGATTAACTTACTTTATATATTTTCAAAGATGATCTCATTTTTGGTCCTACATTAGTTTGCTCACGACGCACTTTTACGTACGAAGATATAGGGTGTAATAGCCATGTAGTGGCAATGATTCATTTCAAGTGATTGATAGTAATATGCATCGTGCCGCGATGTTAAATCAGGCACTTCTTGGGAGGTAACTCATATTTCTTTCTCTTTTTCTTCTTCTTCTATAGATAGGTCTTGTTTTGTGCTAACTGGTTTTGAAGTGTGTTGCATGAATGAGTGTGCTTTGCAAGAACTGGGCTCAGGAAAAGTGGCTAAGTGTGAAAAAAGTGTGGACCGCACATTTATTGTGCGGACCGTATAATTTTGAAGGCCACAGCAGAAAGGGATCTGTGGCCGCACAATTCTTGTTGCGGCCTCACAACTGGAGATCAGAAATTGCAAACTCTCTGAAGTTGTACATGGCAGAGAAATGGCCAAATTCTGCGGCCGCACTCAAAAATGTGCGGACTGCAGATCATCAAAAGGTTAATGTGTAACAGGTAAAGGAGTGCGGACTGCACACAAAATTGTGCGGCCACACTCAGCTCTTGAGTCCTTGCCCTAACTGGTCAAGTATAAATAGTAGCCTTCTTGCTACTATTGAGACTTTATGAACTCTGAACTATTAACACAAAGGCAAACACAGTGCACTCAACTGATTCATGCATTTAACACTCATTTCATCATCTTTGATTCTTCCTTAGCATCACTACATCACTGGTATATTCAATTCATCTTTAACATTTTCAATTTTCTTAATTTTGTTCATAAATAGTTTAGCTATTTTTAGGCCTAATATAAAATTCATCATCATGTGAGCTTAAATTTGTGTAGGTAACTTCCTATTTGCTATTTGGGGGATGGGTAAACTGTGTATCATGTCTAAATTGCTACTACCATGTGTAAATTGTGCGTGAATTAGAAACCCTAAGAATCTGGCTGATAAATTTTTGAATTGTGCAGCCGCACAAGGAATTGTGCGGTCCGCAAATCAGTAGGTTAGGGAATTTGGTGTAGAATGATTGTGCGGACCACACTTGAAATTGTGCGATCCGCAGAAATTCAACCGCGGCCGTGAAAAGGTATGTGTGTTCGTAGATCAAGAAATTCTCTGTCTTCAGAGAGTTAACATTTTTGAAGTTTCAATATGTGGCCGCACCCAAAATTGTGCGGACCGCACTTCAATTGTGCGATCGTACTTAAAATTGTGCGGACCGCAGAACCATCAGCGTGGCCGCACTTCCAAAATTATGCGGTCCGCACAAGCTCATCTGAGGCCGCACCAAAAACTATGCAGGTCACACTTCCCCCAACCTGCATAATGTTTGTCTACAATTGTCTGATACTTTGGCTTTGAACTATAACTGATTCCTATTGCTATGTATTGCAGAAAATGGTTAGATCACGGGGATGAGGTGATACATCCAAGGGGAGGGGTGAACCTTCCATAGGCAGAGGAAAAAACACCTTACCCCTTGCCTTTCAAAAAAGTGATCAGTAAGAAGGCAATAATAGGTCGAGGTAGACAGCCAGAGCCCTCCGAGTCAAGTTCGTATGCCCCGTCTAGGGAAGCATCAGAGGGTGACTCAGTGCAAAGGCAGCCTGTTGTGCAATCATAGCCACAACTTCCCCAGGATAAATACCAGCTCTGAAATGAGCCTTCCACCTCAACAAGCACTTCTGAGGGTTCGGATGATGACAGTCAGGGTTCAAAACCCTCATCTACTCATGCCCTCGCTGCACCAGTCACAATTGATGATGATGATGATGATGATATTCCAGATGACGGTCGAGGAGGTGATACCAGAGTTGCCGGCCTCGAGAGGTAAAAGAAAAATGAAGTTTAGGAAGATAGGTTTATGAGCCTGACTGCATTCAATAGGTTCCGAGAGTAGTGGCCTCAGAGATCGCTCACACTTGAGCGTCAGTTTCTTTCGAAACACTTGGATAGGTACAATCCAAATGTGGCAAAACTATATCGGGAGAGAAAAATGTGGACATGGTTCACTAAAAGGGTGGTGGATGCCAAGGAGCACTTAGTCCGGGAGTTCTACGCCAATATGGTGCACATCAAGAAGGGGACTAAGGTGAGGAACTTGAAAGTACGATTTGATCAGACCACCCTGACACTTATTTGGGGCTCGAGAATATGGAGTCGGTGCAGTATTTATAGAAGTTTGCGATGGGTGATGCAGCTCGCCCTTGTCTAGCTGAGATACTAGTAGCTCCAGGACCACCACCACCATGGATCACAGCAGGGGTTCCAATTCAGCGGAACACCCTCAACTTTGAAGCAAAAAAGTGGCAAACATTTGTGTGCAGTTGCATGGACCCAAGCCGGAATGAAAACGATCTCCCAATCCCTCGAGCAGTCCTAGTTTCTTCCATCATGGTCGGGTACCCAATCAATGTGGGTGCCATCATGTCGGCCAACATGTCTCTGATTGTCAGGCAGGGTGAAAGCTCATATCCACATACCAACAATATCACGTAGTATCTCACAGATGCGAGGGTGGAGCCCAAGAGCTTTGATACAAAGGTTAGAGCTAAGCATCCCTTCTCCTGGTACTCTCTGAAGGACCCAAGGAACCTGAAGAACAAGGGTAAGTCGACTACTACCGTAGGCCAATCTGATGAGTCGTCGATGGTAGTTGCAGATTCAGCTACCATGCCTTCCACAGTAGCCGGGCCTTCCACCGATACAGCTGCCATACCTCCACCTCCATCTTCAGGGCCATCAGTATCAGTGCCTTCTTCCTCTACTTATCTATTCTCTGCTCTGTGATTCTCCCAGATATTGGCGAGTCTCAACAACTGGATGCAGACAGCTACTGCAAAGCTGTCTGACCTATCCAGTTCTGTTGCAGCTCAGACTTCTACCCCAACACCCCAGATTCCTCCGTCAGTGGAGGAAACTTTGAAGAAAATATTGGAGAATCAGAAGACTATCATGGACACCTTGGTGGCACATAGGGGGGAAATTGAGGAGCCTGGGAAGCAGGTGAAGAAGATGAGGAAATCTCAGGCTTCGAGGAAATCAGTTGACAAATTGAGATGAGAGTTGACCAAGATAGCAGCCACTGGAGATCTTCCATTTGACTTACTGATGGAGACAGATCCATCAGTACCAGCAGACCCAGCAGCAGCATCAGCTCCAGTGGCACCAGTTGGCCAGTCTGAGGAGCCAGACCTCGCTGTCCACATGTCTGAGGCGGTGCTACAGATGTTCACCAACCCAACTACTCCCCGAGCAGGGGATGATGAGATCTAGTTGGAGGAGCCTGAGGGAGGTGATGTTGCTATGGATACTGAGACTACATAGGGAGTCCTCTCTACTCTTTCCCTTCCTTGTTTTTATTTTGTTAAGCATTATGGACAATGCTTATCTTTATTCAGGGTAGTGGAGTCTATTTTGATTTGACATTTGACATTGGCCTGTAATAACTGATAACATTCTCTTTTTATTTTTACTTTCATTATGTACATATTCTGCTCTCTCTATTGATGTATATATTCTCTTTCCCTTTCTCAATTTGTATATTCATTTATGCTCTTAGCAGTTTACTTCATAGCTTCTTTATTTTGTTTTCTCAGTAGTTAATTTTTAGTCTAATAGCTTCTTATTTACTTTAATAGCTTCTTTTTAATTTAGTAGTTTCTTTTCATGTTTAAGTGATCAATAAGCCTTTGATTTTCTTAATGCCACGGTTCTTTCCAAAGGTGGTTTTTGTGTGAACCGGGTGACTCTTCCCAACGATGGATGGCGTGACAACCTTTTTAAGGGATCGAGTCCGTTTTTGATGTTTAGGTAAGAACAGTAGTAATAATGAATAAAAGGACCTAATTGAGTCGAACTAGAAAAGTCGAGCATGCTTCACTTGGTACCAACACACTTAACTCTAATTAGTGACCTTTTGACTCTTGTGTTGACTTAAGCAATCATCGAGTGGTTTAGTTGAACCATTAGTGATTTTCAATCTCGAATATGGTTGTTGTGGGCCCTCGACTATATCCTCTTGAACAATCCAGTTGTGTGAGAGGTGAGAAATTTTGTTGCAAGTCCAAGTACTCGTGCGAATGGTCTAGAACTTGCCCCGAATGTGTTTCTAGGCGAAATTCTAAGTTTTGCTTGGCTTGAAAAGTGATTTTAGGCTCTACTTGACCCATTTTAAATTTTTCATGACCCACCAATATTGTTATCCCTAGTCAACCCTTTTGAGCCTAAAACCTTTCTCATTTGATAACCATGTTAGAAGCATTTACCCGTTTTGTAATGATCCTCTCTTGGCACCCGAGCTTTCCTTAACACTCTTGAGAAACAATTGGCTAAAACATAAGTTTGGGGGAGAGACGAGAAATTTGAAAGTCGTATCAAGGTACAAAAAGAGAAAAGAAATGAAGAAAAGGAAAGGCAAAGAAAAAGAAAGAAAGAACAAAAGAAACAAAAATGCAAAAAGAAAGTGAATAAGTTGTAGAGTTGAAGGGATTCAAAGAAAAGCAAGCATGGAGAAAACAAAAAAGGAGAAAATGAATATCATGATCAAGAAAGAGTGATGCTAAGTCTCTCTAGTTCTCCTAAGGAAAAAGAAAATGACTCAAAGAGTCGGCAAAGCATGAGCCAAAAAGAGAATTTAGTGGTTAAGGAAGATGAACCAGTTCTATTCCAACATTTCCTACCTTAGTCCAAAAGCCTTCATTACATTCCAAAAAAGCCCTACGAGATTTCAAGCCGAGTGAACTTACATTAGTGGTGATTTACATGAGGGATAAGAATATGGTACTTAGAGCCGTACTTGTGACATTCTTTTGAGAGAGATGAGCGAACTTTTCACAAATCCTTGAAGTGAGTGATATATTCTTAAGTGAGATATGCTAACGGAGAGTAGAGGAGGAGGAGTTTGGGATCTATAATGACCTACATGAAAGAGCGAACTTCCTTGATGAGTAAAGTAAACTCTTGATGCTCTAGTGTCACATTAGAACTATTTGTGCTTACCACTTCAAATCATTGCCTTGTTGATAATTCATACGTGTCGTGGGTAATTGTTGGTCCCAATTGATGTGTGTTTGATTCATCTTAGATTAGATGAAATAACTCTTATCTTGTGGAGGTGGGAATTACCTTATTTGCTTGAGAACAAGCAAAAGCTTAAGTTTGGGGGAATTGATAAGTGGGAATTTTGACTACTTATTAGCGCCTTTTAGCTTTCATTTTAGTCCAAAAGTGTCTAATTGTATTCCCGAAAACTGATGAAATATACTTACCCACATGAGTATTGGAAAATGAGCCACTACGATGAAATCCAACTCGAGGAGGAGTGATCTAAACAAGGACAAAAATCAGGCACAGAAGCTCAAGTGCGGACCGCAGAATGTGAAGGAAAATCAACAGATCCCTAGTGCAAAGTGCGGACCGCACAATTATTGTGCGACTGCAGAAGCTACATAAGAGACAAAGTTCAAAGAGTTTCATTTCAAGCTCAAGAAGAAATGCGGACCGCACAATAATTGTGCAGCCGCAGAAACAACTATGCGACCGCACTCCGGAAATGTGCGGACCGCAGAACATGAGAGATGCGGCCGCAATCCAGAATTGTGCGGCTACATAATCAACTCCTGTAAAGATCTGAAGAGTAGTGCGGCCGCAGAACCTCTGAAAGGGCAATTTTGTCCAAAATTTCTAGCTTCGTAAAAATAGACTACTTTCATGAAATTAGGTCAAGTTTTGTAGATAGAAAGTACTGTAGCCATTTTCTTTACCCCTTTAGGCAACTTTAGCTTACTTTGGTGATTTAATATTGGATTTTTATTTTTTTATCTTGCAATATGAGTTTTATCATCTTTTCTTCTCTATTTTCCTCTATACCCATTATGAGTAGCTAGGTTTTTAGCTAGGGTTGTGACCCAACCCTAGTGTGTGAACGTAATGGGTATTTGATTTATGGCTTGTTTATGGTTGGGTATTTATTATTTAGCCTTGTTCTTGCCTTTAATTGTAGAATTAATGGTTGCAAACATTAGTTTACACCTATTTGACTTGGTCTCTACTTGAGAAAGAGAGACTTACTCTAGGAAAACTTGGCTAACAAGAATTTGGGATAAAATCAATAGATTGATAGTCCCAATTAAAGAGTTGAACCTAGAGATAGTAAAACCTGACTTAAGCATTTTATCAATTGTTTTGTTCAACACCCATTTGAACTTGAGAAAGCCAAATTGGGCAAAATCACTCTCTTAACGACAGGTATTTAGTGGGTATTTGAGTGTTTATTGCTATAACACATCCCGACCAACAAAACAAGATTTAAAGTTTACAACCCGTTAGGCAAACACCTAGGTTAAGGTCATACCCCTAGGATTTTTTATATATTTGAAAACCATCCAAAAACAATATTCTCTAGTTTTATATCTTTAGAATTGTAATCCTTAACGTAATTTTATAAGTAAAAACAAAACCATATTTGTGGAAGTGCAACCAAGATACTTCACATGTGTTATCCAAATATATACCACTAATCCCATCTCAGCTCCCTGTGGATTTGATCCCGACTCCTTGTTGGGTATTACTATTGCAATCGACTGTTTCACAACCCCGAATAGAGGTATGAACTTGGACGAGATCAATCCATAGCTCCAAATGTGTTAAAATGGCCAAAACCTAGAAATATAGCTTCTATCAAGACATTTACTCTTCGCGATCGTGAAGCACAAAATTTTCCAACTCAAAATTTGCTCTTCGCGATCGAGGAAAACAAATCGCGATTGCGATGAACAATCTCCCTAACTCTTCTAGAGACGCTCTAGTATAGCGGTCATAACATTTTGTACAAAACTCCAAATAATAAATGATTTAAATTTCTGAAAACTAGACATCAAGGGCTACAAGTTTTAATTTTGGATTATCTCAGATTCCTTATAGATTGCGAGATATAAGCTTCCAAAGTCGGGTCAGTGCAGCAGAGATTTTTTTTTTAGGGATCGCGATTCACAAGGCCCCAAACTGTTGTTTTCTCTTCGCGAACGCGATCAAATATTCGCGATCGTGATGCACACCTCTGTAGACAAAAAACTAGCAATTAAAAATGGCCTATAAATGGTCTGAAACCACCCCGAAACTCACCCGAGTCCCTCGGGACCCCGTCCGAACATACCAACAAGTCCCAAAACATATTACGGAACTACTTGAGGCCTCAAATAACATATAACAACATCAAAACGACGAATCGTACCTCAATTCAAACTTAATAAAACTAAGAAATTCCAACTTTTACATTCGATGCCGAAACCTATCAAATCAAGTCTGATTGACCTCAAATTTTGCACACAAGTAATAAATGACATAACAGATCTATTCCAATTTCCAGAATTGGATTCTGACCCCGATATCAAAAAGTAAACTCCCCAATCAAACTTCCCAACTTAAATTTCTATTTTGGCTGTTTCAAGCCTAATTTAAATACGGACTTCCAAATAATTTTTCGGACACGCTCCAAAGTCCAAAATCACCATACAGAGATATTGGAATCATCAAAACTCTATTCCGGGGTCGTTTACACATAAGTCAACATCCGGTCAACTATTTCAACTTAAGCTTTAAACCTTAGATTTCATTCTTCCAAACTAACTTCGAAATTCCTAAAAACCAAAACCGATAATTCACACAAGTCATAATACATCGTATGAAGCTATTCAAGACTTCAAATAGTAGAAAGGAGCATAAATGCCCAAAACAACCGGTCGAGTCGTTACATTCTCCCCCACTTAAACACATGTTCGTCCTCAAACGTGCCAAGAGATGTTCCTAAACCTTCAAATCACTATTCCACCTTACCACGCACATACCCGAGGGTGATCCCACGCCACCCTATTCCATAGCATGAAGAGGAAAGAAACAATTAATCAGATAAACGATCAAGGAACGCAAAGTTCACACGTTTCACGGACAACTCACGTGCTAATAATAGAACCCGCATGCACAACTCACATGCCTATAATATCAATATATATGGATCCGCACGGACAACTCACATGCCAATAACATAATTCGCCCGGCATAGTCATAGGCCTCCAGTCCGAACATATCATACAGCAACATTTAAACAATTGTACACATATGTGATGAATGAAATAAGATTCTCATGCTCCTAGAATGGTATAAATGACATGCTAAAGTGTAGGCATGTGCAATATGTGCTATTATAGATCAAATCGAAAATCGTTCATCACTGAGGCATTTATCAAGTTTGTTCAGGGATTTTAACCCCTATGTAGCCCCAAACATGGCTAAAATAGCTCACGCAATGTTACAGATATGAGAAACATCATAGCTTAAAGCTTAATAGTCAATCTAGGCTTATTATAGCATAAATGCAATCCAAGCAAGGATAAATAGCCCTCTAAAAAGCCCTCAGTGACTTAACCATAACACGTACTATTATCTAGTTAACTTGGCCACATCTTCACAGTCCGCGGCCCCGAAACAATTTACTTCTGAGAACCCCCAGTCCCCCAAATTCATAGAACACATGAATCACCGTAACTGATCACAACTCCAGCACTCGAATGACTATCATATCCTTCATGCACGATCATCCCACTAGGAATACTTCCATAATTCTTCTGTGCCACATAGCAATAATTTGAATATCAGTAGTCTATCAACTAGGTGAGTACTGCAATACCAATGAACATCCGTAAGTCAAAATACAATGCGTCATCTGAAATGCGCACCCTTTTTAGGGATTACCGAGCAGTTATAACATTCATCTAAATATCTGAAACTGGCCATGCTGTCCAAAATTCGTGACCTTCCCTTCAAGACTGAACTGCCACCTTGTACATGTAAATCTTAATCCCGCACAACACACCACATCTATCATTCCATCATGTGCAAAGCACAAGAATCTCATTATAAACTCTGAGTCACCAGCAAATTACATATCCGGTTAGTTAGAAACCTTTATCTTGCTTCCTTCGAGGAGGAAATCACAATACACAACATGTTCCCCACACCGGTAGAAAATATTCGTCTCAAACCATGATAGAAACCATCAAGAAAACTTTGAAATTCATTTGCACATAACCAAACTATCAGAATTGAATTCCACTAACTCGACAAAGCCACATAGGTTTCCAAATCCGAGAGTATTGCCACAAAACATTCGTAAAGCCTCACCTCAACATAAGAACCAAAAGAATCGAGCATACCATTACCATACTAATCCATCTTGTTACCCATTTGTTCTATTTTCTCCGAGTTTCTTCCGAATTACCCTCAAGTTGACACTTCTCTTTGTCAGAACTCTACTATTCTTACCCAAAGCTCACTACAAGGCATCCTAACATAAAACCACACCGCCCTAAGGCCCATAAGTCATTGTATTCTTCTTAAACGCCCCCATAAATATCATAACTGAGATACCCACTCTAAAAGACCTTATGTGAATTTATAATTATTCCTCTTTCCTTTATTATACTGGAATATAGAATCCATAGTCATATAGAATTACCACAAGTCCCGACACCATCTAATGTAAATAATTGATTCTAGCGATATACGAATCCGAAAAAAAAATTCAATTGTCACATATATATTTTGAATCCATTAGAACCTTTACGAGAGTCATCCACTCTGCTAAAATCTAAATTGTACCGCCCAAACGACCGAAAGCCACATGCCCCATTAGTACAACAACACTCAAAGAGGTAACCCTACCTTAACACCACCGATCAAATTCATACTCAGTGCATACTACATCCTTCACAATAACAAATCGATCATCCCATGATTTTCATATATTCATAAAGTGCAATATAACCCGTATCTAGGAATTTTCTTACTCGAGTCATCCTCGATCTCAACCTCTGTAGTCATAACTAATCCACAAGTATGTCTAAGACCAAAACTAAAATTTAACATATAACCATGAAATTGAATTGTCAATAGCAGGCTCCACCACTTGGCTCAAAGCCATAGATTAAAACACTCGATAACTCACAATACTCATACTCTATTACTGTCATAATACTACAGTCAGTTTAACAAAAATTATTCTTAAGCTCATGCAACACCAACCATAAAATACCTCAATCATCCGCTAAGCTTGCATTTATTCTTGACAGTCAAATCAACTTTCTCAACCGAATTCAAATTCAAATCTCAACACATACGCCCCGCTAGTAGAAAAGAAACTCTCCACTCAATATTATACGGAACACACCTACGTAGATTACTCTGCACGAGATAACCCACATGTTTAGCCTCAAATTGGCATGTTGTTATACCCTTTCGCAGCCACAATTACTACGTAATCACTTAATCTTTCTGAGTCCAAACTCATTAACAAGACATGAGAATTTAATTTGTTCCACAATTGCACAACGTTAAAGATCCTTCAATACACTCACAACTCGAGACTATACGTCAAATCAGGACAGAAATCAAGTACCCCATAGCAAAGTCCTGAGTCACAAGTAAACTTTATTCTTCACATTCAACCCATTTGAACACATCCCGTAGTCACATCATACTCATCATATATCCATCAACCCTTTATCGAGCCACAAATTCCACTTATAGGGACACTACCAGACATATGAGTCCAAATGTATAAGTTCACACAACTGAAGCTATCGAGCCTAAGCTACGGTTAAAACCTGGCCCTAAGTCCTCTAGACTGGCCCATCACCAAAACATAGAATACACATCTCGATTCTCGTTCATGGAATCACAAAACGATGATGCACAGCTGATATCGAGCACTCACATGCGCACACAAATGCGTGGAAAGAATTCAAAGAGTTATGTTTCAAGATGAATCGATTTCGCACGATAAGGAAAGAAATATGGGAGATTATCCTAAATGCCTTGTATCCTCTCGAAGATAAGTATGGACATTATCATACCGATCCGCAAGACTCTACTAGACACATGCTCATGACTTGTAGAACCTATGAACCTAGAGCTCTGATACCAACTTGTCACGACCCAAAATCCAACTAGCCGTGATGGCACCTAACCTCACCCGCTAGGTAAGCCAAAGAAAAATAATCCTATTCAATTAATATTAAACTAACTCTAATACACTCTCCAAGGACTGATAGAATAAATCATGAGCTTCTAATAATATTTTTTGCAAAACTGGTGTGAAATAAAAATACGTCATCTGTTTGAAATATACATGAACAGATTTAAAATTCTCAAGCTACCATGAACAAAAGGCAGCAATGACTGGAACGCATGTACATCTTCAGATCCATCTCTCGCCGTACGCAGCTACATTAGCACTCGAAATCTACACGTAAGGTGCAGAAGTGTAGTATGAGTACAACCGACCCCATGTACTTAATAAGTAACAAGACTAACCTTTGGGCTGAAAGTAGTGATGAGCTCAACAGGAATAGTCCAATATAAAAATAACAGTACAGAAATGTAGGCATGCTTTCAAGTTCAACAGTTAAGCTCAGTACAAGTAAAATAGCTCAATTCTGACTGATATGAGGAATATGACATCTCTATATCTACACGCCAATGTACATATTGTAAGTGATGCACTTCAGTGGAAACCTCGTATACTCAAATCTCAAAATACTCAATCACCCAGTACTGTATATGGCCAATCCAGCCCAGGGAAGATCCATCCAATATATATGTACACATCAACTAACAGTCAGTCACTCAGTAATGTATAAGGCTAATCCAGCCCAGGGGTAAATTTATCCCCAAATGTAAATAACTCGGACAAGATCCATGTCGAGGGAAATTCATCACAATTATAAAGAAATAAGGCAAGTCCATGCCCTGGGAAGTCCATCCCGAATATATATAAATATGGCAAGTCTATGCCTTGGGAAGTCCATCCTAAATATTAATCATCTACGCTCACTGTGGGGGATGCATATTTCGGAGAGCCTTCTTCAGCCCAAGCGTGATATAAAGCTGATACGGCCTGCTGCAGGCGGGCAGCCCCGATCCATATAATAATAAAGCTTATAATGCCTGCTACAAGCGGGCAACCTTCGATTAATATATATATATATATATATATATATATATATATATATATATATATATATATATATATATATATATATATATATATATATATATATATATATATATATAAAGCCAATATGGCCTGCTGCGGCGTGCAGCTCGATCCCATAAATATCCTCACAAATGGATGAACATGACTGAGTATGAAATTTATATTTTTAAACAATTAAATTCAACAGCAACACGACCCTATGGGTCCTAAAATATCTGCACGTAGCCTAACCATGATCTTTAATACGAGTCTCAGCTCAATTTCTCTAACACGTGGAGAATATTCGGATAATAACATGAATCTTTAATTTTACAGCTCCATAGAATTTATTTAAGTCATATTTCTATGGTGCACGCCCACACGCCTGTTACCTAGAATGCGTGTCACCTTCAAACAATTCACATAACACGTAATTTCGGGATTCATACCCTCAGAATCAAGTTCAGAAGTGTTACTTACCTTAAACCGTGTACTTTTTTACTTCGCTATGCCTTTGCCTTGATAATTGGCCTCCAAAAGTCTCGTAACTAGTCATAATTAATTCGATTCAGTCAATACAAATTATTGGAATTAATTCCATATGAAAATACTAATTTTTCCAACAAAATCCGAAATTTAACTCAAAAATCACCTGTGGTCCCCACGTCTCGGAACCTGACAAAAGTTACAACATATGAAACCCCATTCAACCACGAGTCCAACCATATAAAAATTACTCAAATTCGACCACAACTCGGCCTTCAAATATTCAATTAAAGTCTATGAAATTTTATACTATTTCCAACTCAAAACACTAATTTGTTGATAAAAACAACAATAGATTCATGTAATTTAACCAAAATCGAGTTAGAATCACTTACCCCAATCCATATAGTGAAAATCTCCTCAGAAATTGCTTCAATCCGAGCTCTATAGCTCCAAATGTGTTAAAATGGCCAAAACCTCGAAATATAGCTTCTGTCTAGGCATTTACTCTTCGTGATCGCGAAGCACAAAATTTGCCAGCTCAAAATTTTCTCTTCGCGATCGCGGAAAACCAATCGCTATCGCGATGAACAATCTCCACAACTCTTCGAGACATATTTAGTATAATGGTCATAACATTTTGTATAAAAACTCCAAATGACAAATGGTTTGACTTTCTGAAAACTAGACATTAAGAGATACAACTTTCATTTTTGGATCATCTCCAAATTCGTTATAGATTGCGAGATATAAGCTTCCACAGTCAGGTCACTGCACCAGAGATTTTGTTCTTCGCGATAGCGAAAAGGCTTCTGCCATCGTGATTCACAACGCCCCAAACTGTTGTTTTCTCTTCGCGAACGCGATCAAATGTTCGCGATCGTGATGCACACCTCTGTAGACAAAAAACCAGCAATTAAAGATGGCCTAGAAATGGTCCAAAACCACCCCGAAACTCACCCGAGTCCCTCGGGACCCCGTCCGAACATACCAACAAGTCCCAAAACATATTACGGAACTACTCGAGGCCTCAAATAACATATAACAACATCAAAACGACGAATCGTACCTCAATTAAAACTTTATGAAACTAAGAAATTCCAACTTTTACATTCGATGCCGAAACCTATCAAATCAAGTCTGATTGACCTCAGTCAACTCCCCGGTCAAACTTCCAAACTTAAATTTCTATTTTAACCATTTCAAGCCTAATTTAACTATGGACTTCTGAATAATTTTCTGGACACGCTCCTAAGTCCAAAATCACCATACAGAGCTATTGGAATCATCAAAACTCTATTCCGAAGTTGTTTACACATAAGTCAGTATCCGGTCAACTATTTCAACTTATGCTTTAAACCTTGAATTTCATTCTTCCAAACTAACTCTGAAATTACTGAAAACCAAAACCGATAATTCACATAAGTCATAATATATCGTATAAAGCTATTCAAGACTTCAAATAGTAGAAAGGAGGGTAAATGCCCAAAATGACCAGTCGGGTCGTTACAGATTCATGTGTAGTTTTGGGAAGACTTAGAGTTTATGATTCTTATGGATGTGATGTGCAAGTAAAAGAATTCAGTCGGTTGCTTCTTTGAGAGGGTGTTCATGTGCTAGCAACACGTTGGAGTTTGATTATATTCGGGACTAGGTTAGGGTGGGTGACTCTCAATAACGGTCCTAATGGGTTCAAGGATTAAAGTGTTATGCCTAAGGATTTCGGGTCCATTGTATGGTTAAGGATTGAGTTTTTTCAGTGGATTATGAGCAAGACTTGGAATGTTCTATGTTATCATCGGGTATGCGGGCAGTATTGGAGGAAAGGAAGAAATAGCTTCGGATTCGCGGAAGGTCTTTCAGAATGAGTGTACTAGTTGGATATGCTATTGTGCGCATGAGGGGGGTATAAGATGGTTCATGGGTATTGGGGTGATGTATTCTTGCGATTCGGGTCACTAGGGATGAGTGCAGATTGAGTTTGTTAGGTTTTTGAATGAATCTATTATTATTTCTAAGGCAAGTCAAGAGGAAATTGGAAGGAGTTGGTTCGGTTAGTAATGGTTGAATCAGCATGATTGTGGAAATGATCAGTTCCTTTGGTGTGTGAAGTTATACATGTGGTTTGTGGTTGTACGTGCGGGCTTGACAGCCACCATAACTTGATTGATTTGGGAGGTGTTTGATTCAAATGGCCTGGATGTGTAAATGGATTCCGAAAGAGTCATGACGGTTTAGACCACGACTTGATGTTTGTATTTTCTATAGTTATGGGAATTTAGTTGCATGTTGCAATGGTTCTTCTAAAATGAGTTAAGTGAAAGGTTTCTAGCCAATGAAGTTTTTATTTTACTAGTAGCTCAGGGGTTATGATGAAGCTCTGGGATTCTCGTGTAGCAGCATGTTAGGCGTAGTGAGTGGCATGGAAAGTGGAAGTTGAGAATCAAGGTTGTGGTTTGGTTTTGATGAGAATTTCACGAGCTCGGAGGAGCGGGGAGGATTTCAGATGTTCAGAGTACACTGTCACTATTTTCGGGCAGCCTGAGGATGGTGAATTGCGGACTCTTGGCTGGCTTTACAAAATTAGTACGGTTGGTGGTGTGGAGGTGCAAACTTTGCTACCTGGTGTGAAAGGTCGTGGATATCCCACGGGGAAATCTGTATAAGTGTGACATATTAGTCACTTGATTGTTAAGGGTTGAAACCAAGTATGGAGATTCCGATATTGTCGCTAAAGTGAGAATTTATGCCTGAAAGACGCTTTATTCCTTTGATTGTGGACTGTGGGAGTTTGTTCTGGATTGGATGGTTGTTTATGTATGTCATGAATAGGGTTATTGTGGATCCTTGGAATGTTATTAGCCTAGTATAGGATAAGCGAAATCAGCTTGAGGTCCGTTAGTAGATTTATATCAGATCGGACGTGTCCATTCGTCATAACATTGCTTATGGAGGAATATTTGGGCGCTGGATGTTATTCCTGTCGTCAACTATTTCATGTAACACTCTAATGTGCCATATGGGTTGTGAGACAACTTGATTATTCGCACATGTGTTGTGATCCTGTGTAGCTTGTGGTATTATGTGAACAGGATGGCTCTCGAGATGCAGGTCATTTATTGCACCTTAGTCGTGCTTGAGTTTTGTAGCGTATGGTGCTATCTGTCTCCCCAGGGTTGTACTGTTGCACGTGGCGTATTTGTGGTCGATATTCGAGCAATTCATGGGTATGAGAATTCTGGCTCGGTGGGTATTTCCTTATAGATTTTTATGTGTGGATCGGGTGGCACGCCTCCATGGGTATGTTGTTTGGATCGGGTTGCACACTGCAACGGTATCATGTATGGATCGGGTTGCATGCCGCACCGGTATCATATGTGGATCGGGTTGCACGCCGCAACAGTGAGAGGTTGAGTACAGTTCCCTATATCTATTTCTATGTATTTGGTTTCTCATTCTCTAAGAAGGGTTCATAGCATCTGTTCGGTCATTTTATTCGTTACGCGAATTGGGTAGTTCTTTTCCAGAGTTCGTGTTTCCTTATGCATCACATTCGAGTTTGTAGCTGGTTGGCACATTGATGGCGTCATATGAGATTTTTTGGCCGTGATTGAGATGGCTAACTGCCTGAGCATCTTGTACTGGGTGGGACGAGGTTATTGGACCTGGAATTAGTGCAATCGGACTTATGAAGGGTATATTAAAGAGCAAATATCATTATTCGGTTCAGAATGAGGTAATTATTTATGTCAGGAGGAGAGACTCTGCGATTTATTGATTTGTTTAGGTGGTTATGAGTTTCTACACATCTCTTCCATCATGGCAGTATCGTGAGAGTTGGAATAGGTCTTATATGTGTTATAAGGTATATTATGGGCTTCGGGTCAGTGAAATTTCAGTTATTGTGTTTGCAGAAGGTTGCCTTGGGCAAATGAGTTATGCGGCATGTTGTGTGATGTCAACATGGGTGCATGATCATGTTTTTGTACAGTGTGTAGTGATTGGTTCAGTGTTCGTATGTTAGAATCAGGTCTTGTAGAGAAATTCAGAAGCTAGAACTTGGTTCTAAGACTTATTGACTAAATAAAAGAGAGGATCTTCAGTTTGGCTCGAGTTAATGTGCTGAATTGGGTTGTGGTGGAACGGGTAGGTGCACAAGGTGTTGAACAATGATCTTGGGGGAAACTCTTGAGTATTTCTTAGCACGTTCGAGGACGAACGTATGTTTAAGTGGAGGAGAATGTAATGACCTGACCTGACGTTTTGCTCTCTAGTGCATCGTTCGGCGGTTTGAGGCCTTGAGTGGCTTCACTTCATGTTTGATGACTTGTACGGGTGGTCGGAACTGATCTTCGGGGAGTTCAGAGTTGATTTGGAAAGAAAATTCTTATTTCGGAAGCTTTAAGTTGGAAGAATTGACTAAAGTTTGACTTTTGAGTAAACGCCCTCGGAATCGAAAGTTTTTCATAAATACGGAAAAATAGCCCGACATCGGGGTGTCACTAAGTCATGAGCATCTAACAACCAATCTAGAAATAGAGTCTACTACAGTCTGTGCCAAATGCCAATATAAGAGAGAAAAGATAATAAGAAAGGAGAAATAAGGACTGCGGACGCCGGCAGCTACCTCGTAAGTCTCCGATAATCAGCCCGCGCAGAACTCAGCGACCGCCAGAACCGTACACACCTGGATCTGCACATGAAGTGCAGGGTGTAGAATGAGTACAACCAACTCAGCAAGTAATAAAATTAAATAAGGAACTGAGAAGCAGTGACGAACTATAAAAATACATATCATTTCAAAAGTTTTCAGTAAAGAGTGAACATGCTTTCAAATCCGGTGGTATAAGTCAAATCAGTTCGAGCTCAAGTTAAATAGATATGAATCTTCCAGAAATTTCACAACAACAACAGATAACAACTAAGTGCAACAATAAATAAATAAAAGCAAGTACAGCCTCTCAAGGCAGCAGTCACTCAACTCATCTCAACAGCTCATATTCTCGGCTCTCAGCCCTCAATACACCCTCTCAATAAGTACCTGCGGTCACTGGGGGTGTACAGACTCTGGAGGGGCCCCTTCAGCCCAAGCGCTATATTGCTGCGGCGCGCAGCCTGATCCAATATTGTTGCGGGGTGCAACCCGGTCCAATATTGTTGAGGCGTGCAACCCGATCCAATATATATATATATATATATATATATATATATATATATATATATATATATATATATATATATATATATATATATATATATATATATATATATATATATATATATATATATATATATATATATATATATATATATATATATATATATATATAGAGAGAGACTTAGGCCCTACCTCAGTCACTAACCTCTCCAGCCCCTCGGGCTCACAGAATAACATAATAACCAGCCCAAATAGAAAATACAATAAGTATCAAGAAGAAATGAGAGGAAACATATATATAACACACAAGTAAGACTGTGACTCAGTACAAGAGAGCAATTAGTAGTCAATTCAATAAGTATACGACCGTTGCGGGTCCAAACAGTGATATCATATGGCCTAAGCATGGTTTCTAAATTATAGCCAAAAATCCGAAATTGGCCCGAACCCGGCCCCCGGCCCACGTCTCGAAATCTGACAAAAGTCACAAAACCCGAAATTCCATTCACTCACGAGTCTAACCATACCAAATTTACTCAAATTAGATAACAAAATCCCATTCAAAACCTCAAAATCCCAACTCAAGAGTTCTTCCTCTTTTTCTCCAATTTCTCACCCCAAATCACAAATTAGATGATACAATTAAAGATGAAATCATGGAATATAACCAAAACCAAGTAAGAATCACTTACCCTAATCAACTCCACGAAAATCCCTTCAAGAATCGCCCAATTCCGTGTTCTCTAGCTCAAAATATGCAAAATGGGTTCAAACCCTCGTTTTTAAAATTAATACTGCCCCAGATATCCTTCATCGCGATCACGAAGCACAACTATGCTGCCCCACATTTTTACCCTACGCGAATGTGGAATCACCTACGCGATCGCGGATCACTGCCTCTCATACCTACACGATCGCATCCTCCTCACGCGATCGCATAGAGCATTGGCCACAGCTCCCCTCCTGCTCAAATCCTTCTACGCGAATGCGACCTTAGCCACGCGTTCGCAAAGCACATCTTCGCACACATGGGCGATCGCGTTCCTAACTCTGCGATTGCATAGAACAAACTCACCTCTGCCCCAAATAAGCTTACGCGATCGCGAATGAACCCCTGCGATCGCGTACAAGGAAACCAGAACCTGCTAAAACCAGAACTTCAGCTATCAAGCCAAGTCCAAAAAATGATCTGTTAAGCATCCGAAACTCACCCGAGGTCCCCGGGACTTTAGCCAAACATACCAACCAATTACACCCTACGAACTTAGTCGAGCCTTCGAATCACTCGAAACAACATGAAAACATCAATTACACCCGGATTCAAGCCTAAAGAACTTCTAAACTTTCAAATTCCATAAACGACGCCGAAACCTACCAAACCACGTCCGATTGACCTCTAATTTTGCACACAAGTCATATTCAACATTATGGACCTATTCCAACTTCCGGAATCGGAATCCGACACGGGACTTAAGCTTCCCTTTTAGGGACTAAGTGTCCCGAAACACTCTGAAACCAAAAACAAGACCTCCCGGCAAGTCACTTAAGCAAGAACAGACGCGGGAAAAATAGTAAATAGGAGATCAGGGGTAATATATCCAAAATAACCGGACGGGTCATTACATCCTCTCCTATTAAAACAATCGTTCATCCTCGAACGAACATAGAGACATACCTGACGTAGTGAAAAGATGAGGATAACGGCTGCGCATATCGTGTTTGGTCTCCCAAGTCGCCTCCTCGACATGCTGACCTCTCCTCTGCACCTTCATTGAAGATATATCCTTTGACCTCAACTTCCGAACCTGCCGCTCCAAAATGGCCACCGAATCCACATCACAAGTCATATCATCATCCAACTGAACCGTGCTGAAATCCAAAACATGTGACGGATCGCCGATATACTTCCGGAGCATAGAGACATGAAATATTGGATGCACACTCGACAAGCTAGATGGCAAGGCAAGCTTGTAAGCCATCTCTCTGGTCCTCTAAAGTACCTCAAAAGGCCCAATGAACTGAGGGCTCAACTTGCCCCTCTTCCCAAACCTCATAACACCCTTTATAGGTGATACCTTCAGCAGGACTTTCTCCTCGACCATGAAAAACATATCACGGACCTTCCTATCAGCATAGCTCTTCTGCCTAGACTGTGTCGTGCGAAGTCGCTCCTGAATCAATTTCACCTTGTCTAATGCATCCTGGACCAAGTTTGCACCCAAGAGCCTAGCCTCACCCGGCTTAAGACATTCCACCGAAGATCTACACTGCCTCCCATATAAAGCCTCATACGGAGCCATCTGAATACTCGACTGATAAATGTTGTTATATGCAAACTCCGCGAGTGGCAAAAATTAGTCCCATAAACCCCCAAAATCAATGACACAAGCATGTAACATGTCCTCCAATATCTGGATAGTGCGCTCATAATGTTCGTCCGTCTGATGGTGAAAGGTTGTGCTCAACTCAACCTGAGTACCCAACTCTCACTGCACGGCCCTCCAAAACTGCGATGTAAACTGTGTGCCTCTATCTGAAATGATGGAAACTAGGACACCATGAAGGCAAACAATCTCTCGGATGTAAATCTCAGCCAACCGCTCTGAAGAATAAGTAGTACCAACTTGAATGAAGTGTGCGGACTTGGTCAGTATATCCACAATCACCCAAATAGCATCGAACTTCCTCGAAGTCCGTGGGAGCCCAACTACGAAATCCATGGTGATCCGCTCCCACTTCCACTCTGGGATCTCTAACCTCTGAAGCAAGCCACCCGGTCTCTGATGCTCATACTTAACCTGCTGACAGTTGAGACACCGAGCCACAAACCCAATTATATCATTCTTCATCCTCCTCCACCAATAGTGTTGTCTCAAATCCTGGTACATCTTCGCGGCACCCGGATGAATGGAATACCGCGAGCCGTGGGCCTCCTCAAGAATCAACTCCTGAAACCCATTCACATTGGACACACATATCCGGCCATGCATCCTCAACATGCCATCATCACCAATAGCCACATCTTTAGCATCACCTCCTTGAACTATGTCCTTAAGGACGAGCAGATGGGGGGTCATCATATTGATGCTCCATGATACAATCATAAAGAGAAGACCTAGAGACTACACAGGCCAAAACCTGACTCGGCTCCGAAATATCCAATCTGATAAGCTGGCTAGCTAGGGCCTGAACATCCAATGCCAAGGGTCTCTCTGCTGCTGGAAGATACGCTAAACTCCCCAAACTCCCCGCCCGACGACTCAAGGCATTGGCCACCACATTGGCCTTTCCGGGATGGTACAAAATGGTGATATCATAGTCCTTAAGAAGCTCCAACCACCTCCGCTGACACAAGTTAAGATCCTTCTATTTGAACAAATTCTATAAACTCCGATGATCAGTGTAAATCTTACAATGAACCCCGTACAAATAGTGCCGCAAAATCTTCAAGGCGTGAACAATAGCTGCTAACTCAAGATCATGGACAGGATAGTTCTTCTCATGGGTCTTCAATTGGCGCGAAGCATAAGAAATCACTCTATCCTCCAGCATCAGAACACATCCAACACCTATCCGCGAGGCATCACAATACACTGTGTAAGAACCAGAAGCTGATGGTAGAACTAGAACTGGAGTCGCGATCAAAGCAGTCTTGAGCTTCTGAAAGCTCTCCTCGCACTCATCCGACCACCTGAATGGAGCACCATTTTGGGTCAATTTGGTCAAGGGTAATGCAATAGATAAACAATCCTCCACAAAATGACGATAATAGCCCGCCAAACCAAGAAAGCTCCTAATCTCTGTGGCTGAGGATGGTCTGGGACAACTCTATACCGCCTCTATCTTCTCCGGATCCACCTGAATACCCTCGCTGGACACCACGTGCCCCAAGAACGCCATTGAACCGAGCCAAAACTCACACTTGGAGAACTTTGCATAAATCTTCTCCTCACAATCCTCAGATGTTGGGCATGCTCCTCCTGGCTACGAGAGTACACCAGGATATCATCAATGAATACAATAACGAACAAGTCCAAATAAGGCTTAAACATACTATTCATCAAATGCATGACGTTGTTGGGGTGTTAGTCAGCCCAAAAGACATCACAAGGAACTCATAATGGCCATATCGGGTCCTGAAAGTTGTCTTAAGAAAATATCCGAGTCCCGAATCTTCAGCTTATGATACCCTGACCTCAAATCAATCTTGGAGAACACCTTCGCCCCCTGAAGCTGGTCAAATAGATCATCAATACATGGCAAAGGATATTTACTCTTGACTGTGACTTTGTTCAACTGCATGTAGTCAATGCACATCCTCATTGAACCATCTTTCTTCTTTACAAATAGAACCGGTGCACCCAAGGGGACACGCTAGGCCGAATAAACCCCTTATCAAGGAGTTCCTAAAGTTGTTCCTTCAACTCTGCCAGTGCCATACGATACGGTGGAATAGAAATGGGCCGAGTGCCCGGCACTAAATCAATACCGAAGTTAATATCCCTGTCAGACGGCATACCCGGCAGGTCTATAGGAAACACATCCGGAAAATCATGCACCACCGGAACAGAATCAATGGCAGGAGTCTCTGCACTAACATCCTTCACAAAAGCCAAATAGGATAAACAACCCTTCTCAACCATCCGCTGAGCCTTCAAATATGAAATCACTCTACTGGGAACATAGTCTATAGAACTGTTCCACTCAACCCTCGGCAACCTCGGCATATCCAATGTCATAGTCTAAGCGTGACAATCTAGAACAACATGATATGGAGACAACCAATACATACCCAATATCACATCAAAATCGACCATGCCGAGCAGCAAAAGATCCACTCCAGTCTCCAGACCCCCAATAGTCACCACAGATGACTGATATACACGGTCCACAATAATAATATCACCCACAGGAGTAGATACATGAACAGATGAAACTAAAAACTCATGGAGCATATCCAAAAAATGGGCGAAATATGAGGAAACATATGAATAAGTGGAACCAAGGTCAAATAATATAGAGGCATCTCTGTGGCAAACTGAGACAATACCTATATTCACAACATCTGAAGCAATGGCATCTGGTCTGGTAGGGAGGGCATAGAAATGGGCCTAGCCACCCCTTGATCTACCTCCCTTTTTCGGGCGACCCCTAGCTGGCTGGGCTCCACCCCGGGCTGGCTGAGCGGGTAGTGGAGGGGCTGGTGCTGATGACGTAGACTGACTCCTCGGTGGAGATGGACCTCCCACTATATGGGGACACTCTCTCCTCATGTGACCAAACTCCCCACACTCATAACAACTCCCCGGTGCTGGTGTTGGGGACTGTAAGGAGCCCCGAGCACCGGGATAACTGGCAGAAGGACCTGGCGTAGACGAACCCTGACCCGATGGAGCACGGGACGAACTCTGCGCTGGGAGGGCACCGAGAGATGAACGCCCCTGCTGATAACTATGAGAACCATGGCTAGATGATGCACCATGGTAACCTGGACAAGCCGTCTGAGCATGTCTGAAAGGATGACCTCTACCGTGATGGAACTGACCCCCAGAAGGAGCACTGCTAAATCCTCCCTGTCCACGAGTCTTGGCCTCTCTCTCGACCCTCTGGTGACTGCGAACCATCTCAATCTGACGAGAAATGTCGACAACCTCATCAAAAGTAGCACCAGACACTCTTTCTCTGGTCATAAGCAATCGCAGCTGATAAGTGAGGCCATCTATAAACCTCCCGATCCTCTCCCTGTCTGTGGGAACCAACCAGATAGCATGACGGGCCAACATCGAGAATCACATCTCATACTGCGTCACAGACATATCACCCTGACGAAGTTGCTCAAACTGTCTGCGCAGCTCCTCTCTGTGGGACTGAGGCCCGAACTTCTCCAGAAAGATAATGGAGAATTGCTGCCAGGTAAGTGGTATTGCGCCGACCGGCCTACGCCTCTCGTAAGCCTCCCAACAACTGAATGCAGCCCTAGAGAACTGAAAGGTAGTGAAAGAGACCCCACTGGTCTCCAGAATACCTACCGTATAGAGTATCCTTTGACACATGTCCAAGAAACCATATGCATCCTCTCCCTATGCACCACAGAAAGATGGAGGCTGGAGTATCCCAAACCTCTCCAATATATGTTGCTCATCCTCAGGCATAGTAGGAACCACATAGTCCTAAGCAACTGCAAACGGCTGGGCTGGGGGTGCCCTCGGTGCCTGGAATCCCTACACCACCTGCTCTGGTATGTGGGCAGCGGGAGTCTAAGCACCTCCCCCAGCCTGAGAAGTGGTTGCTACGGCCGGAACAGAGACCGCCTGAGCAAGACTAGTTTACGCGGTCAGAATTTAAGCTAAGGCCTCCTGAAGGCCTGAAATAACAATAGGCATAGGTGGTGCCTGAGATGGTGCATCAACAACTGGAATCTGGTCCTGATATGGGGAAACTGGTGGATCTGTAGGTACTGTCCCAGGTGTTGTGCAGGCCGCACCTCTGCCCCTATCACGGCCTCTACCGTGACCTCGGCCTCTCACAGCCCTGGCTGGTGGTACTGGTGGTTATCCATCATGCCCGGTAGTACGAGTCCTCACCATCTGTGAGTAATGAAATAACAGATGTTTAGTTACTAGAATCAACAGATTCGCACGACAAGAATTCAAGAATGTGGAATTTCCTAAGGGTTTTGCAGCCTCTCAAACATAAGTACAGACGTCTCCGTACCGATCCGCAAGACTCTACTAAACCTGCTCATGACTCGTGAGACCTATGTAACCTAGGCTCTGATACCAACTTGTCACAACCCAAAACCTAATCCATCGTGATGGTGCCTATCGTGGTACTAAGCAAGCCAACCTTTCCAAAACAATTTAAAAATTTAACAGAAATGAATAAAGACATTTAAAATAACCGGAGTTTTTCATAATAACGGGGTAAAAACCCAAAATACCAGTGCGGAAAAATAGCCCAACATCGGGGTGTCACTAAGTCATGAGCATCTAACAACCAATCTAGAAACAGAGTCTACTACAGTCTGTGCCAAATGCCAATACAAGAGAGAAAAGATAAAAAGAAAGGAGAAACAAGGACTGCGGACGCCGCCACCTACCTCGTAAATCTTTGATAATCAGTCCGCGCACGAACTCAGCGACCGCCAGAACCGTACACACCTGGATCTGCACATGAAGTGCAGGGTGTAGCATGAGTACAACCAACTCAGCAAGTAACAGATTTAAATAAGGAACTGAGAAGTAGTGACGAGCTATAAAAATACAGATCATTTCAAACGTTTTCAGTAAAGAGTGAACATGCTTTCAACTCCAGTGATATAAGTCAAATTAGTTCGCGCTCAAGTTAAACAGATATGAATCTTCCAGAAATTTCACAACAACAATAGATAACAACTAAGTGCAATAATAAATAAAACTAAGTACAGCCTCTCAAGGCAGCAGATGAGTACTCTCGGCTCTCAGCCCTCAATACACACTCTCAATAGGTACCTACGCTCACCGGGGGTGTACAGACTCCGGAGGGGCTCCTTCACCCCAAGCGCTATATTGCTGCGGCGCGCAGCCCGATCCAATATTGTTGTTGTGTGCAACCCGATCCAATATTATTGCGGCGTGCAACCCGATCCATATATCTCACAGCCCGTAGCTCGCAGCTCGGCACTCAGGCCCTACCTCAATCACTAACCTCTCCAGCCCCTCGGGCTCACAGAATAACATAATAACCAGCCCAAGCAGAAAATACAACAAGTATCAACAAGAAATGAGAGGAAACATATATATAACATACAAGTAAGACTGTGACTGAGTACAAGACAGCAATTAGCAGTCAATTCAATAAGTATACAACCACTGCGGGTCCTAACAGTGATATCTTATGGCCTAAGCATGGTTTATAACATAAAAGGCAGCCAATTGCTCAAAGACAAGGAAAACAAGTAATGACAACGGCTATTCAACTTTACAGTCTCACGTGACGGACCAAGTAACATTCCCTCACAGTGCACGCTCGCACGCCCGTCACCTAGCATATGCGTCACCTCCAAATATTCACATTATACAAATTCTCGGGGTTTCATACCCTAAAAACCAGATTTAAGACTGTTACATACCTTAAACCGAGCAAATCTGTAGTCCGAAATGCCTTTGCCTCTTAAATCGGTCTCCAAACATCCTGAATCTAGCCACAAGTCGAACAATACAATCAATATAGGTTAAAGGGATCAATTCCACAAGAAAAGTACTAAATTATAGCCAAAAATTCGAAATTGTCCCGAACCCGGCCCCCGGGCCCATGTCTCGAAATCCGACTAAAGTAAAAAAAACCGAAAGTCCATGCACTCACGAGTCTAACCATACCAAATTTACTCAAATTAGATAACAAAATTCCATTCAAAACCTCAAAATCCCAACTCAAGAGTTCTTCCTCTTTTTCTCCAATTTCTCATCCCCAAATCACAAATTAGATGATACAATTAAAGATGAAATCATGGAATATAACCAAAACCAAGTAAGAATCACTTGCCCTAATCAACTCCACGAAAATCCCTTCAAGAATCGCCCAATTCCGTGTTCTCTAGCTCAAAATATGCATAATGGGTTCAAACCCTCGTTTTTGAAATTAATACTGCCTGCCCAGATATCCTTCATCGCGATCGTAAAGCACAACTATGCTGCCCCACATTTGTACCTTACACGAATGTGGAATCACCCACGCGATCGCGGATCACTGCCTCTCATACCTACATGATCACTTCTATGCGAACGCGACTTAGCCACGCGTTCGCGAAGCACATCTTCGCACACATGTGCGATCGTGTTCCTAACTCTGTGATTGCATAGAACAATCTCACCTCTGCCCCAAATAAGCTTATGCGATCGCGAATGAATCTCTGCAATCGCATACAAGGAAACCAGAACCTGCTGAAACCAGAACTTCAGCTATCAAGCCAAGTCCAAAAAATGATCTATTAAGCATCCGAAACTCACCCGAGGTCCACGGGACCTCAACCAAACATACCAACCGATCCTAAAATACCATACGAACTTAGTCGAGTCTTCAAATCACTAGAAACAACATCAAAACACCAATTACACCCGGATTCAAGCCTAAAGAACTTCTAAACTTTTAAATTTCACAAACGACGCAGAAACCTACCAAACCACATCCGATTGACCTCAAATGTTTCACACAAGTCATATTCAATATTACGGACCTATTCCAACTTCCGGAATCAGAATTCTACCCCGATATCAAAAAGTCAACCCCACAGTCAAACTTTCTAAAATTCGACTTTCGCCATTTCAAGCCTAAATTAGCTACAAATCTCATATTCATAGTCCGGACACGCTCCTAAGTCCAAAATCACCCAACAGAGCTAACGAAATCGACAGAACTCCATCCTAGAGTCTTCTTCATAGACTTTTGACTACGGCCAAAATTCTGAGACTTAAGCTTCCGTTTTAGGGACTAAGTGTCCTGAAATACTCAGAAACCAAAAACAAGACCTCCCGGAAAGTCACTTAAGCAAGAACAGATACGGAAAAAATAGTAAATAGGGGATCAGGGCTAATATACTCAAAACGACCGGCTGGGTCGTTATATTAGTACAACATTGCATAATCTAAAATACTTCCAACAAAATAAAATTATAGTAATTAAACTATTCCTACCAACAACAAATCAATGTTCTCCTTCTCTCTTCATCATTCAAGCTGCCACAAATCCGACAACGACACATAAGAGCATTACCCACTTATTGAGCCTTATTTCATTCATCTCAATCATCCATCCAACTGTACAATTTACAGAAGTATGCCCTCCCTCCCGTTTAATCCCTCCATCATCATCATCGTCCTTATGAACATCCATTGCTAATATATTTTCAAGTTCAAACACCTTCATCTGCAAAACAATCTTTTCACGTTTAAGAGCGTCCTTTTCACACTTCAAACTACTTATAAGGTCAGCAATCCTTGGATCTAGCAGATCATTGCCCCATTCCCAAAATTGACATCTTTTACCCTATTGAATCAAATGGGAAAAATAATTTATTTGTAAAATTAAATCCCTAAAATTAAAAAGAGATGAATCTATGAAATTCATCTTACCTTAGAATTGGAACATTTTGAGAAACGCCGACCAACATTCACTAGAGTTGTAGTTGTAAATTGACTGGCAGCCATACCGCAGTGACAATTCTTTCTCGACCCAAAGGATGCACTCGACCCTTGACTCACTTTCCTTAAATTGTTTGAGTAATATTTTTCGGAAGTAAAATTGGGGTTGAACTGTGATCAATTTTGTTTTTAGTCAAATGGGTTAATTTGAGCGGGTCAAAAAAATATTATTGAAACGTGATCATTTTTATTTTGATCACATGGCCGGTGAAATGGGTAATTTTAACGTGTCAAAAAATGTATGGTTAGGGATAGGCCACATGGACATATTTTAATTTACTGAACAACACGAGTTGTCTTTCATCAACCAGTAGTCGCTTATAAACTTCTTTAATAGTATATAAACCATGAACCCTAAGCCCAACCCTGGACATTAAGCATAAATCAATAAACTTCCTTAATGGGCAAGTGTCAACCTGAGGTTTCGTCATCAACTCTTACATTTAAACATCTTATTAAACATCATGGAACATTTAATGGTATTATACATAGCGGTGTATTTCATACAATTAAGAGTTGGTCATTCAAGAATATGTAACAACTCAAGAAGCAGACCTCTAAGTATAAGAGTGTTGTCTAGTGAAGTGTTGTCAACAAGTAATGCATCTAAGTATGAATGTTGTATATTGAATATTGGGTTGTAATATCAATGTGTTGATATTAAGTAATGCTATGATCGATTATAATAGGTATTTAGTCTTCAAATTCCATACATTGCCTTAATGTTATATTGTAATAATATTCATTGACTATATAATGAAAATTATTTTCACCAATTATAGACTTAGGTTGATACCAATATAATTAATACGCTATAGTAATCTATTTTATCCAATTCAAAGTTTGCAATTTGTTGAATTAGATGTTTACAACTTTAAGTTATTCACAAATAATTATCATTTTTTTTATTTAAGGTAACTAAATTAATACTTTACACTAACGAGCAACTAATAATCGAGGAACTACCCCTATGCATGTCCAATTTATGACTGATATACCGTTCTTAATTCTTTACTATAAAATTCTATTGGTTTATATTTACAATGGATCTATAGACCACCAGTGGTACTGTAGGCTTAATCAAAAACTGTTGTAAAATTTTCAATTCATTGGCAAAAAATTCAAATATTTGGAAGACTGAAATTTATATCCCCTGAGTTGTATTTTTCTATTGGAACCTCTTTATTTTATTTTGGGGCCTTTTTGCACTTAAGTGTTGTCAAATGAAAAAAAGCAACTAAAGCATAAAAATAAAAAAACAGGGCAATAAAATTCAAAAAAAGTTGAGCTGAAAATTAAATAGAAAAAACTTAAGTTAAATATTTTTATTAAATAACTCCCCTCACAGCAACATATATTTTTTCCATTAACTAAAGAAAAAAAATTAAACTGCAGGGGAGAAGGATCATGGGAAGGAGAATTTCCTGGGCTAATATAGTGGTCAATATTCGCACCAGTCCTATGAAGGAAAATCCGCAACATGCGTGCTATACGACGAATGTTCCTCTCTTGCCTCACTCTGTCTTCTTAGATCTCTCGGATGAGCCTATCCAGTAATTCCCTGATGAAAATGGCATCCATGCTTGGCCTTGGCCTCAGAGGCATTTCTCTGTTAAGTGATTGGGCTATTTGAAAGAATGATGAATAAACCATCAGATTCAATGTATTTATAGGCAAACTTTGACACTAAATGGTGCCTTTCCATATGAATTCTCCTAAATGACGTGACTGTTGAGAGTTTTGAGAAACGAATTGATGCTTTGAATTGGCATATTTGATGTATTTTAATTAATTAGACAAGTCCGTTTCATATCGGCTGCCAGCTGTTATTAACATTAGATATTAAATTAACTACCTAAACCAATGGTTATCAATAGGCTATCTAAACCAGCGCAACAAGTCTTGGTTAAATTGAAAATACCTATGGGGGTTGACAATAGAACATTGGTTGATTACAGGTGGTTGAAGATATAATAAGGGGTAGATTAAAAATAGGGAATAAGTATGTCACATGACTTCTTCTTAAAATAAGGAGGTTGTTTCTAGATCATAGGTCTATAATAGACAATGTGAGTGGTTGATTCTAAAACAGTAGTCTATGAGACAACTCAGTCACATAACTCCTTCTTAAAATAAGGGGGTTGATTCTAGATCATAGGTCTACAATAGATAATGTGGATGGTTGACAATAAAACAGTAGTCTATAAGACAACTTAATCACATGACTCCTTAAAATAAGGGAGGGTTGACTCTAGATCATAGGTCTGCAATAGACAATACTGGTGGTTGACCATTAAACAATAATCTATGATGTACAATACAACAGTTGATAGTAGAAACAACAAGTCTACTAGAAATAACAAGTGATTACAAACAACAAGTCTAGAATATTAAAAGAGTTAATTATCTTTATTACAACACTAGTAGCTAAAAGATCAAGAATGCTGCAACAATACTTTACAAGTCATTTTCTTATGGCCAAGTTCTTTGCAAATGGAACATTTATTTTTGCCCTTCTTCCTGCTGCCAAAAGAACTAGGTTCTAAAATGCTTGGCCATCTCTTAAACTTCTTTCTACCCTTTATAGGCTCGACATCGGATGGAAGTATTTTTGTGAATTGAATTTCGTCAGGCACTGCCCATTTCTCTTCTATATGGATTGCGTGAATGGTTCCTTCATATGCTACCAAATATGTTAAAACCTTATAGAACAGAGAAGAGTGATCGTAAATAGAGGAACCATATCCATCCCCAAAGCTCAATCTCAGAGTTTCCATTGCATGTCGACAAGGTATTTTTTCCAAATCAAACTGATAACAAAAATATGTATTCAAATCCAGATCAACTACTGCATCTATGCCGTGCCTGACGACGCTAAACTGGTCATTCTCTAATTGATGCACCCGGAGTGCGTCGCCGACAACCATATTATTCCTAATCTTCTTTTCAACAGAAGGAACAAAGAGGGTCAAAACATTTTTCATTTCATTACGCCGCTCCTCAAATTGTTCTGCAAACTTTCGAATAATATGATTGAATAGGCCAATGATCGGGAAGTCTCTTTGATCCTTAAGCATTGCGTTAAGCGATTCTGCAATGTTTGTTGTCAACGCGCTGTATTGGTTTCCTAGAAAAAAGGCCCTGCTCCACTTTTGGAACCCAATTTTATTCGCGAGGCAGTTAGCTACTTCCCTGTTTTTATCTCGCAGTTGCTGAAAATGGTCTAAGAATTCCTCAGTACTGTATGAAAGTGTGGCACAAAAGAAATGCTTAATAAAAATTCCATAATGAAACCTCTTGCGCATATTTTCAGCAATGTGACGCGTGCAAAAACCATGATGAGTGGCAGTAAAAACGTTTTTGAAGCCATTCCTTATAGACAAATGTCGATCAGAGATAATGCACAATTCATCACTGTCGTCAATAATGTGTTGCGATCATTTAAAAAAGTAGGTCCAAGAATTATCGCACTCTTTATCGACTATACAGAACACAATTGGAAAAATATGATTCTTTGTATCTTGTGCCACATCAGACAACAAGCAGCCTCCATATCTGCCACTCAGAAATGTCCCATCAACAGCAATAACCTTTCTCATATGCGCGAATCCCTTAATGAAAGCTCCAACAGATAAGAAAAAATATTGAAAATCCAATTTATCATCAACTTTCAAATCGACAATACTTCATTCATTATAGGACAACATAACATGGTGATACGCTTCCAAAAAAATATACCCCTCTTCCTGAGTACCCATGATCATCGCCTTAGCTATTTCACCTACCTTCTAGCTCCTCCAATAAGTAAGATTTTGATTAAAATCTATAAAAATAGCATCTTTCAGATCTGACGGGGATGAGCCTTTGCCATTAACATACCGTTCCTGATAATATGCACCCAAAGTCTTCGATGACACGTTCGGATGACGGCTTGATATGTGTTGTACCCCGCATGTATGCTCTCTATGGTACTTGGCAATTTAAAACCTATCAGAATTATCATACTTTAAAGCGTGTAACTTCCACGGGCAACTCACATCTCGGCATACCACTGAAGTTAATTTACTGCTACTCTTCCTCATACGAAACGTAAAATACATTTTCACATAAGCAATCTCCAACTGTTTCATTAGATCCAATTTATTGTCAAAATATTTTCCAAGGAAAAAACTTGTACTATCAGGGTGGCTGTGATGTGTAGCTAATGAGTCCAACAAACTTTCATCTCCAACTGGCCGACTGACAATATCTGGGAGCTCTTCCGCTCCATTTGCATCTTCCGGACCATACGACTTCATTTTATTGTCACCAAAATCATGCAAGTCGTCACTAAATCCATTGAAGCCATCTTTCACCATTCTTTCCTCCTCTACTTCTAATATAGGTGGTCGTGTTGTTGTTGGTGGTGGTTACGGTGCAGCTGCGACATTTGAACCTTGATGAGACCTTTCAACGGGAGCTTCAGCCTCTTCTTCAAACTCATTTTCAGCCATAAATATCTTCAAACAAGGCCTCAAACCATCAATTGTAATATCAAGGAGGTATGATTGTAAATCATTGTCATTCTTAATGAAGGAAGGATGAATCTTGTCCCTCTTTGGTGCAGAGCTAAGTATATATGTAATATTCAAATTCCTCGGGGAACATGTTGGTTTTTCACGTTTAGTGATGATATCAACAAATTCGTCAAATGTACAAATGCCATTGGGGAGGCAAATGAGGGCGGAAGGGATGAGATTTTTTTTTTAATCTGGTAATATTACATTTATATAAGTTGGGGCCAAAGTGTAATAACTGAAGCTTTAGGGATAAATACTCAATTTCCCCCCTCCACTTATTAATCCCACTTAACTATTAATTAAACATGAAAGGCAATCCCACAATAATTAAAACCTGAATGTCAGTTGTCCGATTCAAATTTAAAAAGAGATCACCTCGTCAACTAACCCACTAACTCGTAAATCTTGACTAATGAATCGTCCCTTTGTAAAATGTGCCGCTGGACCTATACATTTTGAAAAAGTTAATGGTATGTCCTCTTGCAAAACTAGTTTTATATTTTGTACGTTTTTTTAAAATATAACCACATTATTCGTCATCTCCATCTTTTTCTTCTCCTCCTTCTTGAGGAGATGGTCTTTCACCGTTACTCTCTCCACTCCTATCACATAACCACATTATTCGCCACTGCCATTAGCCACTATTTCATAATTAATATTGTCAACTATAATCACCGCTGCTATCATGCTAATCTCTTTACCAGGGCGGATTTATAGACAAAATTATAAGGCACGTGAACTCATAGACTTTTCTCAAAATTAAATATTTTATGTACATATTTTTTAAAATTGATATAATATTAACTGTTGACACTCATGGTCCAAAAAAGTGCACTTGATTGAAAGTTGAGTTATTTATCAAGAGAATAAAGATCAATTACCATTTATTTATTTATTTATTTATTTTTTATTAATGTACCCTTACTAGAAATCCTAAATTTGTTGAGGACTCGCACTTTGTAAAACAACAAAGAGGCAAAAGGAAAATAAGCAACTCTAGAATCAATAATTCGCCACGGACCTTTTTCATAACAAAAGAAAAGTGCAAAAGAGAGAGAGGTGCGTTAGCGGCACGATACAAAAGTTAACGATATGAGAAAAATCCTATCGACTAACATAAACACAAGAGGAAAATCCTATCGACTAAAATAAACACACGAGTCTTGAAATTCTTTAATGTCATAATATTAACTGAGATTTTTCTAAGTTTTCTAAAATTTGTAAATATAATACTTAAATTTATGAAATTCTAAATTAAAAAATTATACACGTTCAAATATTCAGAAAATAAAAAAATCTTAATTATTTATTTAAGTTAAAATTTAAAGTCAGTATCTGAACAATCGTTATTCAAATTCATATATCTTAATGTTAAAAGCTAATCTTAATTAGGCAATTGTACAAGTTTTTATAGTTGGCAAAAGTAATTAAAAAAAAGGTCAATAATTAGACAACCGCTACCTCTTGGCCTCACGGTTGTGCTTCTATTATACATACACGACAGCTCAAATATATTCAGGTCCACTCCACAGCTCTTACTTGAAGATTCTCTCCCTATTTTTTTTAAGTTAAGCACATGCCTGATTTTCACTTAGCACTGCTCTAAATCTTATTATAAATGTACTCTCCATTAATAATTGCTTACGTACACATAGTGTAGCGTGTATCTGCGTGTCTTTGACGCAGGATTAGAGAGAGAGAGAGTTCTGCAGAGATCTCTCTTTTCTGTCAGAGTTCTCAATCGGAAAAACCAAATGGCCGACGAACCTTCTATCACGCGCTGGTCATTTGAGGTACTCGAACTCGCCGAAGAACTACTCTTAATTCTGAATGCTTAATTCGTGCTTGTTTCGTTGATAGTTGTTGAACTTAGAGTGAAGTTCAGAGAGTGCTTCGCATTGTTTAATTTCTTGCATGTAGTGATAATTGTGTTTGTTTTACTTTTGAGCTGTTGAATTAGTGAAGGAATGCTGTGAATTTGACTTTTTTGGTTGAATTTTGACTTTTTCAGTTTTTATTTGATTGTGTCACATCTGATTATTCGAAAATCTTGGAAAGGAAACTAAAATAAAGTTCAGAAACTAGGAATTTTATTTTGGACTGTTTAATTGGTAACAAAATGTTGCTAGGAGGAAATTAGGGGATACGAGTTTGCTTGTTTAAGTTTTGATCAGTATTTTAAAAGGCCTGGGCGTAGTTTTACATATGCCTCAGCGAGGTTAAGCCCGAAGCACGGGGTGTAAGCCCCATAGATATTTAATTTTTAATATTTTATAAAATAATATAATTACAGTAAATATTTATAAACAGTAAAATTGCATAAAAATTGAAGAAAACTATAAATATGTGAAAAACATATATGTAGATGTGCTCTATCCCCACAAAAAATTAGTTAAAACAATTTATTATACGCTACTTAGAAGTACAAGTAACTTGAGTCGAAAAGAATAAAGTTTTTTACATGGAGGAACAAAAAGGATGACTGACCTGCAATTTAAACTTTGAACTTGCTCATAAAGGAGAATGTAGTTCTCATTGAATTTGTAAAAAAACAAAATTGAATATTCGTTAGGGATATTAGCATACTAACGGACAAGATAAAGAATTGGGAAAGACCATGAATTAGGGTTTCAATCAATAAAAAAAGTTTTGACTTTTAAATTTAATATATTTCAGTTCCTTTTTAAAACTTTTGAGTAATTACCAAGCTCACTTTTGAGAATTTGGGTATTATATGAAGGACTTATTCAACAAATTTTGTTTTAATTTGAAAAAATCTCTGGAGCTTACGCTTCACTAAAAAATGCGCTTCAAACGCCCAGGCGTACGTCCTGAACGCTCGGGCGTACGCCCCGAATTGCTGGGCGTACGCCTCTTGAGACTTTTGCCCCACAATCGCCTCAGGGTGTTTTTGGTGCGCCTCGTCACAGGGCTCGCCCTGAAAACGCCTTTTAAAACACTGGTTTTGATATGATTTTCGCTTTGTATATTCTAGTCCTTTGTAGAATGAAAGGGGAACGATGTTTCAATATTGTTGAATGATTCTTAGCTTAGTTGATGTAAAGTGTTCTTAGCAGAGTTTAAGAAATAAAGAAAGACTTTTAAACTTGTAGTTTAAAACAAGCCATAGTTATTTGTGTTACTATATATCATCTCATTAGGGGTTAAATGAAAATTTTAAAGTTAAATTGTTTTTAAAAATAGATTCAGTGTCATTCTTTTTGGGAGAAATAAAAAAAGGAAATAACATCACATAAATTTGACGGAGGGAGTATTAGCTAAAAATCTTGAGAAGACATATTTTGTAATGATGTCGATAGAAGATAGAGAACTTAAAAGTATGTGCTCGACATTGTGTACATTCCTACAGGTAGTGATAATTGTTTTTTTGAGCTGTTTATTTGCTGAAAATAATGTGGGATATTGGGATGCATGACTATTGTCATTCATTAATTTGAACTACTTAGGACTTGGTTTGTTTCTCACTCATTCATAACATCCTGGTCTTCCAAACAATTTGGTAGTGATTAGTCTTTGGTGGACAGAGTTACCCGGTACACTGTGTTGATGGGAGGTAGCAGGTACCCTGTGGAATAGTTGATATAAATGTTATCAATTTTAAGAAAGTTGGTGTGAAGTTCAAAAGAGTGAACCTAAATAATTAATTTTTCTTTTTGTAAGTGAGTGAACCTGAGTAATTTGTTATACCTAATTGAAAGTGTTGAATGATTTCCTAAGCCTAGATGTTGTCTCTTGATGAAATTTATAAAATTCAATTAGGAAGCATTAAATAAGATACTTTGCTTTGTTGTCCATATTCAGGACTTCAAGTTGTTCTATGATGCTAAGTTTGGGAGGAAGAAAGAATCTGCTGCAGAAGATGCGGCTGAAAATGGTCGAGCTGTATATAACGGAAATTCTTTGACTATGACATCAAATGGAAATGGACATGTAAAGAAGACCTCAGATTTGTCCATCTATGAACAGTACAGTCAGGTATTTTTGTAATAGTGATCACATAATCCTACACTTGGTGCATGGTTATCTGTCTGAGATGCTTAACCGGTTTGTCTTGGTTTAGGCAAATAATGGGAGCTCAGCGCACTCTAATGGAGTTTCATCTGCCGGAGGGGATGAAAAACCGTATGATTCGCAAAATAATGACCTTAAATATTTTGTGTTTGGTTGCTGGTGTTCAATACTGCACAACTGTCTTCAATTAAAAACATGTACACTGTGCATGTTCTGTCACTGAATATTTGCTTTCCAATAACTATTTGACATACTCATTGTTGAAGATAAAACAACTATTAACTTCTGGAGCATCATTCTCTTTCCTGGTTTAACAGACTTTGATACTTGCTTTTCAGGCAGAGATCTCTGCTTCCTCCTTTTGAGTCAGCAGAAATGCGTGCTTTAGGAGAAAGCTTAATTAGGTAAGTGACTGAAAATGACCTGAACCTCTTGCTGTTAATTGAACCTCATTTCCCATCATGCTCACATATTTTCCCAAATTTCTATGTTTTTTTACCTTACCAGGGATATTATTCGTGGTAGCCCTGATGTTAAGTGGGAGAGCATAAAGGGATTGGAGAATGCCAAACATCTACTTAAAGAGGCTGTTGTCATGCCAATAAAATATCCAAAGTAGGTTTTATAAACGAACGCTTATCTATGTGCTACTATCGCCCAAGTGGAATACAAAGAGATTCTAATTTTGTGGTACAAACCTAAAGAATGAATTTTTGTCTATGAAGTATACCCAACAATATTTTTCTGGGGTTTTTGCTTCTTAACATTTTTTCCTGAACTACTTCCTTTGGAGATCAAAAGAGAGACTGGAGTCCTCATAACTGAGACAGGTTCTCTTTTCTGTTTTTAGGTACTTTACAGGTCTTCTTTCTCCATGGAAAGGTATCCTTCTTTTTGGCCCACCAGGAACAGGAAAGGTTTGTAGTCACTTTTTCTTCTGCTTGATATGCTATTGAAATTAAATGTTGTGTCCTGTTTTTGTGATTTTGAATTTCACTGTCTTTTTTTTTTTTTTTACAATTTCAACTGTTTATTTCCGATCTTTGGTACTATTATTGTGTGATATGTCCACTCTTTGTATTCATCTCATGTTGGTATGTGTATATTTAAAATTTCAGTAACATGATAAGGCAGATGGACCGAAATGAAGGATTATTATCTAACTAGTTATCTTATTCCATATTCATGTTGATTTTCTAGACCATGCTAGCAAAGGCTGTTGCTACTGAATGCAACACCACTTTCTTCAACATCTCAGCATCATCAGTCGTCAGCAAATGGCGTGGTAAGAACTAGCTTTGTGATTTACTAATATGCTTTTACCAATTTTCCAAGTTGGACAATCTGATTTGTCTGGCAAAGCTATGCATATAACAATTGAAAATTTATACTGCTTTAACATCGACTGAAAAGAAAACTGGGGCAAATATTGGAAAATTTCAAGCATTTAGATATTGGGAAAAGTAAATGCAACTGAACACTGCTTTGAGTTATATGATATTAGAAAAGAAATGAGGAAAAAACTGATATAACCATCCTATTAAAAGAAAAAGGAAAATATTAGACGTCTGGTAGAAAATATTGTATTCAATTTTAAGTGGGGGAAGTACTATAAATATTTAAGCTTGGCAATAATTTAGCTGTAATTTCTATTTTATTGCTTACTTTCCCCTGAAAGTTGCAAATTTTGGAATGAGATGGAAACTGTGAACATGGTTGGGCTCACGGTTTATTTGTAGAACAAGGTAGACATACCGGGGTCACAGGAAATAAGGAACTCTGATGAGTTATGTCTTAAATAATGTCAAATGCATGTTCTGATGTAGCTTGTTACCTAGTATAAATGAAGTTATGTTGCAGCAGTTAGTGATAAAAGAAAAGCTTTGATTTCCTACACGGAGGCGTCAACTGCTCTCATCTGTTTTCAGCCTTGACGGGAATTGACATCTCACGGGGTGGTCACATAATGAAAAACCTGTATATGGTTAGGGCCAGGGGTTCCTATCGTTCAGCTTCTGTACAAAACAGTTATGATGTCGGTTTTTACTGGTAAACCTGTTTGTTTATCTGTTATAACGTAAAGAAATACATAATTAGAGGTAGGTTAACCATGTTTATCGAAATTTATATAGTCAAAGTCGAGGGAGATCATCCCGAAGGTATCTCATCTGCTACTAGTTTAATAAGTTATTAGGTACATGAGTTCAAGATAATTAATTTGTTCTATATCCTTTGAAAATCTCCACTATGATACAGGTGATTCAGAGAAATTGATAAAAGTGTTATTCGACCTGGCAAGGCATCATGCACCTTCAACGATATTTCTGGATGAAATTGATGCAATCATTAGCCAACGTGGTGAAGCACGTAGTGAGCATGAATCTAGTAGGCGTTTAAAGACGGAATTGCTCATACAGGTGATACTTGGCTTTCAAAAAGTGCATTGAGGACATGCAAAAGTCCAATTTACTTGCCCCAGATGTATCATTGTCCTTGTTAGCAATGACCACACTGTGTCAAAATTGACAACAATCAAGAGCCAATTACTAACCCTAGAAGATGATGGCCTCTTTGTCTTTTTCTTCTTTGTGTGGTCGGGGTACGCTAGGTTATAGCACTCCATGAATGCTTCAAATACATTCCTCAAGATAGATGAACCTGAGAGATTGCATCTTACAGAATCTTATCCTTTTATCATGAGATGTAAAGTACCTAAAGCTAAACCCGGTTTGAATGTCAGCAAAGTACAAGAATTCTGTTGGTTTTCCCACCCTATTGAAGTAGTGAGCTTAGTTTTGGACTCTGAAAATACTTTGCTCCTGTATGATCTCCATGTTCCATTATTAGGGTCACCATTATGTGCTCAATCATGTGGTGCTATTATGTGTACGTTGTTATTGTGAGAGTACTCAAGAGGGTAATTTTAGGAACTAAAAAGAGAGGGTCACTACCTGTAAAGAGGATGTGAGAATTTGAAGCGATATAAGCAAAATCGGACTAAACATTTGTTCCCATCATCAGGAATAACCAATAGTCATGCAAAGACTAGGACAAAAAGTTCTGAAGAAAATAAACCATGCTTAATTTATCCCCCGGTCCCCCAAGGAAAGAAATTCAAACCATACCACCTCCTCCTCCAAAAAAAAAAAAAAAAAAAAAGAGAGAGAAAATCAAACCATACCTATATGTAAGCTTAGAATGTCTTCAGATAGTGATTTGTCTTCTATGTTACTACGGGCCCTAACAAAGAAATTGTTTGCTTACAGCCATACTTTTATCGAAATTATTAATTTGAATTTGGTTGCAGATGGATGGTTTGATGCGGACAAATGAACTTGTTTTTGTTCTGGCAGCAACAAATCTTCCCTGGGAACTAGATGCAGCTATGCTCCGGCGTCTTGAGAAGCGGGTACTCTTTCAAATCACCTGAAACATATTCTGCTTGATAATGAGACCATCGGTCAAATGAAAAAGAACAAGAGCAATAAGACAAATTTTAACTGAATTTTAGCTTTAGCAGGTCTTCTGTTTCAAGACCACCTAGTACATTGGGGTCGAACATGTGAAATTTGAAGCTAATGTAAATTTTTTTACCTAGTAAATTTGTATTGAACATGCCAAATTTGGAGCCGATGGAAGCTTTTATTGTGGTAAGAGCTTTGAGTCTTTAACTAGAGGGTGGTGGTTTGAGTCCCATCTAATTTGTTTGTTAATCTTTTAAATTTTATTTGGTATTTGGTCCAGTCAAATGTTGGTTCAGTTGCTGGTCTCATTGTGAATCGATATTTTTATTTTTAATAGGGTAATAACCTCCTTCCTTATCTTTGTACATTTTAAGGGGTTGGTCAGTGATGGTGAGGAATCCTTTTAGTTATCTCTGTCTGAACACATGTTAGATATCTGCTTAAAGTAAGGAAAAGAACGAAACATCTGAAAAACAAATTCGTGTGATTTTATTTATTCTTTTCCACTACAATGCCAAATCCTATCTGACAAGTAACCTCAGCTTGCCAAAACTATCAGTTACTCACCTTCTGACTGTAATTTTAGATTCTTGTGCCTCTACCAGAGCCAGAAGCAAGGAGGGCTATGTTTGAGGAATTACTATCATCGGCACGTGAAGAGGAGACTCTACCCTATGACTTATTGGTAGAAAAGACAGAAGGTTTTTCAGGTTCTGATATCCGGTTATTGTGCAAGGAGGCTGCAATGCAACCATTGAGACGCCTAATAGCAAAATTGGAAGAGAAACAAGTAGTGGTGCCCGAGGATGGTATGCCATGTTTACATACATCGTGCCTGCATTGATCTTTTAATATTTGCCACCTACTGATTCCATCCCAATTTATGTGGTGGTATTTGACTCAGCATGGAGTTTAAGAAAGAAAGAAAGACTTTTAAAACGCGTGGTTTAAAAGAAGCCATAGATATTTGTGTGGCTATAAATCAATCTCATTAGTAGGAAGTTTAAAATTAGGTTATTTCTAAATAAGGAAGTACTACATTCTTTTTGGGACAGACTAAAAAGGAAAGTATGATGCATAAATTGGGACCTATGTTGCTCGGACTTTGCGAAAATGTCATAGTTGCGTGTCGGATCCTCCAAAAGTAGTGCATTTTTGGAGGATCCGACACGGGTGCTGGTGCTGTTTTGGAAAGTCCACGCAACATAGATTGGGACATAGGGGAGTACATATGGATTTGGTGATTACTTACTGACATATCAACACGACTTTGATTTATGCTTCCAACAAATTCTCAAGATAAGATTATTGGATTTCCTTTAGTTCATGGCCTGATAGAAAAATATGTAGTCTGGTAGAAAAGTAAATCTCATACCTTCACGAAACTCTTTCTAGAGTCGATGTTACAAAGAGTAAGGCATCTCTCCTTGTTTCAGTTGTCTTCTATATTCTGTCATCTCTGATGGTCAGAACTCAGAAATCTTCATGTATCTGCCTTCTTTAGAGTTCTGACTTTTGATTATGGTCATGTGGTGCTCCAGGTTCCCGAGGATAAAAACTCGTCTCCATATTATTTATGTTAAATATTGGGCAAATGTTCTTTATGAAACTATTTCTGGATACTTAAGCATTTCCTATGCACACAGCACAGATGCAAATGCATGTGATAATAGTCTTCTAGGAGTCAACATCAAATTAGAGATCATAAAGGTTAACTTTTTACTGCAACCATCATGTCTAAAATATCTGGTATTCAACTCTCCTGCTTTTGAGAAGTTGATCACAGTTATTATTGATTATTGTGCAATTTTTCGTCAAACTGATCCTGTAAGTCATGCATTACTCTTAGAAGATTTTCTATTGAGCCACGTCCTTGAAATTTCAAGAAGACACATTTGTAATCTGTGAACTTCATTTTGGGATTACAACATGCAAAATCTGTAACATCACTTTACTACAATTTGTGGAGGTTTAAATGGTTTGCTGAGATCCTATGCATGATTATTTAGCTTGGGCTTCAGGCATTAGTACTGAAATCTGCATTGTTCTGCAGAGTTGCCGAAGGTTGGACAGATTACAGAGAGAGATATCGAGATGGCCTTGAAGAACACAAGACCTTCCGCTCATCTCCATGCACATAGGTATGACAAGTTCAATTCTGATTATGGCAGCCAAGTACTCCTGTGAAGGCACACTATCATTGATCATCGTTGGCCGTGTTTAGTCATAATCTTGCTTATTTCTTCTTACCAACTCGTGCAAATCCCGGTGTTGTTCCTTTTAATTGTTATTAATTAATTTATCGTGTTTGTATGATTTATGAAAGTTGTGCTGCTTTGGTCATTTAGAGTGCACTCCTTTAACTCCTGATGCGTGGTTTCATGTTTCTTTTTAAGCAAAATTTGCGAATTTCGGTTCAGCTTATCACTATAATGTTTGTTCCTAGAGGAGATTTTAGAGTCTCGGTTCTCGTTATTGATTGAAAAGGAGCAACTCATCTTTGTGAGAAGGCAAGTTGGTCCCTGCTATTACCACGAATATATATTGCAATAGCATTTCCACTGAAATTGTTCAGGAGCTATTCTTTTAATTTGTTAATTACAATAAATTGTTGCGCATGTGAAGTGTAAAAGTGTACTTAAATCTAACCTAGATTAATGGTATTACTCGCCGTTGTCATTTTTACTAAAAGAGGAGCTATGTCCAAATTGACTAGTATCTTAATTGGTAGGACGAAAGCCGTTAAAATAGGTGATTTATCTTTTATCCTGAAGCGCTAAAATGTTTTGAAGTAACTATTAACGTTGAGCATCCGGTATTTATACCAATAGAGTGAAAATCACTGCAGTGATTGTAAATTTGTAAATAGTAGCTTAAATTACTGCCATGTGTTTCTATGAATTTGAAAGGGCAAGATTGTTTTTGGTTTGGTATTTATTAGGAAGCAAAAAGAAGAAAAATTCTGGCGGGAGTTGTTCTACTGCTAGTATTGAGCATGTCTTCTGCCACCATTGTTTTTCCTCTTCAATTACCACGAAAGCAGAAAGTATTTCTTTGCACATTGAAAGGCTTGAACTCTTCTTTTTTCTTTTTATATAGTTATATGATTGTTTTTTCTAAGTAAATATATTAAATCTAGTAATTAAAATACTTTTAATAGATAAATTTTTGTTTTTATGCTTACATACAATTACCAGTTACATGTTAAACATTATTTTCGTCCTTACATTATCGCGTGGTTAAGGGAAAAAAAAGATTGAAAAAAGAAACTCAAAAGACAGTAAATTAAATAGTGTATTAGTTTTGTTTATTTGAATTTATCTATAAAATCTTAAATATTATTCGTCTGACCGTAAGAATAGTGGACATGTGTTTAGTGGAGATATCTACCAAAATATACAATAGAAATTTTATTACACCTAAAGAAATAAAAAATAATAATATTTAATTAATTATAAAATTGATAGTACTATATTAAAGGTTAAAACAATGGTACCGTATGGAAGGGACATATGCCCGACACTGGCAGTAGAATTAATGACTCATTTCTATTGAAAATAATAATAATATTTAACAAAATTAAACAATTGATGAAATTGTAATGAAGATAAGAACAATGATGCCCATTTCAATATATATTCAGTTTGGCCAAGCTTCTTGGATGCCAAATTTTTTCTCTAAAAAGTACTTTTTTTGGAAATTTAAGATTATTTAGCCAAGAAGGAGAAGTGCTTTTGAGCAACTTTTTTATTTTTGGGAAGAAACTACAAATTCTTGACTCTTCCTAGGAGCAAAAGCAGAAAACTAGATTTTTTAAAAAAGAAATCCTTATCTATACTTACTGAATTATCCCTCATTAACTTATCCTTTTCATTTTCTTTTTTTATTTCTATCATTTTTTTCCTTCTCTTTTTTATTTTAACCGCATTCTTCTTCTTCTCCTACTTCTCTTTGGAATATTCTCTCTAGTATAAATAGATCTTTTTCTGAATGCCATTTCTTTTTCATCCACTCTTTTTTTTGTGTATGTATTGATAAAATTCGGCCTTATCACGTACCACAACAAAATAATAACACGTGATGGAAGTGAGTCCAGACCCATGAGCATGAGGTCAAGACATGTAAGTAGAGGGGCTGTGACCGGAACCGCCTCTTCAACTCAAAACAAGAGCTCAATTGGAGGAGCGCGTACCTGAAACATGTCAAATGCTTTCGGTACCGACTTCAGCTATATCAGATCCTTTATGAGATCGTGACCATCGTCTGTTATGCAACCATAGTGATTGTTGAAGAGAATTTCTCCAACACACTAACTGCAAACCTGGCTTGCAGGCTGGGAACTCAAAACAATCTCATCCCCTCTAGGCTATAAATACCTTATTCTATTCATTTGTAAAGGACATCTAAAAACATAAAATACTTTATGATCAATCAGTGAGTTCTTATTCTGTTTGTTAGCAAGATTATCTTTCTCACTTATGGAGATTGTATTCCATTTCAACACCACCGCTTCAAAGGCTAACGATCAATAAGATTTCTTTAGTCGCACAACTACTTTTTAATTTTCTGTTATTCTAACTTGTTGATTATTTATTCAAGGGAAATACCATGTTTGGGATCAACAACAAACCCATGGACCCAACCGCTCAACTAGCGGAACAAACTGGGGGAACACAGATTACAAACGATCAATCAACCGGGACCTCGCTATTTCATTTGAGGAAAATCTCCCCTATAAGATCTACTAGTAGGGGTTTAATGAATGATGAGGGTTAGAGAAGTGTAACGATCCGACCGGTCGTTTTGAGTATTACAACCTCGTTCCCCCATTTACTGCTCAATTTATGCTTTATATTGGTTATTTGACTTGCCGAGGTAATTGTTTCGGGTCTAGTGAGGTTTTGGAATGATTTGGAACACTTAGTTCCAAGGTTTAGAATTTAAGTTGAAAGGTTGATCGGATATTGACTTATGTGTAACGACCCCGAAGAATTTTTGCTAAGAAAATTAAGATTTTATGGTGCCGAGGTTGAACAATGCACTAGAAAAAAAAATTATGGCAGAAAAATACGTTTCTGCGGTCCATTATGCGACCGTAGAATCACTCTGCGGACCGCATAATGGCCGCAGAGTGAAGCAGTTGTGAGGCATGATTTTAGAAAAATCTGCAGTGCATTATGCGACCGCAGACCCGTTCTGCGGGCCGCATAATAACCGCAGACCGGGTCAGTCATGCCCAGTTTTGGAGGCCAAATTATGTGGCCGATATGCGGACCGCATACGTGTTATGCGATCGCATAACTGCGTCGGGACTTCCATTCTTTCTATTTTTTACCCGACCCAGCTTCGATTTATAGCCCTTGAAGCTCATTTTTTAGCCAAAATCTGACATTTTTAGAGAGAAGGGAGAGTTTTCTAGAGAGAGGAAGAAGCTCAAGTGCTTTGTTCATCAAGATCTTGTTCAAGATTTGAAATCCAACAAGGAAATATCACAAGATCTTCACCCAAGAGGCAAGGTTCTAACCCCTAATCTTCAATTTCGAGTTTGGGTAATTAAGAGCATAATTCTTGGGTGTTAGAGTATTATTTATATATACACATACCAATAAGGTTTATGGAAAGATTATTGAGTTCAAATGGGTAAAGATTGGGTTGAAAATGGTAGAAATCTTCAAAGATTTTAATTGAAGATTTGAGGGTCGAGTTGATGTCGGAATTTGGTAAAATTTATATGGTTGGACTCGTGGTTGGATGGACGTTTATATTTTTTAACTTCTGTCGGGTTCTGAGGTGTGGGCCCCACGTACGATTTTTGAGTGAATTTTGGATTTTTATTGGAAAATTAGTATTTCCTTATGGAATTAATTACAATAATTGGTATTGACTGAGTCAAATTAATTGTGGCTAGATACGAGACTTTCGGAGATCAATTCTCGTGGCAAGGACATAGCAAAATAAAGAATTACACGGTTTGAGGTAAGTAACAGTTCTAAATTTGGTCCTGAGGGTGTGAAACCCCGGATTATGTATTATGTGATTGGTTTTGAGGTGACACACATGCTAAGTGATAGGCGTGTGGGTGTGCACCGTAGAAATTATGACTTGGTCAAATTTTATGGAACTGTGTAGTTGAATAATCTATTGACATCCGTACATTCTCTATGTGTTAGAGAAAATTGAGCTGAGACTCGTATTAAAAATCATGCTTAGACATATGTTGTTATTATTGGTACCAACTGGGGTCATTTCTGTGGTTGAATTATATGTTCAAATTGTAATTACATACTCAGTCATGTTCATTCATTTCATATCATATCTCAGTCTCTGTTGCTATATATTAATGCATCATATTATCATTTTTTGGTTGATTTTCATGACATCTTGAGCCCGAGAGACTGGAGAGGTTGATGACTGAGTGAGGCCGAGGGCCTAATTGTGAGAATATTTATGGGTTCGGGCTGCACGCTGCAGCATGTTTTATTGTTATATGCCATGATTGGCTTGATATAGCGCTTGGGCTGAAGGAGCCCCTCTGGAGTCTGTACACACCCCTAGTGAGCGCAGGTACCTACTGAGTGCGAGTGCCGAGTGACTGTGAGAAAAGAGTGACTGTGAGGTTGGAGTGAATGGGAGGACCGAGTGACTGTTGCTCTGAGAGGATGCATTGATTTCATTATTGCTTCATTTCAGTTGTCATTTATCACTGATTTGGAAAAAATTTCTAAAAGACATTCTCTTCTATTGTCAGTCGAAGTTGATATGAAATTACTGTGGAGTTTTTAAATGTTGAACTTGAAAGCATGCCTACCCTTTTATGTTGGAAAGTACTGTAATTCGACTTAGCTGAGAAGCTCGTCACTACTTTCAGTTCTTTATTTATTATTGTTACTTACTAAGTTGATTGTACTCATACTATACCCTGCACTTCGTGTGGAGATTCAGGTGATCCCAGATACAGTAGGTGTTGATTATTTCACACAGTTGATTTTCCGGAGATTCAGAGGTAGCTGTCACATTTCGCAGACCTTGTCTCTCCTTCCCTACCCTCTTGTTTATTATATTTGGTCTTAGACTATTATAGATCGTGTTTTCCAGACTTGTAATGTATAGATGCTCATGTACTCAGTGACACAAGGTATAGGAATTTGCTAGATTTTTGGTATTGTATTAAACATTATGTTTTCAAACTTAAAGGAAATCGTGGGTTATTGATGTTGTCATCTTACTTAGTACTGAGATAGGCGCCATCACAATAGGTTAGGATTTTGGGCCATGACAAGAAGATGGTGAAATAATTCATGACGCAAAAGCAACAACTGAATGCCCAAACCGGATAGGTATTGAAGGCCCGGATAAGTGGTGCAACAGTGGCAATGTCAACCCCACCTCTGACGGTGCGTGTCGACTTAGAGACTCACAACTTCAAATTGAAAAATATGGAGCGGGGGGACTCCCGAATGATACTGAGATCGGAGGTTCAGGTATGTCCGAAAATGCGGAGTTATAGAATTTAACTCCAACCTTAAAACAATAGGTCATGGAACAGAATGAGAGGATCGAACAGATCCACGGAGTTCCACTTGTTATCAAGGGAATCGATATAAATAGATACTCTCAGCAGACGTGTAAGCCGAGTGCATCCCCGCTTTCAATCCCAAAGAAGTTCAAAATGCCAACCAATCTAAAATATGACGGAACCTTGGACCTGCATGATCATGTGGATTATATGACCAGAATCAACGGGAATGATCTTACGAAGGAAAAAATCGAGTTTGTACTCATCAAGAAGTTCACAGAAACCCTGACCAAAAGGATCTCTAACTTGGTACTCTCACTTACCGAAAAACTCCATTAGTTTTTTTGCTGAACTTGTAGATACTATTATCAAAGCATATTCCGAAGCACAAAAGGTGGAGAGACAAATGTAGGAAATTTTCAAAATCTAACCAGGAGACACAGAGCTGCTTTGGGACTTCAAAGATCAATTCCAGAGGGAAAGGATATTGCTCCCTACTATGACGGACAACTAGACAGCCATGGCTTTCACAATAAACCTGATTGAAAATTGTTAGGAAGCTACGAGAAGGCTGAATGAAAGCCTTCGCGAGTTTCCAGTTAAAATATGGAATGACGTGTATCACAGATACATCACGAAGCTCCGAGTAGAAGAAGACATCTCAACACTCACCGAATTGAAAATAATAAAACGAAGGGATTCGACCATCAATCGAAAACAATTGGAGGGCGAGAAGATCCCACATACCGAGACTCTAAAGTCCGGCACAAGCCCTATTTGGGACCCCTACGTAGAGAAAATAACCCGAGGGCACAGACTGAATCATGCCAACAGATGTCCTAGATGAAGAAATAATATTGCACCATACCGAGCAGGAAAAGAACGTGAAGCACCAAAAACAGTGATTATCACCAAATGCCAAAGCCAGCCGACTACAACTTCAATGTCAATAATTCAGAATGGTGGCAGTACTCAAAGATATGAGAAACAAAGTGAGATGGCCAAAAGAAATGAGGACGAATTCAAGCAAACATAGTTAGGAATTCTGGTGCAAAGTCCATAATAGTCATGATCACAAGACCACTGAAAGTAGAGTAGTTCAAAACAAAATAGACTGTTTTCTCAAACAAGGGTATTTTACTGAACTCTTTAGCGAAAAAGGGAAACAATGGTATATGTAGAACAGAGGTAAGAAGGAGCCACCATGGGTCTCGTCGCTAAATAAAGTAGTCAACATCATAATCAGGGGAGAAGAAGTGAACATGGTTACTTTCACAGCAGCAAGAAGTTTGCTAATATCTCGCATGAAAAGCGTACTCGGTAGACGGTATCGGGAGAAAACATTTTTATTTACGACGAAGACGGGGATGGCTTCATCCTGCCCCACAACGATTCCATGCTAATAACTCTAATACATTCTTGACACTAACGGTATATGAGTTTTGATTGATCTAGGTGTCATGACCCAAAATTCCACCTCAAGGCCGTGATGACGCCTAGCCAAACATACTAAGAAGGACTATCACGACCCAAAATCCATTAAAGGTCGTGATGGCGCCGGGCACCGCTGTCAGGCAAGCCAACAATAAATACTCAATTTGGTTCTCGTTTTGAAATTTTGAAATTATATTTTTCCTTCAATTAAATAGTAAAGGGTAGAATTTACAAGATAAATAAAAATGTTTTCAACAAGTTCAATACAGGACATCCATAATCACCCCAAAATCCGATGTCACGAGTACATGAACATCAACTAGGAAGAAAAATAAAATACAACATCTGTCCGGAATACAAAGTTGGACAGGAGAAATATAAATACTTTGAAGGAGACTCTGCTGGCTGCGGATCGTAGTAGAAAGTGCAGCTCACCTAAGTCCCCGCCATAATCGCGTCTCTGCACCCACAAGGCCTCTAATCATATGTGTACCTGCACAAAAATATGCAGCAAGTGTAGCATGAGTACGTAAATCAATACGTACCCAGTAAGTATCCCGCCTAACCTCGAAGAAGTAGTGACAAGGAGTCGACTCGGACACTTACTATGGGCTATAATTAATATACCAATGATATGATGAATTATGGATTTTTTATGAGGCAACGGTAAACACAATAATCTGAGGCAGGTAAATAATTCTCTTGTTAATAGGGGATTTCCAAATTTATCTTCATCTTTTAACAATTTAAATCTCCGCCCAATGAGGCCATATCAATTATCAATAATTCCCAAAACAATCAATTAAGTCATGTGCAAATCATGCCGAGATCGTACGGCCCAATCCAACAAATATTTAAACAGTGTACTGCCAAAAGGTCGAATCCCGCGAACCATAGATGCATCTATTTACTACCGAGGCGCTCGGCCCGATCCACAAATAACAATTATTTTCAAGAAAACACAAGTTTCTCATTCACAGTCAATCATCTCATACCAACCTTCAAGTAAGTGAATTTAACCTTATACAATTCTGTTATCAATTTCTATCATGATTAAGTGATTATATTAGCAAGTAAGGGCACAAACATTCCAAGTTTAACATGATACGGGTCCTAAACTACCCGGACAATAGCATAATAGTAGCTATGTACGGACTCTCGTCACCTCGTACGTACGTAGCCCCCACAGTTAGGTTCCAACATTTATTTAATTCATCTATGGGGTTAATTTCCTCTTACAAGGTTAGAAAGGAGACTTACCTCGCTCCGAAATTCTATAACCGGCTCCAAAGCCTTTACAACAACTCAAACTGATGCCCAACGCTCCAAAACTAGTCAATAAATGTGTAAATCCATCAAAATATACTCTAATACTCGTAATTAATCAATTTATAACAATTTCTAACTCTGCTCGAAAAATTGATAAAGCAACCCTCGGGCTCACGTGCCCGGATTTCAAAAAATTTCGAAGATAAATATTACCCATATCATTACGAACTCAAATATATAATTTGTTCTCAATTCCTTGCCCAAATTCGTGGTTAACTTCCAAAAATACCACTTTTTAGGTTTTTCTTCAAAATCCCAAATTTCTACAAATTTTCATGCCTAAATCCATGTATAAACCTTGTATGTAACTCACAACTAGTAGGAATCACTTACCTTATGCTGGATGATGAAATCCCCTCTTCAAGAGCTTCAAAGAATCGCCCAAACCGTGAAAATGAGAGTTAATGAGCCAAATCCCGTATTAAATCCAATCTGCCCAGACCCGTTCTTCTTCGCATTCACGACCAATGCCTCTCGTTCGCGTAGGCCAAATGTTCCTGCCCCAGTATTTCCTCTTTGCGTTCGCGACCTCCTCGTCGCGTTCGCGATGGCCAACTGACCTGCTCCTTCGCGTTCGCGTTCCACACTTCGCGTTCGCGAAGGCCAAGCGACCTGAGGCCCAATTCCTCCATTTCCTTATACGCATTCGCGACGGCCCCCTAGCGTTCATGTAGGCTCCTCAGGCACCTCTCCGCATTCGTGAGCCCTCCTTCGCGTTCGCGAAGGCCAAATCCAGCACCCCCAAAATTTATTCTTCGCGAACGGGGGACTTCCTTCGTGTTCGCGAAGAAGGAAACCAGACACAAGAATCAACATTTCCATAACAACCCGAAATGATCCCAAACCACCCCGAAATACACCCGTGGCCCTCGGGACTCCGTCCAAACATACCAACCGGTCCCATAATATAGCACAAGCTTGATCGAGACCTCAAATCACATCAACCAACATCAAAATCATGAATCGCACCCCAATTCAAACTTAATGAACTTTGAAACTTTAAACTTCTACAATCGATGCCGAAACCTATCAAATCACGTCTGATTGTCCTCAAATTTTGCACACAAGTCACGTTCGACATTACGGACCTAGTACAACTTCCGGAATTGGAATCCGACCTCAATATCAAAAAGTCCACTCCCGATCAAACTTCTAAAAAACCATCAAATTTCTAACTTTTGCCAAATGACCCCAAAATGACCTACGGACTTTCGAATCCACTTCCGGACGTGCTTCCAATACCAGAATCACCATACGGAGCTATTCCCAGACTCGGAATCACAATCGGACATCGATAACATTAAAATGTACTTCAACCCAAATTTATAAAATTCTTCCAAAATGCCAACTTCCACAATAGGCGATGAAACACTCTCGGATCATCCAAAACCAGATCCGGACATACGCCTAAGTCCAAAATCATCATACGAACATGTTGGAACCTTCAAATCCCGGCTGCGAGGTCGTTTACTCAAAAGTCAAAGTTTGGTCAACCCTTCCAACTTAAAGCTTCCAAAATTTAGAATTTTCTTTCCAAATCAACTCTGAACCTCCCGGAATTAAATCCCGACCACCCGTACAAGTCATAACACCTGAGGTGAAGCTACTCCAGGCTTCGAACCGCCGAATGACGTGCCAGGGCATCAAAACAACCGGTCGGGTTGTTATATTCTCTCCCACTTAAATATACGTTCGTCCTCGAACGTGCTAAGAACTGCGCTGGAGTTTTCCGAAATCACTGTTTAACACCTCGTGCACCTACCCGTGCTACCACAACCCAGTTGAGCACATTAGCTCGATCAAATCTGAAGATATTCCCTTTTTTGGCAAATAAGCCTTATAGTCCAGTTCCAACATCCAGAATTCTCTACCAGGCCTGCTTTCAATATACGAACACCGTATCAATCACCACACGATGTACCAGAACTCGACTGCATACCTTTGCTGAATTCACACCATGCACTGCAACATTCACATGACCATAATAACATTCTCTGATCATAATAGCCGACATTCCCCAAATCTGATGTTCACCATGCACCTCATGACATATATAAGTCTAGTTCCAACTCTTGCAATACCTCCCCGACATAAGAGACGTGTAGAAATTCATAACCAATTGTCAAGTCAACAAATCATTGAGTCTCTCATCTTGACTAGAATCATCACCCCATTATAACCAAATAATGATATTTTCTCTTTGCTATACTTCATATAATCCGATCGCACTGATCCCGGATCCGATAATTTCATCTCACCTAGTATAAGTTGTTCAGGTAATAAGCCACCTCAGACGTTGCCAAAAGTCTCATGTGATGCCACAATGTTCCAATAAGCTACAAACTCGACGTGATACATAAGGAAAATGAACTCTGGAAGGGACTACTCAACCCACGTGAATAATTAGACAACCGAAAAGGTGTCAAGAACCTTCCTCAGAAAATGGGACACAAAACACACAAAACAAAATATAGGGGACTGTACTCAATATCACACTGTTGCGACGTGCAATCCGATTCGCATAAAAAAGAATCTATAAGGAAATACTTACCGAGCTAGAATGCTCATTATTATAAAATACCCGAATATCGGCCACAAGCATGCTAAGTGCATAATACCATCCCTGGGCAGACAGATAGCGCCATACGCTATAAAACCCAAGCACAACTACGGTGCGATATATGATCTACATCTCGAGAGCCATCCTGCTCACATAATACCACCTTTGTGCGGAAACTCAACACATTGTACAAATGATCAAGTCATATCACAGTCCACACGGCACAATAAATATAACATACGAAATAGTTGGCGACGAAATTAACATCCCACGCCGAATATTCTTCCATAAGGAATGCTATACCGAATGAACACACCTAGGCTGGTGTAGAGTACACACCCACATTTGGACCCATCAACGGACCTCAACTGATTCTGATCATACCACGCTTGGGTATATAATCCTTCAAGGATCCACAATGACCCATTTCCTATGACACGCAAGAGCAACCATCGACTTCAAAACAAACTTTCAAAATTCTCAACTAACTGAATAGAGTGTCATTCAGGCATAATTTATCAAATTAGCGATAGTACCACAATATCCATACTTGGTCTCAATCCCTGATCAATTAAGTGACAACAAGTCATACTTATACAATCTTCCCGTGGAATACGCTCCCAAGACATTCCGTACCAGATAACAAGTCTGCACATCCATACCACCGGCTATACTAATGTTCTAAAGTAAATCAAGGACCGGAAAATCAATACACAAAGCCTCTTACACATGACACCGATCTCAGGTGACACTGATTACACTACCAGCTTGCTTTAAACCTCTAATCTTTTTCTGCTCGTCCGAGCAGGTGACATTTTTGTCAACACCAAACCACAACCTCGATCCTCAACTTCTAATTTCCATGCTACTTGACGCACTTAATCACGCCAATGCGCCAGAGTACAAAAATTTCATCATAACTCCTGAACCACTAATAGGGTAAACACTTCATCATATAGAAACCTTCTACTTAACTCATTTTAAGAGAACCATTGCAACACGTGACTGAATTCTCATATCCGCAGAAAATACCAACCTCAAGTAGTGGTCTAAACCACCATAACTCTTCCGGGATCCATCTACACATAACATGCCATAATACTTGAATTTCTCCAAATAAAATCAATTACAGTGGCCGTCAAGCCTCGCACGTACCGCCACAAATTACATGCATAACTCAATGCGCTGAAAGAACTGATCATTGCCACCATCATGGCAATTCAACCATTGTTAGCTGACCAGTGTTTTCCCAATTTATTCTTTACTTGCCTTAGAATTAATAATAGCTCCATTCATTACATCACAAACCTAAATCCGCACTCATCCCGAGTGACCTTATTTCACGAGACCACGCTGTCCCAAATCCAACGAACCATCTCATACCCTCCTTGTGCGCATATTCGCATCTTCAACTGGTACACCTATTTTGATAATTCCTCTATGAGTTCGGAGTTATTTTCTCCCATTCCTCTAATGCTACACCACAGATCGAAGATAACATAGAACACTCCAAGCCCCTTTTTCATAATCTACTTCAAAAGCCCGATACTCAACCATGCTACGGACTCAAAATCCTTAGGCACCGCACTTTAAATTTTTGAATCCACTAGTGAGAGTCACTTACTCTGACTTGTTCCCAAACATGATCAACTCCAAGGCCTTGCTAGCACATGGACACTTTCTCAAGGAAACACCCGGCTGTCTCACTTTCCCTGTACATTACATCTACACGAAGCATAAACTCTAAGTCTTCCCAAAGCGTAAACATGAATCGATAAGGCCAAATATGGCACACATTCCCCAAATCCTTTGCTCAAATTACAATCGATGTTTTCTTTCCTTAGTCGTAATGACCCACCAATACACCGATAACCAAAAACCGCACAATTTGACAACTACGCAATCCAATCATAGAAAGCGGGGCTCTCCCACTTAGCTTGAAGGTACAATTACATAACCCTAGAATCCACCGAGATTCTTTCTTCATCGTTGACATGATCCTGCACACACAACTCGCCAAATTTCTCGAAATATTTCTGTTAAACCTTTCATGAACACTTCGAATTACTAGCCAAATTTACATATCCGACCTCTTACTGGATAGCCAGTAGAATTCTTCGTAAAAGATTCGTCAACACCCTGCGGCCGCTAACCTGCTCACAGGAGATAACCCGCCTGTGGAAATTACCTGCCGACCTCTTCCGACGACGCTGCACTAAGTACAATTACTACTAAATCAGTAACTCATCCTAAGCCCATGCTCATTCACCAGCTGTTCAAGTTCGTTCACTCCTCATGGACATCAACTAAAGGTGCGACAATACATTCTAACCCAAAGTCATGTTGTATCCTTCTTCATATCAAGCAACTCCTTTCTGTCGTATCCAACCTTCCTCTGTATAGCAGCCAACATTCTAAATTAAGCCCGTGAACCTAGTCACTGTCCACCATGAATCCCAAATCACTCTAATCTTTTCTCAAGGCGTGTAGCTATCCTACCACATGACCCATATGCTATTCTGCCACTCTTCCACTTTGGTCAAACCCTCTCCTTTAAGCGACCACTCGACTTCTGCTTCTTACACCCAGCCTTCTATAAATTTAACCATCGCAAGACACATCCCACATGTCTTTTCTCATCCTTCGCTGCCCAGTTGTTGCCTTAAATCAAAATCTATCTTTGTAGCACTTGAACCAATCGATCACTACCAGCTTTAAACCTTTCCGAGGATTATCTTTCTCGAGCCATAAATACTAGGAACACCGCTTCGGCCCTGAACCACTGCACATCGCGGTCCCTTACAGCCGCTTCCCCGGCATCATTTCACAATACCCTGCCCTAAAGGTGAATTGAAGAAGACCATAACACCGGCAAACTTAACACATTCAATCAAGGACGACGACACCACATGTCGGATAAAGATTCCACCACACTTGAAAATACCAAGTCTCATTACTTTATCAACCCAAATCTAAACATTCCTTGTCCGATTGCATTTCCTCCGCCAAAAATAAAGTACTGAATCTCTGAATCATGCACTGAGCAAACCTCATTTCAAGTCATTCCTGCTTCGATGCATAGGCAAGCACCCTACCATTACATCAATACTGTGCGATAACAACTAGTGATCATTCTAGTAATCTATGCATAACCTCAAAACCATCAAAAATACCGCTACCGAGTTGGAATGACAGAACATTCTTTCGCAAGGCGATGACATTAGCCTAATCGGATAAGCAGGGAGAAATATCCTGCACTACATCTATAATATCATTACAATTCCTCGATTCTCGATTTATGATAAGCGCTTCTCGTCGTATAAGATTGAATAGGAAGGAAAATAAGGCATAAGCCTCAAAGGAATCAAATTGCACGATGAGAAATCAAGAAGGGAAGTGCTCCTACAACCATGTAGCCTCTCGAAGATAAGTACAGACGTCTCTGTACCAATCTGCAAGACTCTACTAGACTTTCTCATGACTCGTGAGACCTAAATAAACCTAATGCTCTGATATCATGTTGCCATGACCCAAAATCCATTAAAGGCCACGATAGCGCCGGACACCGCTATCAGGAAAGCCAACAATAAATACTCAATTTGGTTCTCGTTTTGATATTTTAAAATCATATTTTTCCTTCAATTAAATAGTAAAGGGTGGAATTTACAAGATAAATAAAAAGTTTTCAACAAGTTCAATACAGGACATCCATAATCACCCCAAAACACGGTGTCACAAGTGCATGAGCATCAACTAGGAAGGAAAATAAAATACAACATCTGTCCGGAATACACACTTGGACAGGAGAAATATAAATACTCTGAAGGAGACTCTGCTGGCTGCGGATCATAGTAGAGAGTGTAGCTCACCTAAGTCCCCGCCATAATCGCGCCTCTGCGCCCACAAGGCCTCTAATCATATGTGTACTGCACAAAAATATGCAGCAAGTGTAGCATGATTACGTAAATCAACGCGTACCCAGTAAGTATCCCGCCTAACCTTGAAGAAGTAGTGATGAATGGTCGACTCAGACACTTACTATGGGCTATAATTAATATACCAATGATATGATGAATTATGGAATTTTTATGAGGCAACGGTAAACACAATAATTTGAAGCAGGTAAATAATTCTCTTGTTAATAGGGGATTTCCAAATTTATCTTCATCTTTTAACAATTTAAATCTCCAGCCAATGAGGCCATATTGATTATCAATAATTCCCAAAACAATCAATTAAGTCATGTGCAAATCATGCCGAGGTCGTACGGCCCGATCCAAAAAATATTTAAATTGTACACTACTAGAGGGTCGAATGGCGCGAACCATAGATGCATCTATTTACTACCGAGGCGCTCGGACCGATCCATAAATAACAATTATTTTCAAGAAAACACAAGTTTCTCATTCACAGTCAAGCATCTCATACCAACCTTCAAGTAAGTGAATTTAACCTTATACAATTCTATTATCAATTTCTATCATGACTAAGTGATTATATTAGCAAGTAATGGCACAAACATTCCAAGTTTAGCATGATACGGGTCCTAAACTATAACGACCCGACCGGTCATTTTGAGTATTACAACCTTGCTTCCCCCTTTACTGCTCAAATTGTACTTTATAATTGTTGTGTGAATTACCGGGGTAATTGATTCGGGTCCGGTGAGGTTTTGGAATGAATTGGAACACTTAGTTCCAAGGTTTAAAGCTTAAGTTAAAATAGTGACTGAATGTCGATTTATGTGTAAACGACCTCAGAATTTAATTCTGATGATTCCATTAGCTCCGTATGGTGATTTTGGACTTAGGAGTGTGTCCGGAAAATTATTTGGAGGTCCGTAGTGGAATTAGGCTTGAAATGCCGAAAGTTGAATTTTTGAGAAGTTTGACCAGGGAGTTGAACTTTTGATATCGGGGTCGGAATCCGATTCTGGAAATTGAAATAGGTCCGTAATGTAAAATGTGATTTGTTTGCAAAATTTGAGGTCAATCGGACGTGATTTGATGTGTTTCGGCGCAAGTTATAGAATTTGAAGTTTCAAGGTTCAATGATTTCAAATTGAGGTGTAATTCGTTGTTTCGATGTTGTTAGGTGTGATTTGAGGCCTCGAGTAGGTCCGTATTATGTTATGGGACTTGTTGATACAATTGGTTGAGGTCCCGGGGGCCTCGGGTGAGTTTCAGACGGTTAACGATCAAATTTGGACTTAAGGAAATGCTGGGACTGTTGCCTACTGGTGTGATCGCTCCTGCGAAGATTTTGATCACAGGTACAAAGCCACATGTGCGTGAAATAAGCCGCAGAAGCGGCCAAGAGTGGGACTGGGCAGTGCTCGCAGGTGCGAAGAATTTTCCGCATCTGCGAGGCCGTAGGTGCGAAGGGGAATGCGCATCTGCAAAGCCCGCAGATGCGAGAATAGCACCGCAGATGCGAGATTTTAGAGGGCCGGCTATTTTCCGCAGGCGCGCATTTTTGTCTGCGAATGCGCAGGTGTGAGCCCAGGCACCGCAAGTGCGGAAATGCCCGGTCAGTGTTTAAAAACGAGGGTTCCGAGATGTTTTTTTTCATTTTGGACATTTTGGAGCTCGGTTTGTGCGATTTTGTAGATGAAATTTTCCACACAACTTGATGTAAGTGTTCTTAACTCCCTTGTGATTATATTCCATGAATTCATCTTCATTTTTGGTGTAAGATTATTGAATCTTCAAGAGAAATAGAAGGAAATTTCTATAATGTTACAAAACAAATTTTTTAAGTTTTAATACCGATTTGGAGTCGGATTTGAGTGAAATTAGTATGGTTTAATGAGTAATTGTTTGGGTTGTCATATTTTGTGAGTTTCGTCGGATTTCGAGACGTGGGCCCCACGGGTGATTTTTGGGGGCGTAATTTCGGATTTTGTGGAAATATTAGCATTTTGATATGGAATTAATTCCTATGAATTGTGTGGACTGAATCAAATTAATTGTGGTAGATTCGAGCCGTTCGGGAGTTGATACGCGCATAATGGGATTTCTGGAGCATTGTTTAGCTTGCTCGACATTGGATTCAGCTTGTTCGAGGTAAGTAACTCTTCTAATCTTGGAGTTGAGGGTATGAACCCTGAATATATGTATTTTTGAATTGTTGGGAGTGACGCACATGCTAGGTGACAGGCGTGTGGGTGTGCATTATAGAAATTGTGACATAATTGTTTATATGAAATTTTATAGTTAAATAATCTTGGCATTTATGTGTTAAAGAAATTAAGCTGAAAAGCATATTAAAAATCATGTTGAGGCTATGTGCCAGTATTATTAGGACCCACAGAGGTCATATTGCTATGAATTAGTGTTAAATTGAAAATTCGTACTCAGTCATACTCATTTCATTGCATATCATAACTCAGTTTTATGATTCTATTTTGATGGATATAAATGTTTTGAGCCGAATGTCCTGTTTTACTGAGATGCCCGAATGGCTTGAGAGGTTTATGACTGAGTGAGGCCGAGGGCCTGATTTATGTTGCATATTTATGGGATCGGGCTACACGCCGCAGCATGTTGCATGTTTATGGGATCGGGCTACACGTCGTAGCATGTTTGATATCGGCCGAGGGCCTGAATTGTGAGGATGAGTGTGGATCGGGGCTGCCCGCTTGCAACATACTTTATTATTATGGCACGTGAGTTGTCCGTACAGCACGTGAGTTGTCCGTGCAGATTATAGCGCTTGGGCTGAAGGAGCCCCTCCGGAGTATGTACACACCCCCAGTGAGCACAGGTACCTACTGAGTACGAGTGCCGAGTGACTGGGAGGCATGAGTGATTGTGAGGTATGCCCGAGTGGCAAGAGTGATTGTGAGGCATGCCCGAGTGGCAAGAGTGATTGTGAGGTATGCCCGAGTGGCAAGAGTGATTGTGAGGTTTGCCCGAGGGGCTGTATATGAGTGATGTTCTGCCCGAGGGGCTGTTTATGATTTTATCATTGAGTTGCATTGCATTGGCATGCACACATGACATACATGCATAGAGATGTATTTCCTCGTGCTGTACTGCATCACATCATTCATGATTTTTCATACATTGTTGATAGATGGGCATAGTGATGCACATTTGTTTTTACACGGTTTATCCGGAAGGAAAATGAAACATCTTATTTATTATTGACAAGATTTTGGGAGAAATTTATTGTTTTCAAACTATTCATTTTTTTGGCAACTCCAGCAAACCATTTGGGTTTTCACTGAGGTATTTGAAAGGAAGAAATATAATTTTTGAAATCATTATTTGGCTGAGTGTGGTGGAAGCTCGTCACTACTTTCAGCCTACGGCTAGTTGTTACTTACTCAGTACATGTGGTCGGTTGTACTGATACTACACTTCTGCACATTGCGTGCAGATGTTGGCTGTTGTTGTTGCTGTGCTCGATGGTTGCGGGACTTGAAGATGTACCTGCATTCCTGTTGTAGCTGTCTCTTGTTCAGGGTAGCCTTAGATTTATAAAAGCTCTGTTTATGTATTATTCAAACAGACTATGTATTTATTTCATTTCCGCTTTGTATACTCTATTCTTAGCAACTCATGATTTGTACTATCAGTTCTTGGGGAATGTATAAGGTTAAGATAATTATTTACTTAAATTTCTTTAATAATTTTGATTGGAATTGGATAATTGAAAGTTGGCTTACCTAGCGGGTTGGGTTAGGTGCCATCACGACTAGTTGGATTTTGGGTCGTGACATAAACTACCCGGACAATAGCATAATAGTAGCTACATATGGACTCTCGTCACCTCGTACGTACGTAGCCCCCACAATTAGGTTCAAACATTTATTTAATTCACCTATGGGGTTAATTCCCTCTTACAAGGTTAGAAAGGAGACTTACCTCGCTCCGAAATTCCATAACCGGCTCCAAAGCCTTTACAACAACTCAAACTGATGCCCAACGCTCCAAAACTAGTCAATAAATGTGCAAATCCATCAAAATATACTCTAATACTCATAATTAATCAATTTATAACAATTTCTCACTCCGCTCGAAAAATCGATAAAGCAACCCTCAGGCCCACGTGCCCGAATTCCGAAAATTATCTAAGCTAAATATTATCCATATCATTACGAACTCAAATATATAATTTGTTCTCAATTCCTTACCCAACTTCGTGGTTAACTTCCAAAAATACCACTTTTTAGGTTTTTCTTCAAAATCCCAAATTTCTATAAATGTTCATGCCTAAATCCATGTATAAACCTTCTATGTAACTCACAACTAGTAGGAATCACTTACCTCATGCTGGATGATGAAATCCCCTCTTCAAGAGCTCCAAAGAATTACCCAAACCATGAAAATGAGAGAGAATGAGCCAAATCCCGTATTAAATCCAATCTGCCCAGACCCGTTCTTCTTCGCATTCACGACCAATGCCTCGCGTTCGCGTAGGCCAAATGTTCCTGCCCCAGTATTTCCTCTTCGCATTTGTGACTTCCTCGTCGCGTTCGCGATGGCCAACTGACCTGCTCCTTCGCGTTCGCGTTCCACACTTCGCGTACGCGAAGGCCAAGCGACCTGAGGCCCAACTCTTCCATTTCCTTATACGCATTCGCGACGGGCCCCTAGCATTCGCGTAGGCTCCTCAGGCACCTCTCCGCATTCGCGAGCCCTCCTTCGCGTTCGCGAAGGCTAAATCCAGCACCCCCAAAATTTATTCTTCACGAACGGGGGACTTCTTTCGCGTTCGCGAATAAGGAAACCAGACACCAGAATCAATATTTCCAAAACAACCCGAAATGATCCGAAATTACTCCGAAACACACCCGAGGCCCACGGGACTCCGTCCAAACATACCAACCAGTCCCATAACATAGCACAAACTTGCTCGAGACCTCAAATCACATCAAACAACATCAAAATCATGAATCACACCCCAATTCAAACTTAATGAACTTTGAAACTTCAAACTTCTACAATCAATGCCTAAACATGTCAAATCACGTCCGATTATCCTCAAATTTTGCACACAAGCCACGTTCGACATTACGAACCTAGTCCAACTTCCGGAATCGGAATCCAACCCCGATATCAAAAAGTCTACTCCCGATCAAACTTTCAAAAATCATCAAATTTCTAACTTTCGCCAAATGACCCCAAAATGACCTACGGACCTTCGAATCCACTTTCGGATACACTCCCAATACCAGAATCACCATACAGAGCTATTCCTAGACTCGGAATCCCAAACGGACATCGATAACATTGAAATGTACTTCAACCCAAATTTATAAAATTCTTCCAAAATGCCAACTTCCACAATAGGCGCCGAAACACTCTTTGGTCATCCAAAATCCAATCCGGACATACGCCTAAGTCCAAAATCATCATACGAACCTGTTGGAACCTTCAAATCCTGACTCCGAGGTCATTTACTCAAAAGTCAAAGTTTGGTCAACTCTTCCAACTTAAAGCTTCCAAATTTAGAATTTTCTTTCCAAATCAACTCTGAGCCTCCCAGAATTAAATCCCGACCACCCGTACAAGTCATAACACCTGAGGTGAAGCTACTCCAGGCTTCGAACCGCCGAATGACGCGCCAGGATATATAACAAATGAATTCCATTTTAATTGTTTAACAAAGATATATAACAATTAAATATGGAAATAATTTCAAAATAGTAATAATATCTGATAAAACTCAAGCACGACCTAAACACGACCAATACAATATGTGCTCATGACTAGGTGGCACAAGTACACGAGCAAACTACGAAAACGAGATCAAGTCTGTATACATGTTAGGCTATTTGAAGTACAAATAGATAGAAATATAAAATGAACATGGACTCGAGAACTACAAAGTAGATCCGTAAAGCGCAGCTCACCCTAAGTCTCCATGAAACCTCCTAACTCAATAAGGAAGCTCCGCTAGTACCCATATGAGGATCTGCATAAAAAGATGTGCATAAGCGTAGTATGAGTGCACCATAATCGGTAGCCAGTAAGTATCAAGTATAACCTCGAAGAAGTAGTGGCAAGGCTAGATGTATATGAATACCTACCACGTAAGTATAAAATTTAATTAAGAACCGAAGCAGTAAGTAATATCATGAAATAACAAGAGTCACAACTATCAATAGTTGAAAAATATTAAGCATGCTTTTCTAGTACAGAAATAACCATAACACTGTTCAAATATGATATTAAAAGGTAGCATGCTCAAATAACGAAATCGAGGCTCCCAACTAGCATATAGGTATGTCAAATAACAATTAAAAATTAAATGAGTACTTCTAAATGAGTCAATATTGTGAATGCATGCTTAAAGCAGTACATGATCCCTTGTCACGACCCGAAATTCCCACCTTCGGGACCGAGTTGGCGCCTATCATTTCACTTGCTAGGCAAGCCAACATTAGAATAATTTTAACCATTTTTTTAACAATTTAATTTAATTAATAATAATAAAACTAATAAGTGGAATAAAATCTGAAATAAAGTGAGTAAACCATAATAATGGCAATGTCTAAATACCATCCCAGAATTGGTGTCACAAGTGCACGAGCTACTAGAATAATACAAATAAGGGTCTGAATGAAAATAAAGTTGTCTGACAGAAATACACAGCTAAATTAAAGTAGATGGGGACTTTAGAGCTGCGAACGTTGTGCAGCTATACCTCAAGTCCCGAGCAAATCTACTGTACGCCGCTGGGATCAACTCCGGTATCTGCACAAGAAGTGCAGAGTGTAGTATGAGTACAACCGACCCCATATACCCATTAAGTGCCAAGCCTAACCTCGACGAAGTAGTGACGAGGCTAAGGCAGGTCACTTACATTAACCTGTATGCAATAATAATAATAACAATAATATAGGATAACAGGAATAGAAATTAAACTGGTAAATCATATCAACAATCAAGCCAACCCGGCAGTCATATCCAATAATTACTTAAATAAATTTCCATTGCGGTCCACTATGCGGCCGCTGAATCACTCTGCAGACCGCATAATGGCTGCAGAGTGAGTTAGGCAACTGTGGAATTTTGGATGTCATTTCGCGGTCCATTATGCGACCGCAAAACGATTTTTGTGGGTCACACACTGATCACAGAACCAACTTGGAATATTTGTGGAGGGAGGTTCTGTGGCGCATTATGCGACCACAGAACAGGTCTGCGGCGCATTATGCGACCGCAGAACAGGTCTATGGACCACATAACGACCGGAGAGTGAGGCAGACCAGCCCAGTTCCGGAGGGCCATTTCGCGGCCCATTTCATGGACCGCATAATCATTATGCGGTCGCATATGCGATCGCAAATCCTATTCCGGAGCATCATTTTTGGATTTTTATAACCCGACCCTAGTTCGTTAAATATACAATTTGTACCATTTTGAGCTAAAATCTTATATTTTGAGGGTGAGAGAGTGCCCTAGAGTGGGAGAGTGATCTTCAACAAATTGTCCTTTAATTCTTGCTCAAATCATTGAAGATTAACAAGGATAACTCACTAGATCTTCATCTAAAGATATATGTTTAATTCGTGTTTCAAATGCCCTTATCATATTGTATTATAAATTGAGGATGTGTTCCAAACTATGGATTGTGTATCTACATGTTATGATTCCAAGTCATGATTTATGTGGAAATAATTATGCCAAATTGTGTAGAGATTGTGATTGGGATTACACCTCCACCCGCATACATTGGGGTGAGGTGGAAATGCCGCTTTGTGTATGATTTTGGTATTGTTGTTGCACCACCACCCACATATATATATTGGGGTGAGGCGGCATGGCCGCTTTGTATAGGTATTGGTATCATTGATGCATTTCCACCTGCATATATTGGGGTGAGGTGGCATGACCGCTTTGTGTGGGTTTTTGGTACTGTGGTTATACCTCCACCCGCATACATTGGGGTGAGGCGGTGGGGCCGCTTTGTGTGAAAATGGTTACAAGGGATCTCATCTTAAATTCTATAATTGTTAATGACAACTCTTGATAAGCTTGCTTTGGCTTAAACGGCTATCTATGCTATTCTATTGTCGCCCTGGTTCATCATATTCATGTTGTATTTTTGATTTCTTAAATTGGTGTTTGATTTTCATACTAGTACTATTCGACATGTACTAACGTCCCTTTTGCCAGGGGCGCTGCATCTTTAATGGATGCAGGTGGTTCTACAACAGAGGATACTGACCAGTGATAGCAGTGCTCATTCTTCCCAGCTGACTTGGTGAACCCCATCTCATTCTGGGGTTGTGCATCTTTTCTTTCGTATGTGTTATCGTGTTTTGAGGCATAGCCGGAGCCTTGTTGCCGACACTATCATTGTACTCTTGGGTATTTTAAGAGGCTCTGTAGACTTGGTTTGGGTTGTGTATGGGTGTTGGGAATGTTAAACAGGTTGTGTTGTGATTAAATCACTTGTCCCACTTTGAATCACGAAGGGGTGTGTGTGTGTGTGTGTGTGTGTATATGTTTTAAGACTTATAAACGAAGTAACTAATAGTAAGAAATTGGTATTGTAGACATGATCACCTTATTGTCTAATTAACAAAAATATGTAATCTCTTTATTCATGGATGAGTTTGGGTAGAAGAAAATCTAATATGCTTCTCGGCCGGGTTCACTCGGTTGAGCACCGGTCGCGCTCCCCGAGTTTGGGGTGTGACAGTCTGAGCTGGAACCTACGCTTCTAAATCCACCTGAGGTTCTACAATAGGTGCCGCTGCTCGAGCCCTAGAATGAGCTCTGCCTCTGCCTCTACCTCGGTCTCTGGCGCGACCTCGGCCTCGGCCTCTGCCCCTAGTCGTAGCTGTCACTGGGGGCTTTGGCTCCTGTCCGGTTGTAGACGCAGTGCGTGTTCTCGCCGTTTGTGAGAGGACAAGAATAGAAGAGTTCAATCGTTAATGATAGAATAAAATCGCACGACATAGTATAATAGAAGTAAAATTGTTCCCAATCTCCATAGCCTCTGGAAGATAAATACAGACGTCTCCGTACCGATCCTTCAGACTCTACTAAGCTTGCTCGTGACTCGTGAGACCTATGTAACCTAGTGCTCTGATACCAACTTGTCACGACCTAAAATTCCCACCTTCGGGATCGTGATGGCGCCTAACATTTCAATTGCTAGGCAAGACAACATTAGAATAATTTTAACCATTTTCTTGACAATTTAATTTAATTAATAATAAAGAAACTAATAACTGGAATAAAATATGAAATAAAGTGAGTAAACCATAATAATAGCGATGTCTAAATACCATCCCAGAACTGATGTCACAAGTGCACGAGCTACTAGAATAATACAAATAAGGGTCTAAATGAAAATAAAGTTGTCTGACAGAAATACACAGCTAAAATAAAGTAGATGGGGACTTCAGATCTGCGAACGCCCAGGCAGCTATACCTCAAGTCTCCTGTGGATAGCTGAATCCGAGTAAATCTACTGTACGCCGCTGGGACCAACTCTGGTATCTGTAAAAGTAGTGCAAAGTGTAGTATGAGTACAACCGACCCCATGTACCCAGTAAGTGCCGAGCCTAACCTCGACGAAGTAGTGACGAGGCTAAGGCAGATCACTTACATTAACCTGTATGCAATAGTAATAATAACAACAATATAGGAGAACATGAATAGAAATTAAACCGATAAATCATATCAACAATCAAGCCAACTCGGCATTCATATCCAATTCTTACTTAAGTCACTTTCTGTTGCCGCGTGCAACCCGATCCTTAATATATCTTTTCTATCAATTCTGTTGCGGCGTGCAACCCGCTCCTCCAATATATTCACTTTCAATCAATTTTGTTGCGGCGTGCAACTCGCTCCTCTGATATATTCAATTTCATTTCTGTTGCAGCGTGCAACCCGCTCCTCAATACTATAATTTACCAATTTTTATAAAAGAAATTATTCCATAAATGCATCAATTAATATGAAATAGTAAGACAACAAGTATATAATAATTATGATTTATTTAGAAACTAGTAATGACAAGTAGCAATTAATTGTGATAATTAAGGAGGAAATAAGAAATTTAATATTTAGTATGCTAAATGTCATGTAAGAGTTAAGTCACATAAATCAAATAGGCATGTAGCAAATATAGCATGGATTCAAGGCATAATATTGAGCAAGGAATATGAGAGAAATAAGTAATATAATAATTAATTCATGATTTAAAATAATTTATGATTTCCAGATAAATTTGCAAACAATCAATTTGACAACGTATAGGCACTCGTCACCTCGCCTATACGTCGTTACACATGAAATTCACGTAACAATAATTCAAGGGTTTTATTCCCTCAAGTCAAGGTTAACCACGACACTTATCTCGCTTCGCAACCGAATTCAAGATTCCAATAAACCTTTGCCCCGCGAATTCTTGTTCGAAAGACTCAAATCTAGTCATAAATAATTCAATACACTCAATACAAATCGTAGGAAGTAATTCCATATGAATTTACTAACTTTCCGGATTAAAATCCGAAATTCATTAAAAAACTTGACAGTGGGACCCATGTCTTGAATCCCGGAAAAACTCACGAAATCCGAACACCCGTTTCGATACGAGTTCAACCATACAAATATTATCGAATTTTGACATCTGATTGGCTTTCAAATCTTAAATTTTCGGTTTTGGAAGATTTTATAAAAATCAGATTTTTCTTCTATAAATTCACGGATTCATGATGTAAATGGGTATGGAATAATAAAATATAACTAATTTCAGATAAATAATACTTACCTAACTCAAACTCATGAAACATACCTCTGAAATCGCTCAAAACCGAGGTCTAAAACTCTAAAAATGAACAAAAATGTCGGACTCCCGACATATATATTCTATCCAAAATTTTCAATCCAAAAATTGCGGTACCAGCCTTCTGTCAATCGATCATAACGTTTTATACAAATGTCTAAATTATCAATAGTTTATCTTTTTAGAAAATAGAATCAAAGTGTTACAACTTTCATGTTTTGATAATTCCCAGATTCCTTAGAGATTGCGAGATATAAGCTTCCAAAGTTGGCCATCAGAAATTTCTGGCGATGCACACTGGGCAAACAAAACTGCATTACCAGCTTTCAGTCAATCGATCATTACTTTATTTCTAAATGTCCAAATAATAAATGATTTATCTTTCTGAAAACTAGAATCAAAGAACTATAACTTTTATGTTTTGATACTTTCCATATTCCTTATAGATTGCGCGATATAAGCTTCCAAAATCAGCTCTGTGCATCAGAAATTTCGGACACTGCTGTCAAAAACCACCAGTTAAAAAAAACTTAAAATAGTCCGAAACCACTTCGAAACTCACCCGAGCTCATCGGAACCCCATCCGAACACACCAACAAGTCTCAAAACATATAATGGACCTACTTGAGGTCTCAAATCACACATAACAACGACGAAACTACAAATCGCGCGTCGATTCGGACTTATGAGTTTATGAAATTTTCAATTCTATAACTCGTGCCGAAACATGTCAAATCAATTTAGAATGAACTCAAATTTTGCATGTAAGTCATAAATGACATAATGGAGATGTTCCAAATTTCAGAATCGAATTCCGACCCTGATATCAATAAAGTCAACTCCCGGTCAAACTTTTCAAAAATCTTTTATTTTCCAACTTTCGCCAAAATGCGCCGAATTGTCCTACAGATTTCCAAATACAAATCCGAACATGCGCCTAAGTCCGAAATGACCATACAAAGCTATTGGGTCGTTTGCTCAAAAGTCAAATCTCCTGTTAAACTTTAGAAATTCAAGCTTTATTACATCAAACCTTTTATTTATTTTTTTCAAAAACTAACGGAAAATGTGCCTACTACCTCAGAATAACTTTAAATATTGTACATAAGTCATAAATATTGTTACTAAACTAATCGAACTCTCAGAATCTAAATCGGGACCCGGTATCAACAAAAACCCAATTATGACCAAATTTAGGACTTCTTAAACCTTTAAATTTCTAGTTTCTGTTAAATGCCAATAATTTGAGCTAGGGACATTCGAATTCGATTTCGATCATACGACCAGGTCCCAAATCACGATACGGACCTACAGGAATTGTCAAAACACTGATTTAGGTCTGTTGGCTCAAAACATTGACTGAAGTCAACTCAGTTGAGTTTTAAAGCTTTATTTCACATTTTAATCAATTTTTCATATAAAAACTTTCCGGAATAATTTACGGACTGGGCACTCAAATCAAGAAATGCTGAATAGTACTTTTTGAGGTCTTAGAATACATAAATAAATATTTAAAATTAAAGATGATATATTGGGTCATCATATCCCTGTACTCTGATACACAATCCATGTATCTATATAATCGGATACAAAATCCATATAATGCTCTAGTACAAAATCCATGTACCCACCATGATCACGGGGCCCAAGGTAACATGTGTAATCACCTGACTCCGGAGGGACGGATCCAAATCCAAGTGCAAAGACTGGCATAATAGCTTTCCTCATAAATCAATATCTGATCATCATGTTTAATGTACCACAACTGTATCTTATCTGCACGCTTACCCTTCGTTCCAAAATCCTCAGTCTAAATCAAGTATCCATTACTCAAAATGTATGTATATGCTCAAGAATTATAGATAAAGGGTGCACATGGACTTAATAAATATCATACAGATATGTGCTCATGAAATTTCTATGTGACTATAGATGTCTAAGCAATTTAGCATATCAAGAATAAGTTCTCATGCCTTCACAAGTAATCACAAGCCTAAGCATGATTTCTAATATGAATAACAGAGCAATCGTAGTCACATAAGTGAAATAAATCATGAATCAAATGAGCACGCAGATAAAACAAGGCATAAAATAATCTAATTCTACTCCGGTCATGATATAAACTTGGTAAATGCATATACGTTTGCCACCACGCATATACACAACCCCTAATACCTTAAACACATATCAAATACGTGAAATCCTAGGGATTTACCTTTTAACAAGGTTAGCCAAGAGACTAACTCCATCCAGTAGAGTAAAATTCGACAAAAAAATGCCAAATCCTCAAATATTCAACTCCAAACGACTAGAATATAGTCAAATACAATCCAATAGCATCAAACAAAGACATAAAAATCTAACACAATCAATAAAAATTGAATCTTTAATCAAATCCATATAGTCAACCAACAAGTCAAATCGGGCCCGCCTCCTGGAATCCGACAAAAATCCCAAATCCCAAACATTCATTCCAATACAAGTCCAAATATATAAGTTTCATCCAAAATCAACTTCAAATCGGGGTTCAAATCTCAATTATTCATTTTCCAAAATTTTTATCAAAAACTCCCAAATTTCTCTTTTAAATCCAAGCCTTTAGGTGTAGAAATCTATGGAAAATCATGATATTAAGTCAAATCCAAGTGTAAATTACTTACCTCCAATGATTTGGTGATATATCTCTTCACAATCTCCCACTTTCGAAGTCTAGGGCTCAAAATATAATAATGTGGACAAAATCCCGAAATTCCAACTTAAAGTAGTCTACCTAGGCCTATGCATCGCGATCGCGGGACTACATCGCGATCGGGAATGCCAAAAATTCCCCAGCTCAAAACTACCCTTCGTGAATGTGAAAGAAAGCCCGCGAATGCGACCATGTACCAGTTAAGGCTACACGAACGCATCACCACTCACGCGATTGCGAAGGAAAATCATCCTACTGACCCCATAGTTACGTGATCGCTAAACCTCATGCGCTTACGCGTAACACTGGACCCCCATCTCTATGCGAACACATACTGTAACTTACGAATGCGAAGATTAAGAATTCCAGCCAACCTCTCCCACTTCGAAATCACGACCAACCCTGCGTGATCGCGAAGAAGGAGCTCTGCACCAGAAAAGGAGCAGTTCTAACAAGGGAGATTGGTCCGAAACCACCCCAGAACACACACCGAGCCCCCGGGACCTCGTCTAATCATGCTAACTAGTTATAATACCTAATCCAAATTTATCAAAATGCTCAAAACACAATGAATAACATCAAAACTAAGAATCGACGATCAAAACACATGTTGAGCTTCTCTTAAGTTCATTAACTTCCAAACTTCGAACCAAGGGTCTGATTAAAGTCTAGCCAATCCAGATTAAAACCAAACTTTACACATAAGTACCAAATGACAAAAATAACCTATTCCAAACTCCAAGACAAATAACCAAATTCGATAACCTCGAAGTCAACCCCCTGGTCAAACCTATGAACTCTCCAATCCTACAGATTATCAACTTTCGACAAATAGAACCAAAACATTCTAGGAACCTCCAAATCCAATTTCGATCATATGCCTAAGTCCAACATCACCATATGAATACCTATTGTAACCATCAAAATACCAATTCGAGGTCGTTTACACAAAAGTCAAACCTCGGTCAACTCTTACAACCTAAGCTTCCAAAAATGACACTAAGTGTTCCAAATCACTCCCGAACCTTCCTAAACACAAATCAATCATCCCCGCCAGTCACAAAATAACAAACACACATATGGAAACCATCAAGTAAGGAAATGAGACTCAAATACACAGAACTACCGGCCAGGTCTCTACATTCTCCCCTTTTTAAACAAACATTCTTCCTCGAACGAGTTTAGAAATATACTTGGAATGCCAAAAAGATGAGGATATTTTCTCTATGTATCATGCTCGGTCTCCCAAGTCGCCTCCTTGACCTGTTGACCTCTCCACTGCACCTTTACTATTGCAATATCCTTCAACCTCAGCTTCCTAACCTGCCTATCCAATCCTCCTCAAAAGCCATGTTCTCATCCAACTGTACCAAACTAAAATCTAACACATGTGACTGATCTCATGATACTTTCGAAGCATGGAGACATGACAAATCGGATGAACTCCAGAAAAGCTAGGTGGCAAAAAAAGTATGTAAGCCACCTTACCCACTCTCTCTAAAACCTTAAATGGACCAATGTACTGAGGGCACAACTTGCCATTCTTCCCAAACCTCATCACGCCCTTCATATGAGAAACTCTGAGAAGAAACCTGTCACCCTCCATGAAAGCTACATCGGAAACCTTCCTATCAACATAACTCTTTTATGCGGACTGCGCTGTACAAAGCCGCTCCTGAATCAACTTCACCTTCTCCATAGTATCACAAACTAGATCAGTGCCCAATAACCTAGCGTCCCCAAGCTCAAACCAACTAACCGGGAAACGACATCACCTCCCATATAAGGCCTCATACAGGGCCATCCGGATACTATACTGATAGTTGTTATTGTAGGTGAACTTTGCTAACGGTAGAAACGGATCCCACTGGCCTTTGAAATCAATGGCGTATCATCTCAATATATCCTCCAAGATCTAAATAGTCCGCTCGGACTACCAGTCCGTTTGAGGGTGTAACGTAGCACTCAACTCAACCTGCGTGCCCAACTCACGCTATATGGCTCTCCAAAGATGTGATATAAACTGAGTGTCTCGATCTGAGATGATAGACACAGGCACACCATGCAGGCGGATAATCTCTCTAAGATAAATCCGAGCCAACTGCTTAGAAGTGTAGGAAGTCATGACTGGAATGAAATGTGCAGACTTGGTCAATCTGTCCATAATGACCCATACATAATCGAATCTCCTCAAGGTCCGTGGCAACCCAACCATAAAATCCATAGTGATGCGCTCCCACATCTACTATGATATATCTAACCTTTGAAGCCAACAACACGATGTCTGATGCTCATACTTGACATCCTGACAGTTCAAATATCGTGAAACATGCTCAACAATGTCCTTCTGTATTCTTCTCCACCAATAATGCTACTTAAAATCATGATACATGTTCGTAGCACCTGGTTGAGTAGAATACCGCGAACTATGAGCCACCTTAAGGATAAACTCCCTCAAACCATCCACCTTAGGAACACAGATCTGACCCTGAAGCCTCAATACCAAACTATCACCAATAGTCACCTCCTTAGCACCACCTCATTGTACCGTATTCGTAAGTATAAGCAAGTGGGGATTATTATACTGGTGATCCTTAATACGCTCAAACAAAGATGATTATGACACAACACAAGTAAGAACCCTGCTAGACTCCGAAATATCCAACCTCAAGAATATGTTGGCTAAAACCTGAACATCCATAGCTAATGGCCTATCTACAGCTGTAATGAATGTCAAACTTCCCATGCTCTCCGCCTTTCTACTCAAGGTGTCAGCTACCACATTGGCCTTCCCCAAATGATAATAAATGGTGATAGCATAATCCTTCAACATCTCCAACCATCTTCGCTGCCTCAAATTCAAATCTTTCTATTTAAACAGATGCTGGAGACTCCAATGATCTGTATACACCTCACAAAACATGCCATCTAAGTAATGCCTCTAAATCTTAAATGTGTGTACAATAGCAGCTAACTTCAAATCATGCACCAGATAGTTTTTCTCATAGGGCTTCAACTGTCGCAACTCATAGGAAATCACCCTACTGTTCTGTATCAATACAGATCCAAGACCAACCCTAGAAGCATCACATAGACTGTGTACGACCCCGATCTTGAGGGCAATACTAAAACTGGAGTCGTAGTCAATACCGTCTTGACCTTATGAAATCTCTCCTCTCACTCGTTAGACCACATGAACGGAGCGCCCTTCTGAGTTAACTGAGTAAATGGGATGCAATAGATGAAAACCCCTCCACAATGCGACGATAATACCCAGCCAAGCCTAAGAACTCCTGATCTCAGTAGCGGTAGAAGGTCTGGGCCAACTCTGAACTGCTTCAATCTTCTTCGGATTCACCTTAATCCCATAACTAGATACCACGTGGCCTAAGAATGCCACCGACTCCAGCCAAAATTTACACTTGGAGAACTTAGCATACAACTTCTTCTTCCTCAAAATTTGAAAGCATAGTCCTCAGATGCTGCTCATGCTCCTCAGCACTACGGGAATACACCAAGATATTATCAATGAACACTATGACAAAAGAATCCAAATAAGGCTAGAACATACTATTCATCAAATGCATGAAGGTTGCTGGGGCATTAGTCAAACCAAAAGACATCACCAAAGACTCATTTTGCCCATAACGAGTCCAGAAAGTCATCTTAGGAATGTCCGAAGCCCTGATCTTCAACTGATGTTGCCCCGATCTCAAGTTAATCTTTGAGAACACTCTACCACCCTGAAGCTGGTCAAATAAATCATCAATGTGAGGCAATAGATACATGTTCTTGATGGTAACCTTCTTCAATTTCCTGTAGACAATACACATCCTCATGGAACTATCCTTCTTATTCACAAATAACACCGACGCTCCACACGATGATACATTAGGCCTGATGAACCCCTTATCCAGCAACTCTTGCAACTGCTTTTTCAATTTCTTCAACTCTGATGGTGCCAAGCGATACGGTGGAATAGATATGGGCTGAGCACCCGGCACCAAGTCAATACCAAAATCAATATCCTTATCGGGTGGCATGTCCAGTGGGTCTGCTGGAAACACATCTGGAAACTTCCTCACTATCGGAACTTACTCAATAGTAGGAGTATCAGCACTAACATCTCTTACAAAGGTTAAGTACGCTAAACACTCCTTCTCAACCATTCGCTGAGCCTTCAAAAATGAAACCACCCTACTAGAAGTATACATAAGAGAACCATTCCATTCCAACCTTGGCAACTCTAGCATAGCCAACTTCACAGTCTTAGTGTGTCAATCAAGAATAGCATGACACAGAGATAACCAATACATCCCTAAGATCACATCAAAATCCACCATACTAAGCAATACGAGATTAATATTAGTCTCATAGCCCTAAATGGTAACCAAACAAGACTGATCAACTCGATCTCCCACAATAGATTCACTAATAGGTGTAGATATATGAATAAGAATATCAAGAGAACTATGGGGAAATAAAAATACAATGCAAATTATGGTAACACATAGGAATATGTAGAACCAGGATCAAACAAAACTGATGTTCCCTGTGACAGACTGAAATAATACCTATAATAACTACTCCCTCTGTTTCAATTTAAATGACACACTTTCCTTATTAGTCCATTACAAAAATAATGACACATTTCTACAATTGGAAATAATTCAACCTTAAATTTTCATTTTACCAATTTTACCCTTAATGCAAAGCTTTTATAACCACACAAATGTCATGGCCCCACAAAGCTTTTACCCCTTAAGCTTTTAATACCACAAGTTTCAAAAGCCTTTTTTTCTTAAACTCTGTGCCAAGTCAAACTACCTCATCTAAATTGAAACAGAGGGAGTACATCAGAAGCCTCTGCCTCGGGTCTATCCAAAAATGCATAGCGGCGAGCCTAACCTCCGCCTGTTTAACCTCTGCCTTGAGGATAAACCCTGACTGCTTGAGCTCCCCCTCTAGCTGGTAAGGCTGGTGGTGTAGAAACTAGAATTGGAGCCACTGCCTGAGAACCCTGATATGCTGCACCTCTACCACGCCTAGGGAAATCCCTCTTGATATGCCCTAACTTTCCATACTCAAAACAACCTCGAGCTGAGAATAGTTTTTGAATTTGAGGCTACCTTTGATAACCTGAGTACCCACTAGAAAAACCATGGATCGAAGGTGTACGGTAGAAACTCTATGTTGGTAGTGCACTGAATGAAGACTGAACTGGAGCACTATGAGCAGGATGATAAGTTGAAGGTACTGGCCTTCTAGGATGGCCTGTCCCATAATGATCCCTACCTCTAGACGAGGTACCACTGAAACTGCTAGAATATCGATGCTTCTTGTCCCTCGCCACCATAGCCTCCCTTTCCTGACCCTGAACAAGCTCAATCCTGCGTGCTATCTCCATAGCCTAAAGGAATGTAGTATCGGTCTCTGCCTCCCTAGCCATAGAAATCTTGATACCAAAATTTGACCCTTCAATGAACCTCTTCACCATCTCAATATCGGTGGGGATCAGAAAAGCTGCATGACGGGATAGCTTTGTGAATCTCATCTCATACTATGTCACAGACATACGACCCTACTAAAGGTGCTCAAACTGACCACGCATTTACTCCCTCACCGTGAGGGGAATAAACCTCTCTAAGAAAAGATATGAGAACTGAATCCAAGTGAGTAGAAGTGACGTGCTGGCCTGCTAGGCTCATATGACTACCACCACCTCTTGGATGAACCCTGAAGCTGAAAAGTAGTAAATGCGGCCCCATTGGACTCTACCAAACTAAGATTCCGTAGAATCTCCTGACAGCCATCTATGAAATACTGTGCATTTGCCAAAGGATCACTATCCTGAACCGATTAAACCTCTTCTGCTCCTTCTCAGACATGCGGCCTCCACTACCGACATAATAGAAACTGCGGGAGGAGGTCCCCAATCTATACTACTCCTAGCATCTAATAAGCAGGAATAACCTGCTTAGCAGTGTGATTAGCGTGAGTCAGGGCCCCTCCCACGGCCTGAGAAGTAGTTGGTGCCACAGGAAGTACTCTGGTCTGTGACAAACCCTTCACAAGGGCAACCAATCGAACAAGGGAATCCTGAAGTACGAGGGTAGCAATAAAACCCTAAGACCTGAACTGGTCCAACTGGATCACCTTGCTCAAACACTTGCTCCTCAACCGGAGCTACTGGTGGCTCCACAGCGGCTTCCCTATTAGGGGTTCTAACTGTAGCGCAGGCTCCATCCCTACCTCTTTTTTTTACCATGGCCCTAGCTTGAGGGGACGGTGCCTGCCCAACTACTCCTGAGGAACGTGTTCTCACCATTTGCGAGAGAATACAAAGGATAAGAATTTAAATTCAAATCAATAAAGCCACACGATAAGAATGAAAGATGGGTAGTATCCTAAATCTTGTAGCCTCTCAGAGATAAGTACAGATGTCTCCATACTAATCTACGATACTCTACTAGACCTGCTCGTGACTCGTGAGACCTACACAACTTAGAGCTCTGATATCAAGTTGTCACGACCCAAAATTCCACCTCAAGGCCGTGATGACGCCTACCCGAACTTGCTAAGCAAGCCAACTTAGAATCAACAAATAAAATCCATTTCATTATTTAACAGAGATATTTAACAATTAAAGATGTAAATAGTCTCAAAACAGTAATAATATCTAATAAAACTCAAGCACGCCCTACACACGGCCAATACAGTACGCTCCCAAGAATAGGTGGCACAAGTACACGATCAAGCTACGAAAATGAGATCAAGTATGTATACACGTCTGGCTGTTTGAAATAAACATAGATAGAAATATAAAAGGAACATGGACTCTGGAACTATGAAGTAGATCCGTGAAGTGCAACTCACTCTAACTCTCCGTGAAACCTCCTAGCTCAATCAGGAATCTCTTCTAGGACCCACCTAAGGATCTGCACAAAAATATGTGTTAGAAGGTAGTATGAAAATACCACAATCGGTACCTAGTAAGCATTAAGTCTAACCTCGAAAAAGTAGTGGCGAGGCTAGATGCATCTGAATACTTACCGTGCAAGTATAAAACTGAATAAAGAATTGAAACAGTAAGTAATATCATGAAATAATAAGAGTCGCATCTATCAATAGTTGAAAAGTATTAAGCATGTTTTTTCTAGTACAAAAATAACCATAACGCTTCTCAAATATGATATTAAAAGGTAGCATGCTCAAATAGCGGAGTCGGGGGTCCCAACTAGCATATAATGATGCCAACTAACAATTAACAATCAAATGAGTACTTGTAAATGAGTTGATACTGTTAATTCATGCTCAAACCGGTACGAGATCCATGTACCTCGATACACAATACATGTATTTACATAACCCGATACAAAATTCATCTATCGACTCGGTACAAAATTCATGTACCGACCACACTCACATGGCCGAGGGTAACATGGGTAATCACCTGAATCTCGAGGGACGGATCGAAATCCAAGCGCAAAAAGGGCAATAATAGCATCCCTCATAAATTAATATCTGATCATCATGTCCAATGTGCCATAATTTTATCTCATCCGCATGCTTAATATTTGTGCCAAATTCCTCAGTCCAAATCACGTATCCATTATTCAAAATGTATGTATATGCTCAAGAATTATAGATAAAAGGTGCACAAGGACTTAATAAATATCATACCTATATGTGCTCATGAAATCTCTATGTGACTACGGATAATTAGGCAATTTAGCATATCAAGAATAAGTTTTCATGCCTTCACAATTAATCACAAGCCTGGGCATAATTTCTAACATAAATAAGAGAGCAATCGTAGTCACATAAGTCAAATAAATCATGAATCAAATGAGCACGTAGACAAAATAAGGCATACAATAATCCAATTCTACCCCGGTCATAATATAAACTTTGTAAATGCTTATACACTCTTCACCACGTATATACACTTCCCCCAATACCTTAAACACATATAAAACGAGTCGAATTCTAGGATTTTTTCTCTTAACAAGGTTAGCCAAAATAAACGGCTCGAATCTAGTCAAATATAACCCAATAACATCAAACAAAGCCATTGAAATCTAACCAATAATAAAGACTGAATCTTTAATCAAATACACAAAGTCAACCAACAAGTCTCTCGGAACCCAACTCATACATCCCGAATATACATTCTGATACGAGTTCAAATATATAATTTTTTATCCAAAACCGACTCAAAATTGGGGTTCAAATCTCAATTATTCATTTTCCAAAAGTTTTGCCAAAAACTCCCAAATTTCTCTTTAAAATCTATGATTTTAAGTATAGAAATCTATAAAACAATTATTATATAAAGTCAAATCCAAGTGTAAATTGCTTGCCTCCGATGATGTAGTGAAATAGCTCTTCTAAATCTCTTACTCTCGAAATGTACGGTTCAAAATATGATAATGTTGGTAAAATACCAAAATTCCAACTTAAAGTGGTCTGCTCACGCCTATGCATCGCAATCGCAGGACCTACATCGCGATCGCGAAGGCCAACTTAAAGTGGTCTGCTCACGCCTTTGAGAACATGAAGGCACGCATGTGAACGCGACCATGTACCAGTTAAGCCTACGCGAATTCATCACCACTCACGCGATAGCGAAGGCAAATCTTCCTACCGACCCCAAACTTACGCGATCATAAAACCTCAAGCAAAACACATAACACTGGACCCCCATCTCTATGAGAACACGTCCTGTAATTCGGGAATGCAAAGAGTAAAAATTCTAGCCGGCCTCTCTTACTCCGTGACGGCGACAAACCTCTGCAATCGCAAAGAAGGACCTCTAAGGGAAATTGGTCTAAAACTATCCCAAAACACACCTGAGCACTCCGGGACCCCATCCAGTCATGTCGATCAATTATAATACCTAATCCAAACTTATCCAAATGCTCAAAATATAACGAATAACATTAAAACCAAGAATCGACAATCAAAACTTATTGTGAGCTTCTCTTAAGTTCATTTACTTCCAAACTTCGAATGAAGACTCTGATTCAAGCCTAATCAATTCGGATTAAACTCAAACTTTGTACACAAGTCCCAAATAACAAAACAAACCTATTCCAGCCTCCGAAACTAAAATCCGAATCCGATAATCTCGAAGTTAACCCCTAGTCAAACCTATGAACTCTCCAATCCTATAAATTGCCAACTTTGGGAAAATAACACCAAAACATCCTAGGAACGTCCAAATTCAATTATGAACATATGCTTAAGTCCAAAATCACCATACAAAACTATTAGAACCATTAAAACACCAATCCGAGGTTGTTTACATAAAAGTCAAGCCTCAATCAACTCTTATAACTTAAGCTTTCAAAAATAATACTAAGTGTTCCAAATTACTCATGAACCTACACTAAGTATTCCAAATCACTTCCGAACCTTCCCAATGCCAAACCAATCATTTTCGCCAGTCACAAAATAACAAAAATGCATATGGAAAGTATTAAATAGGAAAATGGAGCTCAAATACATAAAACAATCGGCCAAGTCGTTACACTAGGTTGCTCGGCAAATATCATCCAATTGCATATGGTCGAAGAAATGCAACTGACGAACCAAATCATCTCAAAAGCATGGCTTCTCTCCAGGTACAACAACTCTAGCGAGATGCCCAGGGGAGAAGTGATATTGACAACCTTTGTAAGGGGTGATCAAAGAAACCTCATTCTAAGTCAAAACCGGAGACATGGCCTACAATGCAATCTTAGGGAGACCATGAATTCACAAAATAGATATAGTCTCATCAATGCTACATTAAGCTATAAAGTTCCCATCAAAGTGGGAAATCAGAGGAGAACAAAAAGTATCATGAGAGATCAACTCAATTGTAGCTGCAAGCACCCTTCCCAAAGAAGAGCCGACCAAATAATAACCAAAGCAGTTTGAATTCCAAAGCATTGAGGTACCGGCAGTGGAAGTCAAGTCTGGTGATTTCGAACCTAAAATCAAAATGTTTTTGGATAAGATCGTCAAACCAGAAGAGATGGATGCCTCCAAGTCGACTATTGAGGAACTAGAAGAAGTGATCCTCTTTATCTACTTCTTGGAAAGGAAGGTGTATGTGGGATTGGGACTCGGTCTCGAGCTAAAATACAAGTTAATTGAATTTTTATGCGCTAATTCAGATTGTTTTGCTTGGTCACATGTAGACATGACATAGATTTTCTCATAAGTAGACTCACAACCTTAACATAGATCTTAATTACCAACTAATCAAGAAGATAAAACAGAAGCAAGGGTCTCGATGGAATGAATTAATTAACAACAAGATCTCCAAACTATTAAAGATCAATTCAATAAGAGAAGCCAAGTTGGAAACTTTGTTGTCGTATCAAAGAAGAACGGAAAATGGAAAGTGTGTATCGACATGATATGGCATTATGAGAGCTGCATATTTCGAATTCGTGCCGTTTTTATTCACCTACGGAGTGGGAACCGCAGGTGTGAGCCCGCAGAAGCAAGGAGAAAGCTATAGAAGCGGCCAGGAAGGATTTGGGCAGGGGCCACAGATGCGGACTTGTGGGTGCAGAAGCGGGAGGAAGGGCGCAGGTGAGGGTAGGCGAGCAAGTGCGATGGAATTTTTCTGGACCTGCGAAAGCGCAAATGCGGTCCAAGGCTCGCATAAGCGGAGGCAGCTGGGCTAAGTGACTTCCGAAGATGTGGTATTTTCACCGTAGAAGCGGGACCACAGATGCAGAAATATGGCCGCAGGTGCGAAAGCACTGGGCAGTGTACAAAACAGAAGAGTCCGAGAATATATTTAGGTGTAAATCGGGGATTTGAACTTAGGGATTTGAAAATAAGATTTGAACATTTGGAGGTCGAATTGAAGTCGGATTTTGGTAAAATTGGTGTGGTTAGACTCGTAGTTGAATGGGCTTGTAAATTTTTTTGGGTTCCGAGACGTGGGCCCCACAAGCAATTTTTGAGCTAAATTTCGGATTTTGTTGAAAATTTTGTATTTTCTTATGGAATTAATCCCAATAAATTTTATTGACTGAATAGAATTATTTGTGGCTAGATTCGAGGCATTTGGAGGCCAATTCACGAGGCAAAGGCATAGCGGAATAAAGAATTACACGGTGTGAGGTAAGTAACAGTTCTAAATTTGGTCGTGAGGGTATGAAACCCTAGATTAAGTGTTATATGATTGGTTTTGAGGTGACGCACATACTAGGTGAAGGGCGTGTGGGCGTGCACCATAGAAATTGTGACTTGGTCAAATTCCATGGAACTTTGTAGTTGAATAATCTGTTGTTATCTATACATTCTCCATGTAGTAGAGAAATTGAACCACAAATCATGTTTAGATTATGTGTTGGCACTGTAGGGACCCACAGAGGTCGTGTACCTGTTGAACTATCTGCTTAATTGTTGTTTTGTACTCAGTCATAGTTTACTTGTTTATTTTATCTCAGTCTCTATTATTTATTATTGATGCATCATATCATTGTTGTTTGGGATGATTTTTCATGATTATTGAGAGCCTGAGAGACTTGAGAGATTTATAACTGAGTGAGGCCGAGGGCCTGTGTAATGCCCCGTAAATTGTTGCCAGGAAATATAAGGTTTCGTGGTGCCAAGGTAGGCTAATGTATTGTATTTTCTGACTTTTTGGATTGAACAGTGCGTTGGGGAGTTGAATCATTTCGACCTCGCGAAGCCTGGTATTTATCTCGCTATAGAGCTCGCGAAGCCTTCTATGTAACTCGCTACAGAGCGTGCCTAGCCTGGTCTGTGGCCCAGTCCCGAAATTTGGAGGGTCCATTCTTCTATCTTTGTAACCCGACCTTATCTCATTAAATAAACATAAAAGACCATTTTTGAAGGGAATATCTGATATTTTTAGAGAGAGAAAGTGACCTAAAGTGAGAGGAGAAATTCCTAAGCTAATTGTTCATCAAAATCTTGCTCAAGCCTTGAAATTCAACAAGAAAGCTCACAAGATCTTTACCCAAGAGGTAAGGTTCTAACCCTAGTCTTCAATTTCAAGTTTGGGTAGAACATGGGTGATTGAGAGTATGATTCTTGGGTATGAGAGTATTATTTATACATGCATGTACCAATAAGGTTTGTGAGAAAATTGTTGAGCGCAAATGGGCAAAGAGTAGGTTGTGGAGTGAAAGAAATCTTATGGAAGAACCTTGTAATCAAATTTGCACACTTAGTGTTTGATGAAATGCTTAAATGAGGTGAACCCACGAAGATCTTCCTAATTATGGTTCACTTTTGTTATGTTTTTAAATATATTGAAGTTGCTAGGATTTGCGGAACTTCGTAGTAATGTAAGGAAAGCTCAAGAAATATTGGAGCCGTTCGGAGGTCAATTCATGTGAGAAAGCTATTTTGGAATATCGGCCTAACTTCAAAAAAGTAAGTATCTTGCCTAACCTTGAGTGGGGTAATTACCCCTTAGTCAACGAGTCTTATGTGCCATTTGTGAAATGTGAAAAGCCGTGTACGTGAAGTGACGAGTATGTACTCGGGCTTATATGTGCAAAGATTATTGGGTTAAAGTCTTAGGCATTTTTGTGTAGTAAATTGGATAATTGTTGGCATTTATTAAATCCTCTATTTTCCATGCCTCAATCCTTGTTTGTGGAATTTGTTTTTATATGATAATTTGGTGTGATTGTCACTTGAATTTTTATATGAATTCCTTGAGTTTGTTGATTTTATATTTCCTAGAAATAATTATATTATGGATTTTCCATCTGCATATAATTAATTAAATAAGTTAAAATTGAGGTGGTAATATAATTATCAAGAATTTGGATTAATGAAGGTGTTGCCCTATACTGAGTTATTCTTTTTATCTATGTTGTTGTTGTTCTTGAGGTTTGTGTACCTTGTGTGGAGCCTTGGGCTACTTGCTGTGAATTTAAGTGAATTTGTTGTATCTTAAGAATTGGTTGTTGCCTACGGGCAAATTGTGATATGAATTATTGTATTGTATTGTCGTGATAATATTCCGAGTAAATTATTGTGTGATTTGAGTTATTATTATGAGGACATAAGGGTGGCATTCAACTGTTGGAATTACGTGGGTATAAGGGTAGCATTTCACTGTGGTTATGTGTGTTGATATATTGTCTGGGAGAAGTGATAAGGGTGGCTATTAATATGAGCGATAAGGGTGGCTATTGATATTGTCAGGGCGGAGGGATAATGGTGGCTATTATTATGGAGTGATACGGGTGGCTATAGGAGAGATAAGGATAAATATTGTCAGGGATGATACATGATAATGTTGGATTATTTTGTTGGTGATTTTTATATGATGTTGTGATTTTTCCCGGTATTTATTTTATCTCTTGTGCAACTTATCTTGTTGTTGGTTACTTGATAATAGTCTGATTCATGATGAAATTATGAGCCTGTGGCTATTTCCGGGTGGATTATGTTATTGGCACGTAAACTGTCCGTACAGATGTGATATGAAATATGGGCACGAGGTGCGAGGGAAATATAATGATTATGTTATTGGCACGTGAACTATCCGTGCAGGTGTGATATGAAATGTGGACATGAGGTGCCATGGAAATATAATGATTATGTTATTGGCACGTGAACCGTCCTTGCAGATGTGATATGAAATGTGGGCACGAGGTGCCGGGGAAATATAATAATTTTTATTATTGGCTCGTGAGTTGTTCGTGCGGTGTTGACAGAAATATGGGCACGAGGTGTAGTGAAAATATGAAAGTGGGTTGAGACCCGTATTTTATAATTATGAAACGAGGTGTCACAGAGTGACTTTTATTCGAAGGAATTATAATCAAAAGATATTTATTTGAAAGGAGTATATTTGAAATACTGTTATTTGAAAGAGTTTTATATTCGAAGGATATTTTTTCGAAAGAAATATATTAAGAAAGTATTTATTCGAAAGAATTATATGTGAAAGACTTATATTTGAAGGACTTGTTTAATTGGTTGTACTTGTGTTTCTTATTCGTTTGAGTAATAATTATGATGTTCTTGCTGCCTTGCTATTTACATCACTAGTTGATTGTTTTTGCTATCACTGCTATTTATTCTCCATTATTTTTGTATACTATATTGCACAGGTTAATAGACTAGTGAGTGTCTTGACTGTACCTCGTCACTACTCAATCGAGGTTAGTCTTGATACTTAATGGGTACCGATTGTGGTGTACTCATACTACACTTCTGCATATTTTTGTGCAGAGCTAGGTATTGGAGATATCGGACTGGGCAGAGTTAGTGTGTTGATCGCAAGTATTCAAGGTAGAGCTGCTTGGTCATTGCAGTCCCTTGGAGTCTTTCTATTTTATTGTACTGTCAACTCTTATTCGAACAATATTGTATATTCCATCCTTGAGATCATTACATGTATCCAGTTAGAGTTTATGACTCATTATTACCAGTCTTGGGAGGTTGTTATATTTGTTTCTGCTTTAGGTTTCGACACATGTATTAAATTATATGTTTCAAAAAAAATGGATTGAAATGAAATTGAAATCGGCTTACCTAGTCTTAGAGACTAGGTACCATCTGAGGTGGAATTTTGGGTCGTGATAGCCTGATTGTGAGATATTATATTATAGCACATGAGTTATCCGTGCGGATCCATATATTATACTATAGCACGTGAGTTGTATGTGCGGATCCAAATATTATACTATAGCACGTGAGTTGTCCGTGCAACATGTGAGTTGTCCGTGCGGATCCAGATATTGATACTATAGCACGTGAGTTATCCATGTAGCGTGTGAGTTGTCCGTGCGGATTATAGCACTTGAGCTGCAGGAGCTCCTCCGGAGTCTGTACACACCCTCAGTGAGTGCAGGTACCTACTGAGTGCGAGTGCTGAGTGTTGAATGCTGAGTGCTAAATGAATGGAATGGTTGAGTGAATGTGGTCCTGAGAGGATGCATTTGATTTCATTAGTGTTGCACTTCAGTTGTCATATATCATTATTTTGGAAATTTCTGAGAGATATTATCTTATGATTCAGTTGAACTTGACATAAAATTACTGTTTTGGCCTTAGATGTTGAACTTGAAAGCATGTCTACCTTATTATGTTGGAAATTACTGTAATTGGACTCATCTGTGAAGCTCGTCACTACTTTCAGTTCTTTATTTAGTATTGTTACTTGCTGAGTTGGTTGTACTCATACTATACTCTGTACCTCGTGTGTAGATCCAAGTACTTCTGGACACGACAGTTTCTAGTTCTCAAAGTTTTATCTGTTAGAGATTATTGAGGTAGCTGCTTGGCATCCACGGACCTTGACTCTCTTTCCTTTCAATTTTTGTACTATTCTATATTTTCAGACAGTAGTTTTAGCAGTCATATTTTGTTATCATTTATATGCTCATGTACTCAGTGACACCGGGTTTTGGGAGTGTATTTATATCTAGTATTTGTGGGATTTTCTCCTAAACTTAGTTATCATATTTTCCGTATTTAAAATAAACTATGGGTTATTTATGTTATCGGCTTGCGTAGTATTGAGATAGGCGTCATCACGATAAGATAGGATTTTGTGTCGTGACAAGTATCTAATAGAGGGATAGAAGTAAACTTATCACAAATCAAGGCCATTGAAGACATAGTCGATATGCTAACTAGCAAGAAGGAAGTGCAAAGATTAATAGGCTGAAGCAAACCTTCCTTGGTATTCGTATCCCGATCAACGGAGCAGTTCCACTAATTATTCTTAGTCCAAAAAAGCAAAAGAATTTCGAGTGGACCCCAAAATGTTAGCAAACATTGAGGGATTTAAAAAACTTTTTTTCAAACCCACCATTGCTGGTCAAATCTCGAGAAGGAGAGCAAATGTTGAACTACCTAGCGGTATCTGATGTTTCGGTAAGTGCAGTGCTGGTACGAGAAGAAAAAGGTATGCAATCCCAATTTGTTATATCAGCAAACACTGTTATACACTGAAACTAGATATCCTTACTTAGAGAAGTTAGCTAGCACTCATAGTAGCCGCCCATAAATAAAGACCTTACTTTCAGTGTCATCCTATCTCTATAGTTACCACTTTCTTGTTACGGAGTATCCTGCATAAGCCGGATGTCTCGAGATGACTTGCCAAATAGGCAGTCGAGTTTAGTCTATATGACATTTCATATCAATCCTATATTTCCATCAAGTCATAAGTCTTGACCGACCTTTTTATCGATTTCAATACGGGTATACTTTGCAAAGCGGAAAAGTAAGCGATCATTGCTTCCAGGATGATTTCGGAAGCTATCCATTCCCAAAATAACTCTAGTCTAGGAAGCTAATATAAAAACTCAAAGCTCTTGCGCTAACCTATGATTGCACTTCTTAAAAATAAATAGGTTATAATTCACAACAATTGACTCAACCCTAAATAACTAAAGAACTTCAGTCGCTTCATCTTATGGGCCTAGTTTATCCGTTGAGCAGCTTGAATCCTTGAAAGTACCTTCTTGCCAAGTTTTGTTATTTTCTTTAAGTGATTCTATGCTTGTGTGAAATAGCGGTAGTTCTGAAATAGCAATAACGCGACGCTTTATATAGGAGTAGGGTTGACCGAAATTCCTTTCCAAGTTAGGCTCCAAAACCTAAAGTAATTGGGTCACATCAATAAGGAAAATAAATCCTAAAAGGATTCGAGTTTGATTTTCCTTTACAACTCCTTCACGCGTCTTCCTTCCCATGCAAATATTCCCAAAATGGATCTTTCCATGTTGGGCACAAATTCCTCAAGCCAATATTTTCCTTTTAGGTAACGACCACAACTTTTCTAACTTTAGCCGGAATTGATTTTCCAATCCTGCTTGCACTAGGAGACATCCTTTAGCTTCAAATCATTAGGCTTCAAATAACCTAGTTCTTTTGTAAATGTTTGTCAATCATCAAAACTAATTTAGCTCAGCTCACCAAGAAATGATAAAATAATCAATTATATAGTTGTCACGATCCAAAATCTCACCCGTCGTGATGGCGCCTATCTCAATACTAGGCAAGCCGACAATCTCAATAAACCACGTATTCTTTTAAATTTGAAAAGAGAATGATTAAATTCAGCGGAAGATATCTCACAAGTATAAATATAAATACTCTCAAAACCTGGTGTCACTGAGTACATGAGCATCTAATATGATTAAAAGTCTGGAAAATACGGTCTATGATTGTCTGAGACCAAATACAGTAAACAAGGAGATAGAGAAGAAGAGACAAGGTCTACGAAATACGGCAGCTACCTCTGAATCTCCGAAAAATCAACTGTGCGAAAGAATCAACACTCGCTATGTCCGAAAAAACCTGGATCAGCACACGAAGTGCAGGGTGTAGTATGAGTACAACCAACTTATCAAGTAACAATAATAAATAAAGAACTGAAGATAGTGACGAGCTACACAGTTATAGATCACTTTCAGTATTTCCAAAAAAGAATAGACATGCTTTCAAATCTGGCAGTTTAAGTCAAATCAATTTTATACAGTTCAAATTCATGTAATTCGGATATAAATCCTTCAGAGATTTCATAATAATGACAGATAACAACCAAGAGCAACAACAAATTCAAAGCAAGTGCAACCTATAAGGCAACAGTCACTCAACTCATCACAACAACACAACCACTCGGCTCTCGGCCCTCAGCACTCACACTCAATGGGTACCCGCGCTCACTGGGGGTGTATAGTCTCCGGAGGGGCTCTTACAGCCCAAGCACTATAATCTGCATGGACAACTCACGTGTTGCACGGACAACTCATGTGCCATAGTATAAATATTTGGATCCGCACGGACAACTCACGTGGTATAGTATAATACAAGAATCCGCACGGACAACTCACGTGCTGCACGGACAACTCACGTGCTATAGTATCCCTTTATAATATCTCATAATCAGACCCTCGGCCTCACTCAGTCACAAATATTTCCAGTCTATCGGGCTCTCAATAATCAAGAAATCAACCCAAACAACAATGATATGATTCATCAATAATGAACAATAGAGACTGAGATAAAATAAATAAGTAAACTATGACTGAGTACAAAACAATAATTACGCAGGTAGTTCAACATGTACACGACATCTGTGGGTCCCAACAATACCAACATATAGCCTTAACATGGTTTATAACATAATTTTCAGTCAAATCTCTATAAAACAGAGAGAGCATATAGCTAGCAACAAGTTATACAACTTTACAGTTTCACGGAATGGACCAAGCCCCAATTCCTACGGTGCACGCCCACACTGCCGTCACCTAGCATGTGCGTCACCTCTAGAATACTCACATAATCCAATAATCGAGGTTTCATACCCTCAGGACCAGATTTAAAACTGTTACTTACCTCAAACCGTGAAATTCTTTATTCTGCAATGGCTTTTCCTCGTGAATTGGCCTCCAAACGCCTCGAATCTAGCCACAAATAATTCGATTCAGTCAATAAAATTTATTAGAATTAATTCCATAAGAAAATGCTAATTTTCCATAAAAATTCGAAATTTAGCTCAAAAATCGCCTGTGGGGCCCATGTCTCGGAACCCGACAACAGTTACAAAATATGAACGCCCATTCAACCTCGAGTCTAACCATAGTAAAATTACTAAATTCCGATAACAATTCGGCCCTCAAATCCTCAAATTTATCCAAGAGGGTTTTCAAACTTTTTCAACTTAATTCACCAATTAAATGATAAAAATAATCATGGATTCGGGTAATTTAACCAATATTGAGTTAAGAACACTTACACCGTTCTTTCCTCTAAAAATCTCCCAAATATTGTCTCAATCCGAGCTCCAAATCGTTAAAAATGGAAAATTGGACGAAGTCCCATTTTCAGAACTTAAACTCTCTGCCCAGTCATTTGCTCTACGCGATCACGAACATTCCCACGAGATCGTGAAGAACAGTTTTCCACAGCTCAGATTTAACCCTACACGATCGCGGACTTTCCCACACGATCGCGGTCCTTTCTTGTGGAGTGGGCCGAACGCCTCGGCAGTACAGATACATCTATGGATCGCGCCGCACGTCCCTCGGCAGTGTACATGATACTCTGGATCGGACCGTACGACCTCGGAAGAAATCGTGCCTAATAATAATAATTACACAATACTTTGATATTTTATTGCAGCTTGTGAAGCTAATTGATAAATTAGAAATTATTGGAATTGAAAGAATTAATTATCTCTACTTGTTAAGGAAATTATTGTTACTCCTATAAATCATGTCGATTAAAAATGTTCTATTATAATATTATTGACCCTTAGTGAGTGTCAAAGTCGACCTCTCGTTACTACTTCTTCGAGATTAAGCTTGATACTTACTGGGTACACGTTGTTTTCGTACTAATGCTAGACTTGCTGCACATTTTTATTGTATAGGTACAGATATGTCTAGCGGCCTTGTGGGCGCAGAGGTGTGGTTAAAATGCGGGGACTTAGGTGAGCTGCATTATATATTACGATCTGCAGCCAACAGAGTCTCCTTCAGAATTATTTATATTTTTCCTGTCTAATTTATATTCCGGACAGATGTTGTATTTTATTTTAACTCCCTAGTAATTGCTCATACACCTGTGACACCGGATTTTGGGAGTGGTTATGGGTTGTTTAGAAATTTAATTGCTAAAATATTTATCACTTAGTCTATGAGTTCTATCTTTACTATTTAATTGAAGAAATTTTGATTTTAAAAATACTAAAATGGGTAATTAAGTTAATTAATTATGGTTGGCTTGCCTGACAGCAGTGTTAGGCGCCATCACGACCTTTAATGGATTTTGGATCGTGACAAAGTGTAGAATTAAATTACCTTCAAGTTGCTAGTTGAAATCCCCTCTCAAAAAGCTCCAAAATCGCCCAAGAATGGAGAAAAATGGGCAAAAATGGTTGTTTTCCCGTTCTTTAAGGATTCTGCCAAACAGCCCTTTCACATATGTGGCTCGCAAGCCGCTTCCGCGGCTCTGCATTTGTGGAAAATACATCACAGATGCGGCTTCCCCCTAAGCCGGCCCGTCCGCTTCTGCGGCTTGTACATCGCATCTGTGATGCTCTTCTGCGGTTGTACCTACGCATCTGCGCCCAGTCCGCTTTTGCGGTGCTTTTGACGCACCTGCGGCTGGCCAAGCGCAGGTGTGGTTACAGCAGAAGCTGAAAGCTTCAGCTGCTGCTCCAAGGTCCAAAATTGATCCGAGCTTCAATCGGTTAACACCCGAGGCCCCCGGGGGCCTGCCAGAACATACCAAAAGGTTTGAAATCATAAAACGGACTCCCTCGAATCCTCAGAACGTGTAAAACAACAACAAAACTAAGAATCATACCTCAAACCAAATTGATTCAACTTAGAAATTTCAAATTCTTCAAACTTACTCCGAACGTGCCGAAATATACTTATACTACTCGGAATGACACCAAATTTTGTGTGCAATTCTTAAATCACCATACGGAGCTATTCCCAGGCTCGGAATTCTAAACGGACTTCAATTACTCCAAAACCTACTCCAAATCAAATTTAAAGAACATTAAACCTTCAAATAGTTATTTTTTCACTATTAAGCCCCGAAACGCTCCTGGTTCATCCAAAACCTAATTCGAACATACGCCTAAGTCCAAAATCATCATACGGACCTATTGGAACCGTCAAATCCCGATTTCGTGGTCGTTTTCTCAAAATGTTGGCCAAAGTCAAACTTAGCATTTTAAGGCCAACTTAAGGAACCAAGTGTTCCGATTTCAACCCGAACACTTCCAAATCCCGAACCAACCATCCCCGCAAGTCATACATTAATAAAAGCACATACAGAGAGTTTTATTTAGGGGAATAGGGTTCTAAAAGTCAAAATGACCGTTTGGATCATTATATTCTCCACCTTTTAAACGAACGTTCGTCCTCGAACGGGTTTAAAATTATACCTGGAGTGCTGAATAAGTGTGGATATCTGCTCCGCATGTCCTTCTCTGCCTCCCAAGTCGCTTCCTCGACTGGTTGGCCCCTCCACTGGACTTTTACCGCAGAAATCTGCTTGGACCTCAACTGGCGAACCTGTTTATCAACAATGGCAACTGGCTCCTCTTCATAACCCAAACTCTTATCTAGCTGAACCGTGCTGAAGTCTAATACATGTGATAGGTCGACATGATACTTACAGAGCATAGATACATTGAAAACTGGATGAACTCCTGATAGACTGGGAGGAAAAGCAAGCTCGTAAGCAACCTCCCAACTCGTCTCAACACCTCAAATAGGCCTATAAACCTTGGGCTCAACTTGCCCTTTTTCCCAAATCTCATGATTCCTTTCATCGGCGAAACCTTCAAGAGAATCTTTTCACCCACCATAAATGATAAATCATGCGCTTTTTGATCCGCATAACTTTTCTGTCTAGACTGTGCTGTACAAAGTCACTCCTAAATTAATTTTACCTTTTCCAAGGCATCCTTTACCAAATCAGTACCATATAACTTAGCCTCACTGGGATCAAACTATCCGATGGGCGAACGACATCACCGACCATATAAAGCCTCAAATAGAGCCATCTCGATACTGGATTTGTAACAATTATTATAAGCAAACTCGGCCAAAGGCAAGAAACGATCCCACTGACCTCCAAAGTCAATCACACATGCCCTGATCATATCCTCCAAAATATGAATTGTCCTCTCCAACTGCCCATCGGTCTGCAGATAAAAGGCTATACTGAGCTCTACACGGGTCCCAAATTCACTCTGTACTGCTCTCCAGAAATGTGAAGTAAACTAAGGGCCTCTATCTGATATGATGGAAATTCGCACACCGTGCAACCGAACTATCTCCTGAATATAAATCTGAGCCAACCACTCCGAAGTATACGTAGTCACAACCGGAATAAAGTGTGCCGACTAGGTCAACCTGTCGACAATGACCCAAACTGCATCAAAATTCCGCAAGGTCTTCGACAACCCAACTACAAAGTCTATAGTAATGCGTTCCCATTTCCACTCGGGTATAGTCATCTGCTGAAGTAGGCCACCTGGCCTCTGATGCTCATATTTAACTTGCTGGCAATTTAGACACCTAGCTACGTGCTCAACTATGTCCTTTTTCATCCTCCGCCAGCAATAATGCTACCTCAAGTCACGATACATCTTCATGGCACCTAGATGAATAGAATACTGAGAACTGTATGCCTGCTCTAGAATCGTTTTCCTAAGTCCATCTGCATTAGGAACACATAGACGATCCTGGAGTCACAGAGCACCGTCTACGCCAATAGTAACTTCCTTGGCACCATCCCATAGTATTGTTTCTCGAAGAACCATTAAGTGTAGATCATCATACTGGCGAGCCTTGATCTGCTCAAATAGTGAAGATTGGGCCAAAGCACATGCAAGAACTCGGCTGGGCTCTGAAATATCTAGCCTCACAAGTCTGTTAGCCAAGGACCAAATATCCAAAGCTAATGGCCTCTCCTCTGCTGAAATGAAAGCCAAACTACCCATACTCTCCACCTTTCTACTCAAGGCATATGCAACTACATTTGCTTTGCCCGGATTATATAAGATAATAATATCATAATATTTTAGTAACTCAAGCCACATGCACTGTCTCAAATTTAGGTCCCTCTGCTTGAACAAATGCTGTAAACTACGATAATGCCTCCAAATCTTAATAGCGTGAACAATTGCAGCTAACTACAGATCATGCACCGGGTAATTATTCTCATGGGGATTCGGCTGACGTGAATCATATGCAATAACTTGGCCCTCCTGCATCAATACACAACCCAAACCAATGCGTGAAGTGTCACAATACACTGTATACATCCCCGATCCGGAAGGCACACTAACACTGGTGTTGTAGTCAATGTTGTCTTGAGCTTCTGAAAGCTCACCTCACAATCATCAGACCATCAGAACGGAGCATCCTTCTGGGTTAATTTGGTCAAAGGTCACCGAAGTGGGACGATGCCAATTCTGAACTGCCTCGATCTTTTTGGGATCAACTTTAATGCCCTCTCCTGATACAATATGCCCCAAAAATGCCATAGAATTTATCCAAAACTCATATTTGGAGAACTTAGCCTATAGCTTTTGTTCCTGCAAGGTCTGTAGCACCACTCTCATATGTTGCTCGTGCTCTTCCTTACTGCGCGAGTAAATCAAAATGTCATCAATGAAAATAATGACAAATGAACGCCGCCGGGGCATTAGTCAAACCAAAAGACATCACCAAAAATTCATAATGACCATATCTAGTCCGGAACATCCGAATCCCGAATCTTTAATTGATGGTACCCTGACCTCAAGTCGATCTTAGAAAACACACTAGCACCCTGAAACTAGTCAAATAGATCATCAATATGTGGCAACGAGTACTTGTTCTTACTAGTGACTTTGTTCAATTGGTGATAATCAATACACATTCGCATAGTTCCATCTTTTTTCTTCATAAATAATACCGATGCACCCCAAGGTGATACACTCGGTCTAACGAACCCTTTGGCTAGTAACTCCTCAAGTTGTTCTTTCAATTCTTTCAATTTTTTCGGAGCAATGTGATACGGTGGGATAGATATAGGCTGGGTACCCGGAGCCAAGTCAATACAAAAATCAATATCACGATCTGGTGGCATGCCCAGAAGATCTGAAGGAAATACATCGGAGAACTCCCAAACTACAGGCACTAAATCAATAGTCAGAGTCTCTGCAGTAGTATCCCGAACATAGGCTAGATAAGCCAAACAATCCTTCTCGATAATGTGTCGAGCTTTTAGAAAGGAAATAACCTAATTAGATGAGCTGACAGACGAATCCTTCCACTCCAACCTAGGAAATTCCGCCATTGCCAAAGTAACAGTCTTAGTATGGCAATTTAGGACGACATGATATGGGGATAGCCAGTCCATGCCTAGGATAATCTCGAAGTCGGTCATATCAAGCAGCAGAAGATCTGCTCTAGTATCATAACCACATAATGTAATAACACAGGACCGATAGATTTGATCCACAACAACAGAATCGCCCACATGAGTGGACACATAAACAAGAGTACTCAAGGACTCGTGAGAAACATCCAGGAAATGAGCAAATAGAGATGACACATATGAATACGTAGATCCTGGATCAAATAATACGGAGGCATCTTTGCCGCAAATAGAAATAATACATGTAATCACTACATGTGAGGCCTCTGTATCTGGTCTGGCGGGAAAAGCATAGAACCGAGCTGAAGCGCCAACTGGCTGGCCTCCACCTCTAGGACGGCCCCTACCCACCCGCCCTCCACCTTTGGGTGGTCGGACGATTGGCAACTGTTGTGGTAATCATAGACTGCTGACCCTGCTGCACTGATCTACCCCGAAGCTTGGGGCAGAATCTCTGCATGTGATTGAAATCCCCGCACTCGTAACAACTTCTCGATGCAATGGGCTGCTGACTAGAAGTCTGGCCCCGGTGACCTGAATACCCACTGGAAGAACCCTGAATAGCTGGTGAGCGATAAGAACTTTCTGGAATAGCACTAAAATAAGGTCGCACTAGGGCACCCCGAGGAGGCAGTGGGGCTGGATATCGGGGCCTGCTGGACTGCCCTCTCACGAACTTACCTCTACCCCAGACGGAGTACCTATGAACTCTCTAGAATATCTAAACCGCTTATCCCTCATAACCTGCTCTTGGCTATGTTGACGCACACCCTCAATCCTTCGGGCTATCTCCACGACCAACTCATAAGAAGTCCCCATCTCAACCTCTCAGGCCATAGTGGCCTGAATGCTAGTATGTAAACCCGCAACAAACCTCTGCACTCTCTCCGCCTCAGTAGGGAGTATCATAAGTGCATGGAGAGATAACTCAGAGAACCTCGTCTCATAATCGGTCACTGACATCTGACCCTACTGGAGCTGCTCAAACTGGAACCGCAACTCTTCCCTCTGGGAGGGTGGAATATACCTGTCCAGAAAAATACAGGTGAACTTGTCCTAAGTCATGGGAGGAGAATCTGCTGGTCTGCCAAAAGATAAAACTTCCACAATCTACGGGCTCTGCCCTCTAGTTGAAAAGTAGCAATGTCTGCCCCATGAGACTCCAATATCCTCAAGTTGTGAAGTCTATCCCTGCACTGATCAATGAAATTCTGGGGATCCTCGTGTCGCTCACCCCCAAAGACAGGAGGATGTAGTCTAGTCCATCTGTCCAATAGCTTCTGCGGCTCGGTGGACGCAGCTGGTCTGGGCTCAGGTGTAGCTGCTACCACTGGCTGGACTCCACCCACGTGTAGTACACCCTAGGTCTGATATACAACAGTTGCCTGCCCATGAGTCTGTGCGGTAGGGGACTGTGCTCCCCCGCCCGCCTGAGATGTGGCTGGGTCTGCCAAAAATAAAATGGCTTGAGTCATAGTGTCCATGAATCGCAGCATATGCCCCATGACCTCCTGGAATCCCGGTGCAGACGTGAAATCCACCGGAGCTGGCTCTGCTACGGGCAACTCGCCATGTTTCTCAATAATAGGATCATCTGCTGGACCTACTGGTGGCATAACTGGAACAACTCTGCGACGTCCTCATCCCCTACCATGGGCTAGAGCCCTCCCTTGGCCTCTGCCTCGGCCTCTAACAATAGGGGGAGTAGCTCTTCCCTGGTCTGGAACTTCATTAGAGCGCGTTCTCACCATCTGTGAGAGAATAAGAGAGATACTTAATACTACATTATTTGCACGATGGGAGATGGAGAAAGGTAGTTTTCCTAACACCCTATAGCCTCTCGAAGATGCGTACAGACGTCTCTTTACCGATCCGCAAGACTCTATTAGGCCTATTCATAACTTGTGAGACCTACGTGAACCTAGTGCTCTGGTACCATGTTGTCACGACCCAAATTCACCTATAGGTCGTGATGGCGCCCAACATCCTAGCTAGGCAAGCCAACTAATGATTCAAACCTATATTTATTTCTTTAAAGATTATCCGAGTAATCAAACTCTTCTAAATTTCAAAAATTAAGAAAAATAAGAGAAATAAAATAAATTAAAACCCAAGTAAAATAATTAAATCCAAAAATTCTACCCGTGTGTGTGCCAAGACCTGGTGTCATAAGTGTATGAGCATCTAGTAGATTATACAAGGATTCTAAATAATGTCTGAAATAAAATAGACAGAATACAAATACAAGAGGACATACAAGGGCTGCAGAACGACTCAAGAAGCAGTTCACCACTAAGTCTCGGGGTATCTGGGGTATGCTCTGGTAGGTCCTCTGATAGTACCTATCCCAGACCCTGCACAAGCGTAGCATGAGTACGTAAATAACGTGTACCCAGTAAGTATCAAGCCAAATCTCATAGAAGTAGTGACGAGAGGTCGACTTTAACACTCACTATGGGTCAATAATATTACAAGAGAAATATAACTAATTAAACATGATTTTTAGGTAAACAACAATAATTTTTTTAACAAGCAGAAATAATTAATTCATTAAATTCAATAATTTATAATTTATCAATTAGCTTCACTAGCTGCAATTTAAAATATCAAAGTATCGTGTAATTATTATTATTAGCAATGATTTCTGCGTACGACCCGATCCAGAGTGTAATCTAATTACAATATAATATAATTTACAATATAATTCAAGTAATCTAATTAAATAAAAGGAGCAATTATCACAAGTAATTCATGATTTGAGTCCTAAACTACCTGCACATAGCATAATTAGTAGCTACGCACAGACTCTCGTTACCTCGTGTGTACGTAGCCCCCACAATTAGCAACAAATATTAATATAAATCACCTATGGGGTAAATTCCCTCTTACAAGGTTAGGCAAGAGACTTACCTTGTCTCAAAGCTCACTTCCCGATCACAATGTCGCATAAAATCTCAATTCGGTGCCGAAAAATTTGAAACTATCCAAAAGTTATATAAAATAATTAATACATGCTCAATAATTCGAAATTAGACTATTAAATAAATTACCCTATCCAAAATGGTAAATTCCTAAAATTTATCCCGGGCCCACGTGCTCGGATTCCAAAAATATTTGGAGGAAATCGTTACCCATAATCTCAAGAACTCAAATATACAATTTCCATCTGATTCCATAACATTTTTGTGGTTAAAATCTCATTTTTTATACAAATCTAGGTTTTTTCTCTAACCCTTGATTTTCACAATTTACAGGTTATAATCTATTTATTTAACTTAAAATGTATAGAATTAACTTACCTTCAAGTTGCTAGTTGAAATCCCCTCTCAAAAAGCTCCAAAATCGCCCAAGAATGGAGAGAATTGGGCAAAATGGTTGTTTTTCCATTCTTTAAGGGTTCTGCCACACCGCCCACTTTGATCAAGGTAATAAGAAGTTTCCTTGGGAATGTCGGTTTCTATAGGCGATTTATAAAGGAATTCTCTAAAATTGCTAATCCCTTATGTAAACTACTTGAAAATGATCACCTCTTTGTATTGCTTTATGATTGCACGTTAGCATTTGAGGAGTTGAAGAGACTGGTGACTGCACCAATTATTGTTGCACCCGACTGGGAGCAACCTTTTGAGCTAATGTATGATGCGAGTGACTATGCTATAGGAGCAGTTTTGGGGCAGCGAAAGGACAAAATTGTGCATCTAATCTACTATGCAAGTAGAATGCTAAGTGGTGCACTACTCAATTATACCGTGACTGAGAAGAGATATTGGTTGTGGTGTTTGCAATTGACAAATTTATGTCTTATTTGATAGGTTCAAAAGTGATTGTTTATACTGACCATGCAAAAATTAGGTACCTGAAAGCGAAGAAGGAGTCCAAGCCACGCTTGATCTATTGGGTCCTTTTGCTACAAGAGTTCGATTTGGAGATCCACAATAGGAAAGGAACAGAGAACCAAGTGGCAGACCACCTTTCAAGGTTGGAGGGAGCTGAAAAGAAAGTAAAGGTTGAAGACATAACTGAGACATTCCCGGATGAACAATTACTAGCAGTGACAATGGAGGAGATATATTGGTATGCGGATATTGCTAAGTATTTGGAAAATAGTATTATACCCTATGAACTCTCTTCGATCCAAAAGAAAAGGTCCTTTCATGATTGAGGGTCTTATTATTGGGATGACCCTCTACGTATTTAAAATCTGTGTGGATAACATGATCCGGAGGTGTATCCTTGAGAAAGATCAATCTTCTATTTTGCATGCCTGTCACGCTTCACCATATAGTTGGCACTTTGGAGGAATTAGGACAACTGCAAAAGTGTTGGAGTTGGGTTTGTATTGGAAGACTCTATTCAGGGATGCCCATGACTGGGTGAAAAGTTGTGATAAAAGCCAAAGAACCGGCAATATATCTCTCCATCATGAGATGCTGATGACTACAATTCAAGAGGTGGAAGTGTTTGACGTATGGGGGATTGATTTTTTGGGACCATTTATCAGCTCGTATGGTAACAAGTACATATTGGTAGCATTTGACTATGTCTCCAAATGGATTGAAGTTGTGGCTCTTCTAACAAATGATGCAAAAGGAGTAATAGGATTTTCAAGGAAAAATATTTTCACACGATTTGGCACTCCGAGAACTATAATCAGTGATAGTGGAACTTATTTCTGTAATAGAGCTTTTGCAAGGCTACTAGAAAAGTATGGAGTTCCCCATAAGGTTGCCACGCCTTACCACCTGCAAATGAGCGGGCAAGTGGAAGTGTCCAACAGGGAAATCAAAAGTGTCCTAACCAAGACAGTGAATGCGACTCGGACTGATTGGACAAGGAAGTTGGATGATACATTATGGGCTTACCGTACATCATTTAAAACTCCAATATTTATGTCTCCGTAAAAGTTGGTATTTGGAAAAACCTGCCATCTTTCGGTAGAGTTTGAGCATAAAGCTTTATGGGCATTGCGGCAATTGAATTTGGATATGGAAACCGTGGGGAAAAGTAGAGTTACAGAGTTACATGAACTCGAGGAGTTTCGGTTCCAAGCATTCTAGAGTACAAGATTGTATAAGGACAGGATGAAAATGATGCACGATAAACAAATTCTAGATAGGAACTTCAAACCCGGAGATCTGGTATTGTTATACAACTCGAGATTGAGATTATTTTTGGGTAAGCTGGAATCCAGATGGTCGGGATCATTTAGAGTTGTGCAAGTGTTCTCAAGTGGAGATGTACAAATTGAGTCCGAAGGTAGAACTAACAGGTTTAAAGTGAATGGGCAAAGGTTGAAACACTACCTTGGAATGATTGAATAAAAAGGAGAAAAAAGTGTGATGTACTTGAAAGAGCCCCAATATGTGAGCGAAACGGAATCCTGAAAGCTTTCGTCGTGCCACGACGTGAAATAAGGCGTTGCATGAGAGGAAATCCACGACTTTAAGTCATTATTAGTATTTTATTTCATTATTTTTATTTTTCGGTAAGGGTAAATTAATTTTAAATGGTTAGTTTTATTTCTCTTGCAAGATTAATATACGGTTACGAAGTTCATGGAGCAAATAAGGTCACCTTAGAAGGTATTAGCTTGAAAGTTTCATGAATTGTTGTAACTGCTAAAAAAAAATGCTTAATAGTGTGCTAAGAGAATATAGCACAGGGATAGTACAACAAAGTGGAATTTTTCTTCCCTTAAATGTGGTAGCACAATAAGGTGAAAATTTTTCTTCCCTTAACACACTGTTAAGAGACTATAGCACAGGGATAGCACAACAGGTAAGTAATTTTTTTTTCTAAGTCTAAAAAACGCAGCCCACCCTCTCAATTAAATCCTTCTTCTTAATTTTCCTCCTCCCCAATTTGAAAATCACACCCCTAGCTACATACTCTCCCTCGTTCTCTCGCCCCGTTACTTTCCCCTCATTGCTGCTGCTCCGACTAGTGACCACCACTATCCAGCGACCTGGTAAATTGTTCTTTCTCTCCTCTTATCTTTTCTTTCCCTCTCCTCTCTTCTCTTTTCTCTCTCTCCCTACTCTATTACCCTTTTTCCGCCGCCGCACACCTACCCCGTCACGCCCAAAATTCTAGGGTTCGCCGTTATTGGTCGGACTCTAGCTTATGTTCTTCTACCCCAATTCCACCACCCCATATTGATAGTTTTGTATAATATTTTCTAGCCCTAGGAAAGAAAAAAAAAGGAGTTGTGCTTTAATTGTGCTAAGTGTCTCTATACATAAGTATAGTTCAACATGGGATTGAAGCTGATTGGTGTTGCGTAATTGTCGACGACTATTCTCATCGCTTTTAGGAGGGCAATAACCCCCATTAATTTTACAAGGTGCATGTTCTGAGTTAAGCATACCAAATGTTTGATAATCTGCCTCAACAACGAATAGTTTTCGCGAAGTCTGAGCAGCGAGCCATCTTTTGGAGGTCGTTATGTGTTAATTGGATTGGGTGAAACTCTTTTTGGATTTTTTTAGATTTCCACTAATATTCTTGTATTGTTAACTCGTTTGAGGTTGAGTGAAGTTGGAGTACTCGAAGTACTTGATCGATTTTTAATGCTACGACGCCACTCTGGCATGTTCGTAGATTATTCTGAATGCTGCAACACCTTTGTGTGATCACCTTGAGTTTGCTTCTTTTGGTAACATAATGTTGTCATGGCCCCAAGTACTACGTGCGGAATGGGTAGGTCTACTCGATTTTGTTTGAGGGAAAGTCTAAGTACCCATTTGATTGTTTTTGTTATTAGATTATGTGTGTGCCGGAGAAGCTACCATGCATTATTCTATACTGCAAGCTTCGTTAAATTAAGAAAGTCTGAGTACTTAATTATTAGCTTACGTTCGTCGTAACTGTTTACTTGAATAAAGTAATGTGCGACTTTGAGAATATTCATCTCTTAGACTCTACTTCTTATATTTGTTTATGCAGCTGGCACTAAATATTACTCGCTTTACAGATAACATTATGGTACCCAAACCAAAGGCAAAATCACAACCTTTATCCTCTCAGGATGCACCTAAGTCCGAAAAAAAAGAATCAGCTATCTGCGGAAAAAGAGGTAGTTGGATAGCGGCACGAAAAAAAATAAAAGGTTCATGTGCCACTACGGTTTGTCAATGATGAGGCAACAAAGATTTTTGAAATGGTTAAGAGGAAGAAGTACATGGCAGAAAGACTTGTAGATAAAGAAATATTGAAGAAGAATTACAAGCTAGTAGGTGACGCCAACATCACAATGGTTCAGAAATTATATGCCAATTGGGTATATTGGAAGAGTGGAGTATATAAGGTGAAAGAGGTTGACATTCACATAACTCCGGTGGCCTTTAATGAATTTTTAGGACTCTCCAACCCAGATGCTGACTTCAGTTGGAAAAAGCAGTGTGACTATGCTAGAATTAGAGAAGTTTTATGTGATGGCAACAAGCAGGCTAAGTGGAAGCGAAGGGTCGGAGTCGACACCATGTGCTATCGTACAGGTATTTGACCAAAAGGCTTGAGTTTATTGCTTTTTATTTGAACATTAACATTATTTTGCATATATATACCTATTGTATATAAACATTAATTGTTGACTCTCTTTTTGGGTATACTTTAGGGATCTGCTAAGAACCTACCACTCTCTTGTACGGCCTTGAGCTTAGGCCCAAGTTTGGTAAGACCAATTTTATTTAATTATGTTTTTGTGAATAAGTAGCCAACATGATGTGTCTCACAAATATACATGAATTCAATGATCTGGCAGTGCTTCTTCCCTCAGTATTGCACACCACTTTTCATCGTCAACTCGGCCTATGATTCTTGGCACGTTTGAAGATCTATTTCCATGGTTATCAAATTATTTTTTATTTTCTGGGACAAAAGAAAAATGTCTGATTTGTATGGATTATGGAATAACTTCGACATTAGCAATACCGCTAAAACACTATATGCAGTATTCTACACCACGTGTATGCAGTATTCTACCCAAAATATTCCTTTTTGGCATATCCGCTAAGAGTATAATTGTGGTACCATGCCATCCACTATTAGTAAAGTGACAATATCAGTATGCCTCGTTGCAATTTCTGTACCAAATTGTATTCAATCTCTATATGCTTCACTTTATTTCTTTTCGTTTCCCTGCAAATTCTAAATGGTTTTGCCTTTTTGATTCTTCAAAATTAGATTAACAACAATTTGGTTCCTCAAGTTGTTGATCTTGACAATGAGTGGCTATATTGCAAGCATGATATAAATGTATGCTCACCAAGTCAAATCCAAACTCTCCAAGGTCAGTTTCTTTTTTATTTTTATATTTTTTTGGGGGGGAGGGGGGTTCTCTTTTAATCCGATTGATATGACAATTACCATTTCTTACTTGGCTTTTGAGTTTTTTTTTTGTTTCAGATTTCAGGTTTACATTTTTTGAGGCATTGAACGAACTAAGACCAAGTATATCAAAAGGGCAATTCCCACCATGGCATTGAAATACAAAGTTACTAGTCCTCCAGAAACTCTCCAACGTTAGCTAACAAGGTCATTTTTATTTCTTTTTTCTTTAATGTAATTTTCAGCTTTATTTATTGTTGGATTTTTTAAGCTTATTTTAGCTTAAAAGAGGGTGAATGGGAAACGGAGGGCAAAATAAAATTTTGATTTTCCTTCCTTGGCAAAGGGACATTGTCCCATATTGGAGGAGGAAAAGAATTTTGATGGGTATATATACAATTGCTCTTCTTCTAGCTCTTAAAAAGTTAAGAAGAAAGCAAGTCTCGCGCCGTCATCGTCGCTCGCTCGGCTCGGTTTCGGCTTCGGTAACTATAATAAAGCAACAGTAAGTGTGATTTGTTGCCGCCATTTGTGTTCGTTAAAACACTGGGGTTTGAAGTAACGCTACGCCAGTATGTCATCCGTTCTATCGTGGGACGAAATAATCCATAACCTCTGGTACTAGGAGGGGATTAAGTTTCTTAAGCATATACTGTGAATTCAGTGGGCTCGGATTAATTTTTACTTCTTCTATATTTCTGTCTATACGTTATTTTCTTCTCCAGAATTATTTTACAAATATAGTATAATAACAAGCTTAAGGAACTTAACCATTTTCTATATTTGTATTACACTTACTGTTCTAGAGACTAAAACCTTCGTGGTTTTCTACTCCCGTTTTGGAGATTAAAGTCGTCGTGGTTTTCTACTCCATTTGTGTACTTTAACGTATATTCTGTTTTGGTTTACTATTTATTATTCGGAGATTAAAATCCTAGGAATTTTGTACTCCGTTGAAGATTAAAATCTACGTAATTTTCTACTCCAGTTTTATTCCGTTTGAAGATATAAAAACTTTGCCGTTTATTAAAAGTTTATTTGTGTCATTCTTTTACAGAAATGACGAATGAGAACGGAAACCATGTTGTTCCTATGGTGACTGCCAATGCATCGACAAGCCGAACAACTCCGGCATTGGTACCGACACCGGCAGAAAAGCCCGAAAATTTTTTGAGATTGATTTCAAGCGGTGGCAGCAGAAGATGTTCTTTTATTTGACGATTTTAAGTCTACAGAAGTTCATTAAGGAAGATGTTCCTATTCTACCCGACAAAACTCCAGACAATGAACGCTTTCTCGTGACTGAGGTGTGGAAACATTCTGATTTTCTGTGCAAGAATTACATTCTTAGCAGACTGGAGGATGATCTGTATAACGTCTATAGTAATGTGGAGACGTCAAAAAACCTGTGGATTGAGCTTGAAAAGAAATACAAAACTGAAGATGCCGGTTTGAAGAAATTTGTTGCCGCTAAATATTTGGACTATAAAATGGTAGATAGCAAGTTTGTTATTACCTAAGTCCAGAAATTGCAAGTGATTATTCACGATCTCCTTGCTGAAGGTATAAGTCGAATTAATACTTATGTTGAAAGTATTAATTATATTATTATTACTAACAGAATTTTCATTGAAGGTCTTTTCATCAATGAAGTATTCCAAGTAGCAACGATGATTGGGAAGTTGCCTCTATTGTAGAAGGACTCCAAAAACTAATTGAAACACAAACGCAAGGAGATGTCGCTTGAAAATGTCATTATTCGGTTGAGAATCGAAGAAGACAGCAAAGCTACTAAAAAGAAAGGTCGTGAAAAAAATAATAATGGGAGCAAACATTGTTGAGGATGTTCCTCAAAATAATAAAAAGAGGAAGAAGGCTTTTGGACCGAAAAGTAACCCAAGCAAGAAGCGGTTCAAAGGAAATTGCTACAACTGTGGGAAATCTGGGCACAAATCTACAGATTGTCGTGCTCCAGGGAAAGACAAGAAGAAGGGTTAAGCAAACATGGTTGAAAAGCATAAAGATATTGATGACTTGTGTGCTATGCTTTATGAATGCAACCTGGTGGAAAATCCTAAGGAGTGTTGGATTAATTCTGGAGTCACTCGCCATGTTTGTGTTGTTTGAGAAGCGTTTGCTATATATGCTCTCGTTGGACCCGAAGAGACGCTTTCTATGGGAAATTCTGCAACGGCCCAAATTAAAGGATGTGGCAAGATATTTCTGAAAATGACTTCCGGCAAGGTGGTGACTCTGAACAACGTCCTTCATGTACCCGAGATTAGGAAGAACTTAGTCTCTATTGCACTTCTCGTTAAGAACGGATTTAAGTGCATTTTTGTATCTGATAAGGTTGTAATAAATAAGAATGAGATATTTGTTGGAAAAGGTTACCTCACTGAGGGCCTTTTCAAACTGAATGTAATGGTCATTGAGAATAATAAAATTTCAGCTTCTTCTTACTTACTTGAGTCAAATAATTTATGGCACATACGTTTGGGACGTGTAAATTATAAAATATTACGAAAAATAATTAATTTAGAAGTATTACCTAAGTTTGAATGTGACAAATCAAAATGTCAAATATGTATAGAATCTAAGTATGTTAAACATCCTTATAAGTCAGTTGAAAGGAATTCAAATCCTTTAGATTTAATTCACACAGATATTTGCGACATGAAGTAAATACCATCTCGCGGTGGAAAGAAGTATTTCATAACTTTTATTGACGACAGTACTCGATATTGCTATGTTTACTTACTTAATAGTAAAGATAAAGCAATAGATACATTTAAGCAACACAAAAATGAAGTTGAAATACAACTTAACAAGAAAATCAAAATGATAAGAAGTGATAGGGGTGGTGAATATGAATCTCCTTTTGAAGAAATATATTTAGAATATGGAATTATTCATCAAACAACGGCCCCTTACATGCCCCAATCCAATGGGATTGCGGAAAGAAAGAATTATTCGTTAAAGGAGATGATGAATGCATTATTGATAAGTTCTGGTTTGCCACAGAATTTTGTGGAGGGAAGTCATTCTTACAGCTAACCGAATACTAAATCAAGTACCCTATAGCCAAACACAATCCATTCCATATGAAAAATGGAAAGGAAGGAAGCCCAGCTTGAATTATCTTAAAGTGTGGGGGTGTTTGGCAAAAGTGAAAGTTTCTAAGCCCAAAAGAGTAAAAATTGGACCGAAAACCGTTGATTGTGTTTTCATAGGATATGCGACCAATATTAAAGCATATCGATTTCTGGTTCATAAATCAGAAAATTCCGACATTCATAATAATACGGTTATAGAATCAGATAATGCTGAGTTCTTCAAAAATATATATCCATATAAAAAGGAATGTGAGTCGATTGGTGAAGGATCTAAACGACCTCAGAAAGAAACAAAAGAAAGTACGTTTAATCAGGAGGATCTAAGACGTAGTAAACATCAAAGAACATCTACTTCATTTGGACCAGATTTTGTGACTTTCTTATTGGAAAATAAGCCTCGAACATTTAAAGAAGCTATGTCTTCTTCGGAATCATTATTTTGGAAAGAGGCAGTCAATAGTGAAATAGAATCCATATTGAATAACCATACATGGGAATTGGTTGATCTTCCTCCTGAAAATAAACCGTTGGGTTCTAAATGGATTTTTAAGAGAAAAATGAAAGATGATGGCACTATTGATAAATATAAGGCAAGACTTGTGGTCAAAGGTTATAGACAACGAGAAGGTCTTGACTATTTTGATACATACTCTCCAGTTATAAGAATTACATCCATACGAACATTAGTAGCATTAGCTGCAGTTTATGGTCTTGAAATTCATCAAATGGACGTTAAGACAGCCTTCTTAAATGGAGATTTGGAGGAAGAAATCTACATGGAACAACCTGAAGGGTTTGTGGTTCCAGTTAAAGAAAAGAAGGTATATAGACTTGTTAAGTCCCTTTATGGACTAAAACAAGCATCCAAACAATGACATACAAAATTTGACCAACCAATATTGTCAAATGGTTTTAAGATAAATGAAAGTGATAAATATGTGTACATTAAAAATGTTCCAAATCACATAGTCATTGTTTGCTTATATGTGGATGATATGCTGATAATGAGTAATGACATTGCCAATATAAATGCGACTAAGCGTATGCTAACTAGCAAATTTGATATGAAGGATTTGGGAGTTACTGATTTAATTCTCGGTATTAAGATCCACAAGACTCCTCAAAGTCTGGCATTTTCACAATCTCAGTATATTAAGATAGTATTTGGAAAATTCAAGTACTTGGATTTTAAAGTTGCAAAGACTCCATTAACGTGAATCTTGCACTAGCAAAGAACAAAGGCCAAAGCATATCACAATTGGATTATGCTCGTGTATTGGGATGTTTAATATGTATCACGAATTGTACACGACCATCTATAGCATGTGTTATAAGTAAATTGAGTTGATACATGAGTAATCCAGGTCAATCTCCTTGGATGGCAATGAAACGAGTTTTGGGATATTTAGAACACACCCATGACTTTGCTTTGCACTACAGTAAATATCCTACAGTGATTGAGGGATACTGTGATGCAAATTAGATCACCGGTTCAACTGATTCTAAGTCCACAAGTAGATATGTATTTACTATTGGTGGAGGAGCGGTATTTTGGAAGTCGTCCAAACAAACGTGTATTGCCCGATTTACAATGGAGGCTGAATTTATAGCCTTAGATAAAGCCTGTGAAGATGCTGAATGGCTCTAAAATTTCTTGAAAGATATTCCATTTTGGCCCAAACCATTGGCCCCAATATGTATACATTACGATAGTCAAGCGGTAATTGGTGGGAGCGTTATGTATAACGGTAAATCTCGTCATATTCGATGAAGACATAAAACCGTAAGGCAATTACTCTCTAGAGGAATTATCACGATTGACTGCGTAAAGTCAAGTGATAATGTGTCGGATCCACTTACGAAAGGCCTAACTAGAGAGGTAGTTGAGAAATCATCGAGGGGAATGGGACTATGGCTGAGGACAAGTCATTGTGGCAGTAACTCTACCTAGAAGATTGGAGATCCCAAGATCTAGGTTCAAAGAGATCAAACAAAGTCATTAATGACGGTACAACATTGTCAACTAAAATTTTAGTCCATTATCGTGGTGAGACAATGTTCAGGACCAAGGATAAAGCATTAAGGTTTTTTAATGGTTTCTAAATTTGATACGGGGTATATCAAATAGTGTATCTATAGGATGACACATTTAGAAATCACCTATGTAAGTGTGAAGTGTTAGCTGCTTCAAGGAGAATTTTGTAAGGCCAGTTCTCTACGCACTTATGAAACCAGGCGGTGTTCATGGCTGAAACGAACACAACAATGAGAATAAAAAATGGTTAAGGGTTGATTGTGTGACTTATGGTTGTCTAGGTATACACCAAAGTTCGATGGTTCAAAGATATCAAATCTACCGATTGACCGAGTATATCCGACATAAGTTTACTACGGAAAGTTAAAAGGGAATCCTACTTATCCAGATGCGATTAATCCTTGCTTGCAAATCACACAGTTTTTCATGCATATTTCCGTGATATAGCCATTCCCTATTCATGTGGGGGGTTGTTGGATTTTTAAGCTTATTTTAGCTTAAAAGAGGATGAATGAGAAATGGAGAAAAAAATAAAAATTTTGATTTTTCCTCCTTGACAAAGGAACATTGTCCCATATTGGAGGAGGAAAAGACTTTTAATGGGTATATATACAATTGCTCTTCTTCTAGCTCTTAAAGAGTTAAGAAGAAAGCAAGTCTCGCATCATCGTCGTCGCTCGCTCGGCTCGACTCGACTTCGACTTCGGCTTATGTTATGGCCGTTTTACGTAAACAGTCATGACAGACCTTCTGAAGAGTTGCATCTCTTCATCTAAACCCAACCTGTTGGCTATAAATAGAAAACCATTCCCTCAAATTTTTCTTAGGAAAATTCTGAATTCTCCTCTTCCTTTCTGCATTGTTTTAACTACAACAAAGCAATAGTAAGTATGATTTGTTGCCGCCATTTGTGTTCGTTGAAACACTGAAGTTTGAAGTACCGCTACACCAGTGTGTCATCCGTTCTATCCTGGGAGGAAATAATCCACAACGTCGGTTACTAGGAGGGGAATAAGTTCCTTAAGGATACACTGTGAATTCAGTGGACTCGGATTATTTTCTACTTCTTCTACATTTCTGTCTATACATTATTTTTTTCTCTAGAATTATTTTACAAATACAGTATAATAACATTTATTGTGTTGTTATTTGACTTTTGAACTCTAATTGATTGAAACAGACAATTGCTGAAGCAATTGGAGATTGGTTTTTCGACCGAAGTGGATTCCAAGGGGTTTATTGCCCCTATCCTTGTGGCAAGTTTTGCCGGTAGAGGTGCTTATATTGTACTACTATTTCAGATTTTTTTTTTATACTAGTGGAGTATTTAGCAGTGTAAGAAGTTAGTTACCTCTACTATCTTAGATATTGTTAGCCAACTACTCATGTAATTGCTTAAGATTGTTCGTCAAACTTTAATATATTATCTCAGTTTGAAATGTTTATTTCGTTTTCACGTTTTAAAGCCTATTGCAAGCATGCAATGAAGTATGCAATGAAAACATACAAACTTTTTTGAAACTCCCAAATGAGTAAATGCATTTGGATCATACGTTACAATGTCAAATCTATTTATTAACCATTTTATCTTACATAAAATTGATTAAGCATTATCAATCAGAACAAAACTGTTGCGCTGACATAGCTTAAGACTGTCAAAATTACGTAAGCAAACTTAATTCCATCAACTTCTTGAAAGTGTTCGTTGTTGCTATATTTATTTATTGAGCTCTTTGCATTTCGTAAATCAAATCTATTCAGCTTTTTTTCTATAATCTTAACATAATTCATATTATGAGGGATAAAATGAAATTAAGAATTAAAAAAATTTAAAAGAGGAATTGGAATGGAAAGGAATCAATCAAACTTCTTCCTTAGTTTTATCGATGCAAAATGCAAAGAACTCCTACTAATCAGTTCCTTTTTTATTTCATCTATATGGCCACAAATGTATTTATTCAGTTTTATAATATAAATCCCGGTAAATTACAAACTTTTATAACACTCTATTATAGATTTTCTGAGTATAAATAAGTATGAGGTATAATATGTATCAATAATGTTAACAATCGAAAATTATTGTTCTCAATAAGCTGGGTTTGTAATTAGAAGCCATACTTACATTTCTTTACATTATATTATTACGATTACCTATTGTTTGAGCTGGGGGAATTTGGGCAAGTGGATTTTAAATTCACAAGTGGAATTACCAAAAAATATTTTGGATGAACAAGAATAGTTCTATCTTTTTGTTTTGGGTAACACTTCAAAAAGGATGTTTTGCTAATTAATTTATATTATAAAAAAGATGGTCACCAAGAATTTTTATTGGTATTAACAAAAGTATTATCTTGCAGGAAATATATATCAAGAAAAAATGTGTTGTAAGCAAATTATAGCGGTGCTGCAAATTTGCATATTTGTTTTAGTTTTATTTCTTGAGACATTGGTAAACTGTAGAACTGTTGAAGAAACAAAGCTCCTTTGCTATTTGCAATGCGTGGAAGACTATACAACTTATGGTTGGGACATATATATTTAAGGATCTTACTGTAGAACAGGTTCACGAAAAATGCAAAAGGGGTGAAAGCTATAGGCCATGTGAAATTGAGGGAGAAGTGATTGTAGTTCATTAAAATGTTATTTTCTTATATGATTCTTTTCACAAGAGATAGTGAAAAATAATACAAGATCTTTATAGAGTTATCTTCTTATATTCAAATTTTCAGTGGGTGTAGGAGATCATTGTCTCTGGATTGATCAATACTGACATTATCCAAAATTACAAAAAAGACCGTTACTCCAATCTCTCTTATTAGATTAATAACTTATGTATGTATTGTTTGTATCCAAACGTGTGTAATGTCTCTCGTTTAGAAGTATAGTGATGAAAATCTTAATATTATGAGGGACGAAATGGAATAAACAAAGTGAAGTAAAATAACAAGATGAATTAGAAGGAAAAAGTATAAGGATGAGAAAGAAATCCATCAAATATCTTCCTTATCTTTATCCTGCGGTCTTGAAATCACTTAGAAATTATATCAATCATCTGTTTCAGTACTCACCTTTACACTTGCCCTTATTCCTTTTCTTTTTGTTCAAAGGAAAATCTTGTGCGGGTTCTTTGGATTATTACTACAAAGATCAATGATCATTTATTAGCTAAACTTTAATTTATCAATGACTATAATTAGGTTAAGTCAAAGTAGCACAATATCTTTTTTTTAGTCTGTGCCAAAAAGAATGACTATTTTCCATATTTGGAAACAATTTACCTTTATCCAATGATTTATAGCCACACAAAATATATGTGCCTCATTTTACACCACAAGTTTAAAAGTCTTTTTTCTTTTCTTAAACTCCATGCTCAATCAAATGGGTTCACATAAATTGAAACGGAGGGATTAATTCACAGCATCATGTCATTTTATGTACTATTTCAGCATCAGTAAGTAAGAGCATCAATAAGGAAGGAGAAAGATTGGGCGAAATGGGTCTCCTATTTGGTCTATAATACAGGTATCAGAGTCAGATCAAAGCATGGGACCGCGACTTGGGGTGGTGACCTTGTCACGATCCAACCCACCCTCGGAACCGTGATGGCGCCTAATATTTTACTTGCTAGGCAAGCCAACTTTAGCTATATTTACTAACTAGTTTTAACAATTCAAATTAAATGATAACAATAACAACCGAATAGTCTGAAATAAGGTGATAAACTACTGAACGATGTAATCCAAATACAATCCTAGAAACTAGAGTCACGAATACATGAGTGTCTAGAGTACTACAGATAATAGTCTGAATAAACTCAACTGTCTGAATCAAAATAAACAACAAAGATGACATAGAAGGGGACTTCAGGGCTGCGGACGTCGTGCAGCTATACCTCAAGTCTCCACAGGTAGTTGGATCTAGGCAATCTCACTAAGCGTTGTTGGGACCAACTCATATCTGCACAAGAAGTGCAGAGTATAGTATGAGTACAACCGATCTCATGTACTCTGTAAGTGTCGAGCCTAACCTCGACGAAATAGTGACGAGGCTAATACGGGCCACTTACAATAATATGTACGTATGAAAGCAGGAAATGGAAGTAAAACAGTTAACTCATGAAAACGAACTCGAAATTCAACTACCAGAGAGCCCAGAATAACAAGTCTCATAGTCTCATATCACAATGCCAAGCAAATCCAACAATCACAAATAAGTACCACATAAACAAATCGTTGCGGTATGCAACCTGATCCTACCATATCATCATTTGTCAATATCATAATCTGTTCTTATCCTACCCTTTCAATTCATTACCGTTCAATTTCCGTTGCAGCGTGCTACCCGCTCCCTAAACAATTTCAATATAAATAATTCAACAACTAAATTTTACAAGAATTTCTACATCAAGAGGGTAAATGTACAAGGAAATAAAGAACCACATAATAATCAAAGAATCTCTAACAACTTGAAGTCTCAACTTTACTAATTTATCCGTATCTAACAACTAAACAACTCACGCAAATGAAACCACATTATAGAATGCAATAAATATTACAAAAATCATAGGACAAATAAAGCATAAGAAAAGTAATGTATGCAAGTAAAGAAAACAAGGGCAAGTAGCAAATAAGCATGGAGTCATGGGAGGGACGGACAAATTAAGACAATGAATAATTAAATGACAAATAATAATTATGGCATAGAAGTCAAATAAGTCATGCAATAATTAAGCCATGAAGCAAGATATATCATGAAGTAAACGAAAACATGGAAACAAATATCATGAAGGTGTATATACACTCGTCATCTCGCATATACGCCATTTTCTCACATAATCCATATAATACATAGTTCAAGAATTTCTAATTTTCTTAAGTCAAAGTTAGACCTAATACTTACCTCACTCTGTGAATCAAAGCAATCAACTAATCATGACCTTGCCTTTCAAACAAGCCTCCAAACCAACCAAATCTAACATATATAGTTCAAATAATTCAAAATAGGCTTTAGAAACTACCCATGAGTGAAAAAGATTCAATCATTAATGATTTTGGAAAAAGTTAACAAATGTCAACCCCGGACCCCTTAGTTAAAACCTGATATTTGGATCAAAATTCGATTACCCATTCAACCCCAAGCCCAGTTATGTGATTAGTTTCGAAATTTGGCCTCAATTTGAGGTTTAAATCTCATTTTCTAAAAATCTCTAATTTCTACCTAAATCACTCAATTCTACCATGAAAAGGCATAGATTAAAGGTTAAAATTAATGGGTATTTATGGAAATATAAGAAAATAAGTTAAATTCTACTAACATATGAAGTTGGGATGAAACCCTCTTCAAAATCGCCTTTAGGCCGAGCTCAAACTTGAAAATGGTGAAAAATGAGATGAATCCCGATTTTGGACTATTTTAAATCACTGGCATCAGGTTTTCTCCGCGTTCGCGAAGGACCTGACGCGATCGCGAAGCACAGCGGCCCGAATGGCCTTCGTTTTCACGAGATACACTTCGCATTCACCGTGGCCTCACCCACCTGGCTTCACTTTCTCTAGCCTAGGCTCGCGTTCGCGTAGAGTATCGAACATATCCCCTTCCAGACCCCATAATACTACGCATTCGTGAGTGGACGGTAGCGTTCGCGAAGGGTAATCCCCCCAATACTTTGCGTTCATGACTGTTTCCCCGTTCGCGAAGAACGATTTCCACCCCAGCCTAGATTCCCCTTGACGATCTCGTGAAGCACATTGCACCAGACATCAGCAACAGCCAAAACCAACAACTTTTAGAGTTCAAAATGGTCTGTAGCCTATCCGAAACTCACCCGAGCCCCTCGGGCTGCAAATCAAACATGCACATAAGTGTGATAACATCAAACGAACTTGCTCGCATGATCAAAATACCAGAGATCAAAAATGTATAAAATTTTCAAGAAACTCAAGAACTTCCAAATTCACAATAGAGCATCTGAATCCTATACTAAGTTCCAGAACCAAAATTTGAACTTAGTAGCAATAAAGTCAACACGGTCAAACCTAGAAATTCTTTAAAACTTCAAGTTACTAGTTTTCAACAAATCATTTCAAATCAAGTTATGGACTTCCGAATTCAATTCCGAGCACACGCCCAAGTCCAAAATTACGATCGGACCCACCGGGATCGTCAAAATACCGATGCGGGATCGTTTACATAAAATATTGTACGTAATCAACTCAAGTCATTTTTAAAGCTAAAAATCATATTTTCCTCAAATTTTCACATAAATTCTTTCCAAAAACAGACACAGACTATGCACGCAAATTGAGAAATACTAAATTGAACTAATCGAGGTCTCGGAACACGAAATAAGGGCTAGAACTCAAAACGACCTATCGGGTCATCACATTCTCCACCTATAAAAGAAATGTTCGTCCTCAAATGGACATATAAAAGTACATGGAATGGTGAAAAGGTGGGGGTATCTACTCCGCATATCGAATTCAGATTCCCACGTAGCTACCTCGATCGGTTGACCTCTCTATTGCAATCTAACGAAAGGATAACTCTTTGACCTCAACTTCCGGACCTATCGTTCTAGAATAGCCACCGACTCCTCCTCATAAGTCAAATCATTGAACAATTGGACTGAGCTGAAATCTAATACATGGGACGGAACATCGTGATACTTCTGGAGCATGAAAATATGGAACACCGAGTGAACTGCTGATAAGCTAGGTGGCAATGCAAGCTTGTAAGCCACCTCACCAACTCCCTCAAGGATATCAAAGAGCCCGATATACCTAGGGCTCAACTTGTCCTTCTACCCGAACCTCATCACACCCTTCATATAGTGAACCCCGGAGTAAAACCCTCTCTCCAACCATGAATACAACATTACAAACTCTTCGATCGGCATAATTCTTTTGCCTAGACTGTGCTGTACATAGCCGATTCTAAATCATCTTGACATTTTCCAAGGCATCCCGAAGCAAATTAGTACCCAATAACCGAGCCTCTCTCGGCTCAAACCAACCAACTAGAGAACAAAACTGCCTCTAATATTATTGTGGTATTCTTTTATTTGTGTAGTACAAACTGGAGAATCAAGCGAGTAGCTTTTCACATATATATTATCCCGCTACAGTTGTAGTAATATAAAGATATTAAATTTTTTTCATTATTTATAGTCTCAACATAACCAACCGCTTCCACGAATACTTTAGAAACTCAATAAGGATTTTTGAGACTTACTACAACACAATGCCTTTGTAACGACCCGACCAGTCGTTTTGCTTTCTAGAATTTTTTTTCCCTTAAATAAGACTCCTTGTATATGCTTTTACTATTTTATGACTTGCAGGGATGGTTGTTGGAAGGGTTCGAGTTGAAATCGGAATACTTAGTTCCTTAATATTGCTTAAAAAAGGTTAAGTTTGACTTGGATCAATATTTTTAGTAAACAACCTCGGAACTGGTAATTCACAGTTCCAATAGGTTTGTATGATAATTTTGGACTTGGGCGTATGTTCGGATTAGGTTTTGGATGACCCGGAAGCGTTTCGGCGCCTAAAGTTGAAAGTTAGCACATTGAAGGTTTTAAAGTTCTTTAAATTTGGTTTGAAGTAGGTTTTGGTGTTATCGAGGTCCGTTTGGGATTTTGAGCCTGGGAATACCTCGTATGGTGATTTAAGACTTGCACGTAAAATTTGGTGTCGTTCCGAATAGTTTAAGTATAGTTTGGCGCGTTCGGAGTGAGTTGGAAGAACTTGAAGTTCATAAGTTGATTTGATTTGATTTGATTTGGAGTGTAATCCGTAGTTTTGATGTTATTTCACGTGTTCTGAGGGTTCGAGTGAGTCCGTTTTGTAATTTTGAACTTGTTGGTATGTTTGGACGAGGCCTCGGGGGCCTTAGATGCCATTCGGGTGATGCGTAGAACTCGTTTGGACTTGGGAGAAAGGCTGAAGCAGCAGGGTTCTGGTACAATCGCACCTGCAAAAAATCTGCCCAAGTGCGAGCTCGCAGAAGTAGGCTAATTCCTGCAAAAGCGACCAGGCGTGGGCTAGCCAGTGATTGTAGAAGCGAAGTAGGAGCCGCACCTGCGAACGCGCATATGCGAAGGAATTGATCGCAAAAGCAGGGAAGGTCGTAGGTGCGACGCAGAAGCAGGCTCACAGAAGCGAGCCCTTGTCCGCAGAAGCGAAGGAGGCAGACCTGAGCTTGGTCCGCGCTGTTGAGTTTTTGTCCACATAAGTGGAGCCGCAGGTGCGGCAGTGGCAGCGCAGGTGCGAAAATCGCTGGGGGCAGTGAGATCATTTAAGACGGGACTTAGGCCATTTTGGTTCATTTATTTCACTTCTTGGGCAACATTTAGAGCTTCTTAGGGAGGGGTTTCCACCTAGATATTAAAGTTAAGTAATTCCTACCCAACGTAAGTTAAATACATAGATTATGGGTAAATTTTAACATGTAAAATAGTGGAAATTACGGGTTTAGTTGAAAAACCTAGGTTTTGATAAAAATGAGATTTAACCACTACAAATGATTATTCAATTGGGTAAAAATTATATATTTGAGTCCGTGAGGTATGGATAACAATTATCTTCGAAAATTTCCGGAATCCGGGCATGTGGGCCCGGGGGTAAATTTAAGGAATTTTCCAATTTGGGTTGGGTAATTACTCTAATAGCTAAATTATTAACTTTTGGGCGTATATTGATTATTTTGTATAACATGTGGCTAGCTTCGGATTGATCGACACCAAGTGGGGTTCTTAGAGTGAATTTGTGGCCTGAAAGTGAGCTTTGAGACGAGGTAAATCTCTTGCCTAACCTTGTAAGAGAGAATTTACCCCATAGGTAATTTAAATTGCTATTTGATTCAAATTGTGGGGGCTACATATACAAAAGGTGATGAGAGTCCGTGCGTAGCTACTAATTATGCTTAAGTCCGAGTAGTTTAGAACCTAAATTATGAAATACATGAAATGTTTGCACCCTACTTGTTAATTAAAGTGCCTAAATTATAATAGATCTTGGTAAAGGATTTGTAGAGACCAAATTTCACTTACTTGAGTTTTGGCGGGTTACTTGACCGTTAATAGAAATTATGCTTCTTTGTGTATTAGCCTTATAATAGCTCTTAAATCGGATGTTCATATTGTATCCTATCTTTTTGTGGAGCGGGATGAACGCCTCGGTAGTATAATAGATGCATCTATGGTTCATGTCGCTTGACCCTCGGTAGTGTACACATTATTCTGGATCAGGTCATATGACCTCGGCATAAATCGTGTGTGTTAATGCTTGAAGCCTGAACACACTTGATATCATTTTTCATGAATTGAGAGATTATAATTTATTTGGAATTTGTATGTTCTAATAGAAGACTCTTGGAATTTACTATTCGTTAAAGAATTATATAATCACTATGGTCATTGTGTTATTATTATTACTCACATACTCTATGTCTGTTTGGCATTTATGTATGTCATTGTTAGCACATAGTAAGTGTCGATGTCAGCCCCTCGTCACTACTTCTTCGAGGTTAGACTGGATACTTACTGGGTACATGTTGTTTATGTACTCACGCTACACTTCTACACTAATCGTGCAGGATCTGAGGCAGGTGCATCTGGCAGTCATACCGGCACGCACCCCTGATACCCCGAGGCCTAGTGGTGAGCTACTCTTCTGAGTTCATTCGACAGCACCCGGAGTCTTTTGTATTTATTTTCTGTCTACTCCATTTGAGACAGTAGTGTAGAGTTTTGTATATTTTACTAGCTGCTCAAACACTTGTGACACCAGGTCTTAGAACACCTACTAGTAGACTTTATGGTTTTGGAGTGTTTATTTCACTGCATTTGCTCACTCATTTGCTTTCGCTTTACTTTATTAAATTTTCTACCCTTTAATTTCTTAATAAATGAAATTTAACTATTTGAAAATTTATTAAAAGAACAATTACATAATTAGTTCACCGTTGGCTTGATTAACGGCTACGTTGGGCGCCATCACGGCCTATAGGAGAAATTGGGTCGTGACAACATGGTATCATAGCACTAGGTTCACGTAGGTATCACAAATTTTGAGCAGTCCTAATAGAGTCTTGCGGATCGGTGAGGAGACGTCCAAACTTATCTTCGAGAGGCTATAGGGTGTTAGGAAACTACTCTTTGTTCATCTCCTATCGTGCAGTTGATGTTGTGCTAAGTATCTTTCCCTTATTCTTTCACAGATGGTGAGAATGCGCACGGCAGACGTACCCGATCATGGAGGAGTTGCTCCCCATGTTGTTGGAGGCCGAGGCAGAGCCCGAGGGAGGGCTCCAGCTCGTGGTAGAGGACAAAGACGTCCCAGAGTTTCCCCAGTTGTGCCACCAGTGGATCCAGTAGAGGATCCTATTATTGAGGAGCAGGGCGAGGTGCCTGCAGCAAAGCCAGCCCAAGTGGATTTCATGTACACACCAAGATTCAGGAGGTCATGGACCGTATGTTACAGTTCATGGATTCTATTACTCAGGCTGGTTTACTTCCAGCAGACCCCGCCACATCTTAAGCTGGAGGGGGAGTACAGACCCCTACCGCTCAGGCTCTAGAGCATGCAGTTGCCGTATATTAGACCACGGGCGCACTACCCATGGGCGGAGCTCAGCCAGTTGCAGTAGCTATACTTAAGCCCAGACTAGTTGCGGCCGGTGAGCCGCAGAAGCTATTGGACAGATGGACTAGGCTACATCCTCCTGTCTTTGGAGGTGAGAGATATGAGGACCCCCATGACTTTATTGATCATTGTAGGGACAGACTGCACAACATGAGCATATTAGAGTCCCACGGGGTGGACTTTACCACTTTCCAGTTTGAGGGCAGGGCCCGTAGGTGGTGGCAGTCATATCTTCTCGGCAGACCAATAGGTTCTCCTCCCTTGACATAGGACCAGTTCACATGCATCTTTCTGGATATATATATTCCACAATCTCTGAGGAAAAAGTTGCGGTTTCAGTTCGAGCAGCTCTAGCAGGGTCAGATGTAGTGACCGACTATGAGGCGAGATTCTCTGAGTTATCTCGTCATGCACTTATGATACTTCACACCGATGTAGAGAGAGTGCGGAGGTTTGTTGCAGGTTTGCACTCTGGAATTCAGGCCATTATGGCCCCAGAGGTTAAGATGGGGACTTCGTATGAGCTAGTTTTAGAGATAGCTCAGAGGATCGAGGGTGTTCGTCAGCGGAGCCGAGAGCAGGTGATGAGGGATAAGCGATTTCGATATTCTAGAAGGTTCAGTGGTTCCCCAACTAAGGACAGAGATCAGTTTGTGAGGGGTCAGTCTAGCAGGCCCACATATCCAGCACCACTGCCTCCTTGGGGTGCTCCAGTGCGGCCTTATTTTGGTGCCATTCTAGAGAGTTCCTACCATCACCCAGCTATTCAGGGTTCCTCCAGTAGTCCTTCGGTCCATCAGGGTCAGACTTCAGGTCAGCAGTCCACCGTACCAAGGGGTTGTTTCAGGTGTGGGGATCTTGGTCATGTGAGGAGGTTCTACCCCAAGCTTCGAGGCAAGGCAGTGCTGTAGGGTCAGCAACCTATGATTACAGCACCAGCTGCCACACCAGCCGTCCGGCCACCCAGAGTCGGAGGGCAGGTAGGTAGGGGCTGTCCTAGAGGTGGAGGCCAGTCAGGTGGCTCTCCAGCCAGGTTCTATGCCTTTTCAGCCATACCAGATGCAGTAGCCTCAGATGCCGTGATCACATGTACTATTTCTATCTACAGTAGAGATGCTTTGGTAATGTTTGGTCTAGGGTCTACATATTTATATGTTTCATCTCTGTTTGCTCATTTCCTAGGTGTTCCTCGCGAGTCCTTGGGTACTCTCATTTATGTGTCCACTCTGGTGGGCGATTCTGTTGTTGTGGATCGGGTCTATCGGTCCTGTATCATGACTTTATGTGGTTATGAGACTACAGAGGATTTTCTGTTGTTTGATATGACCGACTTTGAGGTCATCCTGGGTATGGATTGGTTGTCTTCATATCACGCCATCCTTGATTGCCATGCCAAGACTGTTACCTTGGCGATGCCAAAGCTTCCTAGATTAGAGTTGAAGGGTTCGTTTGTCAGTATATCTAGTCGGGTTATATCTTTTTTGAAGGCTTGAAACATGGTCGAGAAAGGTTGTTTGGCTTATCTAGCTTATGTTCGGGAAACTACTGCAGAGACTCCAGCGATTGATTCAGTGCCCGTGGTCTGAGAGTTCTTCGATGTATTTATTTGTGATCTTCTAGGCATGCCGCCAGATCATGATATCGATTTCTATATTGATTTGGCTCCAGGTACCCAACCTATCTCTATTCCACCATACCGTATGGCTCTGAAAGAGTTAAAAGAGTTGAAAGAACAGCTTGAGGAGTTTCTAGCAAATCGTCAGACCGAGTGTGTTTCCTTGGGGTGCACTGTTGTTATTTCGTGAAGAAGAATGATGGGACTATGCGGATGTGCATTGATTACTGCCAGTTGAACAAAGTTACCATTAAGAACAAGTACCCGTTGCCGCGTATTGATGATTTGTTTGACCATTTGCAGGGTTCCAGTGTGTTCTCTAAGATAGACTTGAGATCAGGGTACTATCAGTTGAAGATTCATGATTCAGATGTTCCGAAGACGGCTTTCTAGACTAGATATGGCCACTATAAATTTGTAGTGATATTCTTCGGCTTGAATAATGCCCCGACAACATTTATAGATTTGATGAACTAGGTGTTCAAGCCGTATATTGACTCATTTTTCATTGTCTTCATTGATGACATTTTTATCTACTCGTGTAGCATGGAGGAGCATGAGCAGCATTTGAGAGTGGTGCTTCAGACCTTGCGGGAACATAAGTTATATGTTAAGTTATCCAAGTGTGAGTTCTGGCTAGATTCTGTGGCATTCTTGGGGCACGTTGTATCAAGCGAGGGTATTAAGGTAGATCCTAAGAAGATCGAGGCAGTTTAGAGTTGGCCCTGTCCTACTACTGTGACCCATATCAGGAGCTTCTTGGGGTTAGCAGGTTATTATCTTCGGTTTGTGGAGGGCTTCCCATCTATTACAGCACCTGTGACTAGATTGACCTAGAAGGGTGCTATGTTTCGATGGTCCGACGATTGCGAGGCGAGCTTTCAGAAGCTCAAGACCGCCTTGACTTCAACATCGGTGTTAGTGTTGCCTTCTAGTTCAGGGATGTATACTGTGTATTGCGATGCTTCACGTGTTGGCCTGGGTTATGTATTGATGCAAGAGGGGAGAGTTATTGCATATGCTTCATGCCAGCTGAAGCCCCACAAGAAGAATTACCCCGTATATGATTTGGAGTTGGCTGCGATAGTTCATGCTCTTAAGATCTGGAGGCATTATCTTTATGGGGTGTCCTGTGAGGTTTACACTGATCATCATAGCTTGCAGCATTTGTTCAAGCAGAGGGATCTCAATTTGAGGCAGCGCAGGTGGTTTGAGTTACTGAAAGATTATGATATTACCATCCTTTATCATCCGGGCAAGGCGAATGTAGTTGTTGATGCCTTGAGCAGAAAGGCGGAGAGTATGGGTAGTTTGGCATTCATTTCAGCAGAGGAAAGGCCATGAACTTTGGACATTCAGCCCTTGGCTAACAGACTTGTGAGGTTGGATATTTCAGAGCCCATCCGAGCTCTTACATGCGTCGTCACCCAGGCTTCACTATTCGAGCAGATCAAGGCTCGCCAATACGATGATCCGCACTTATTTGTTCTCAGAGAGACGGTACTACAAAGTGGTGCCAATGAGGTTATTATTGGTGAAGATGGTGTTCTGCGACTCTAGGGTCGTCTAAGTGTCCATAATGTCAATGGACTGAGGGAGAAGATTTTAGAGGAGGCACACAGTTCTCGATATTCTATTCATCCAGGTGCTACGAAGATGTATCGCGACCTAAGGCATCATTATTGGTGGCGGCGGATGAAGAAGGACATAGTCAAATATGTTGCGAGGTACCTAAATTGCCATCAGGTTAAGTATGAGCATCAGAGGCCAGGTGGCCTACTCCAGCATATGGTTATACCTGAGTGGAAATGGGAGCGCATCACTATGGACTTCGTAGTTGGGTTGCTGTGGACCTCGAGGAAGTTTGATGCAGTTTGGGTCATTGTTGACAGGTTGACTAAGTCAGCACACTTCATTCCGATCGTGACCACGTATTCTTCAGAGAGATTGGCCTAGATTTACATTTAGGAGATTGTTCGGTTGCATGGTGTGCCTATTTACATCATACATATAGAGGCCCTCAGTTTACTTTGCATTTCTGGAGGGCAGTACAGAGTGAGTTGGGGACCCGGTAGAGCTCAGCACAGCCTTTCATCCGTAGACCGATGGGCAATCGGAGCGGACGGTTCCGATCTTTGAGGATATGCTCAGAGCATGTGTGATTGTCTTCGGAGGGCAGTGGATCGATTCTTTCCTTGGGCCTAGCTTGCTTACAACAACAGTTATCAGTCCAGCATCGAGATGGCTCCATTTGAGGCTTTATATAGTCGGCGATGTCGTTCACCCATCGGATGGTTTGAGCCCGGCGAGGCTAAGTTATATGGTACTGATTTGGTGAAGGATGCCTTGGAAAAGGTAAAGTTGATTTAGGAGCGACTTCGCACAGCACAGTCCAGACAGAAGAGTTACGCGGATCGGAAGGCGCGTGATTTATCATTTATGGTAGGCGATAAAGTTCTCTTGAAAGTCTCGCCGATAAAAGGAATCATGATGTTTGGGAAGAAGGGCAAGTTGAGCCCAAGGTTTATAGGTCCATTTGAGGTGTTGAGACGAGTTGGGGAGGTTGCTTATGAGCTTGCTTTGCCTCCCACTTTATCGGAAGTTCATCCAGTCTTCCACGTGTTTATGCTCTATAAGTATCATGCCGACAGTTCGCATGTGTTAGACTACAACATGGTTCAGTTAGATGAGAGCCTGGGTTTTGAGGAGGAGCCAGTTGCCATTGTTGACAGGCAGGCTCGCTAATTGAGGTCCAAGAATATTTCTGCGGTAAAATTTCTGTGTAGGGGTCAACCAGTTGAGTAGGCAACTTGGGAGACCGAGGAGGACATGTAGAGCAGATATCCACACTTATTTGGCACTCCAGGTACGATTCTAGACCCGTTCGAGGACGAACATTTGTTTAAGAGGTGGAGAATGAAACGACACAGCCGGTCGTTTTGCTTTCTAGAACCTCATACCCTAAAATAAGACTCCCCGTATATGCTTTTACTATTTTATGACTTGCGGGGATGGTTAGTTTGGGTTGGAAGGGTTCGGATTGAAATCGGAACACTTAATCTTTAATATTAGCTTAAAAGGGTTAAGTTTGACTTGGGTAAATGTCACGACCCAAAAACCTAACCTGTCGTGATGGTGCCTATCGTGGAATTAGGCAAGCCGACTCATTCCAAAACAAACCGATATCTTTATTTCAAATATAATTTCAAGGCTATTTAGCATAAAACAAAAACATCATAAAGGAGTTCAAATAAAAACAAAAGTGCGAAAAAGAAAAGCCCGACATCGGGGTGTTACTAGTCATGAGCATCTACTACAATCTGTCTAACAATATCAAAACTAACTCAGTCTGGAAAATAGCTAAATTTAACTAAAGGAAGATAAGAGGGAGAAGAGCAAGGTTGTGATCGCCAGGCAGCTACCTTGCTATCCCCGGGGAATATCTGCAACCGGAATAGTCAACAGCCGTTACCGTGTCCAAATACGCCTAAATCTGCACACAAGGTGCACGGAGTAACGTGAGTAAGCCAACTCAGTAAGTAACAACAATAAATAAAGACTGAGCAGTAGTGACGAGCAATAAGCATATAAAGTTCATATCATGAAATCTCAGTAAAATACCACATGCTTTTAAAATCAGGGTTTGAATCAAAATATCTCGTTTAAACCCAGTTCCAATAAAATCATTTAAAGATATTTTTCAATAGTTTTCAAACAAGGCTCAATGCAAGGTGAGCAAAAATGATGAAATCATAAACAGTCCCTCGGGCAAAACATCACTCATATACAGCCCTTCGGGCAAACCTCACAGTCACTCATGCCTCTCGGGCATACCTTATAATCACTCATGCCACTCGAGCATACCTCACAATCATTCATGCCACTCGGGTATACCTCACAGTCACTCATGCCTCCCAGTCACTCAGCACTCGGCACTCGCACTCAGTAGGTACCTGCGCTCACTGGGGTGTGCACAGACTCCGGAGGGGCTCCTTCAGCCCAAGCGCTATATCAAGCCAAATCATGGCATAAATCACTCAGGCCCTCGGACTATATCAAACATGTTGTGGCGTGCAGCCCGATCCCATAAATATCCTCACAAATCAGGCCCTCGGCCTCACTCAGTCATAAATCTCTCAAGCCACTCGGGCATTTCAGTGAAAACAGGGTATTCAACCCAAAATAGCATTTCTATGCATCAAAACCGAGTAAAATAATTGAGTTAAGCAGTAAACCGGTATAACCATGACTGAGAATAGATTTTCAATCAAAAACAGTGAGAGAATAGTAAAAAAAAAAAAAGGCCCCTAAGGGTCCAAACAGCATTGGCACAAGGCCCAAACATGGCATTCAGCCCAATTTACAGACACTCTTTCTAAAACACATAAATATCATATAGTTTCAACAAAATATGCAACTTTACAGTTGCTACGGGACGGACCAAGTCACAATCCCCAACAGTGCACGCCCACACTCCTATCAGCTAGCATGTGCGTCACCTTAAAATAGTAGAATGATACGAAATTCGGAGTTTCATACCATCATGACTAGATTTACAATCGTTACTTACGTCAAACCGGTCAATCTACTCTGCGATGCTCTTGCCTCTCGACTCAGCCTCCAAATGCTCTGAATCTATTCACAATCAGTACAATACCATCAATATATGCTAATGGAACGAATTCCACAACAACAACTATCAAATTAGCCCAAAACCCAAAATTGGCTCAAACCCGGCCCCCGGGCCCATATCTCGAAATCTGACAAAATTTACAAAACTAGAAAGCCCATTCACTTACGAGTCCATACATATGAAATTTATCAAAATCCGCCATTATTTGGTCCCTCAAATCCTTAAATTAAACTCTCCAAAATCTTAAGCCCTAACCCCTCATTTTCGCTAATTACATGATTAAACTACGGGGAATCATCATAGAAAGGAGTATTAGAGCCCAAACAACTTACCTCACTGAAAGCCCTTGAATCACCCTTCAAAAATTGCTCCAAAAGCTCCAAAACTCTACTTGAAAATGGTGGAAATGAACCAAATTCGCAAAGTGTTCTATTTATGGTTTCTGCCCAGGCTTTTCGCACCTGTGGACCATTTCTCGCTTTTGCGCCACCGCACCTGCGGAAAAACCATCGCAGGTGCGGAACTCACTTAGGAGCCCAGGTTCCGCATCTGCGGCCCAAAATCTCGCGCCTGCAAAAGCGCACCTGCGCATTTCCTTTCGCTTCTGCGAAGCCTGCCCAGAGTCCTCCTCTCCGCATCTGCGGACTCCCCATGCACACCAGCGACCTCACACCAGCGACCTCGCACCTGCGACTCCCCCTTCCGTAGGTGCGAAAATATCAGTAGCAGCAGCTTCAGCTGCATTTTCTAACTTCGACAAATCCGTTAACCACCCGGAATCACCTCGAGGCCTTCGGGACCTCAACCAAAAATACCAACAAGTCATATATCAACATACAAACTAAGTCGAACCTTCCAATCACTCAAAACAACATCAAATCACCAAATTACTCTCGGATTCAAGCCTAAGAACTTCCAAACTTCCAAATTCGACAATCGATGCCGAAACCAACCAAAATATGTCCGAATGACCTCAAATTTTGCACACACGTCACAAATGACACTACGAACCTACTCCAACTTCCGAAATTCCATTACGACCCCAATATCAAATTTTTCACTGCCAACCAAAAATCGCCAAATTTCCAATTTCGCCAATTCAAGCCTAATTCTACCACGGACCTCCAAATTATATTCCAGACGCGCTCCTAAGTCCAAAATCACCTAAAAATCTAATAGAACCATCAGAATTCTAATCCGAAGTCAAATGCTAAAAAGTCAAACTTGGTCAATTCTCCCAATTTAAAGCTTCAACAATGAAATTCTTTTTTTCAATTCGATTCTGAAATACCTACAAACCAAAAACGACGATTCACACAAGTCAAAGTACATCATACAGAGCTACTCATGCCCTCAAATAACCGAGCGAAGTGCAAATGTTCAAAATGACTAGTGAATTCATATGCTAATCTGCCACTCTTACTTCGGTTAAATCATCTCCTTTAAGAAACTTCTCAACCTCTACTTCTCCTACTTGACTTGCTAGTACTTGAACCACCGCGAAACGCTTCCCGTCATGTCTTCCCTCATACTTTGCTGCCCAATTGCTGTATCAACTCAAAATGCATCTCTGTCATACCAGAACCAATAGAATGTTACCTACTCTAAGTCTCTTCGAAGAATATCTTTCTCGAGCCATCAACATCAAAATACCCATTCGCAACCACCATTACTACACAACCACTTACTCTTCTTGAGTCCAAACTCATTGACAGACATAAGAATTTAATTTGACCCAAAATTTAACAACGTGAAAGATCCTTCAAAATATTCACACTCGAGACCGTACGTCACATCAATACAAAAATCAAGCACCCAATGGCCTTCCTTTACATTTCAAGAAAACACTCCTCATCACATTCACATCGTCTTAACACCTCCTGCAATTACGTCATACTCACCACAAAACCATTCCACCGCTCATCGATCCACAAATTCCACTCGTAGGGACATTATCGGACATATGAGTCCAAATGTATAGGTTACAACTGAAGCTACCGAGCCTAAGCTGCGGTCTAACCATGGCCTCAAGTCCTCCAGATTGGCCCACCACCACAAACATCGAATACACATCTCAACCTTGTTCATAGAATCAGAAGCCGACGATACATAACTGATATCGAGCGCTCATGTGCGCATACGAATACGTGGAAGGAATTCAAGGAGTTATGTTCCAAGCTAAATCAATTTCGCATTATAGAATACAAGAAAGTAAAAATTTTCTAAGGGTTCTGCAGCCTCTTGAAGATAAGTACAGACGTATCTGTACCGATCCGCAAGACTCTACTAAACTTGCTCATGACTCGTGAGACCTATGTAACCTAGGGCTCTGATACCAATCTGTCGTGACCCAAAAACCTAACCTATCGTGATGGCACCTATCGTGGAACTAGGCAAGCCGACTCATTCCAAAACAACCCGATATCTTCATTTCAAAGATAATTTCAAGGCTATTTAGCATAAAAAGCCTTATTAAAGGAGTTCAAATCAAAACAAAAGTGCGAAAAAGAAAAGCCCGACATCGGGGCGTCACTAGTGATGAGCATCTACTACAATATGTCTAACAATATCAAGACTAACTCAGCCTGGAAAATAGCTAAATACAACTAAAGGAAGATAAAAGGGAGAAGAGCAGGGTTGCGATCGCCAGCAGCTACCTTGCTATCCCCGGGGAATATTTGCAACTGGAATAGTCAATAGTCGTTACCGTGTCCAAATACACCTGAATCTGCACACAAGGTGCACGGAGTAACATGAGTATGCCAACTCAGTAAGTGACAACAACAAATAAAGACTGAGCAGTAGTGACGAGCAATAAGTATATAAAGTTCATATCATGAAATCTCAGTAAAATACCACATGCTTTTAAAATCAGGGTTTGAATCAAAACATCTTGTTTAAACTCAGTTCAAGTAAAATCATTTAAAGATATTTTTTAACAGTTTTGAAACAAGTCTCAATGCAAGGTGATCAAAAATGATGAAATCATAAACAGCCCCTCGGGCAAAACATCACTCATATACAGCCCCTCGGGCAAAATATCACTCATATACAGCCCCTCGGGCAAACCTCACAGTCACTCATGCCTCTCGGGCAAACCTCACAGTCACTCATGCCTCTCGGGCATACCTCACAATCACTCATGCCACTCGGGCATACATCACAATCACTCATGCCACTCAGTCATACCTCACAATCACTCATGCCTCCCAATCACTCAGCACTCGGCACTCGTACTCAGTAGGTACCTATGCTCACTAGGGGTATGTACAGACTCCGAAAGGGCTCCTTCAGCCCAAGCGTTATATCAAGCCAAATCATGGCATAAATCACTCAGGCCCTCGGCCTATATCAAACATGCTGCGGCGTGCAGCCCGATCCCATAAATATCCTCACAAATCAGGCCCTCGGCCTCACTCAGTCATAAACCTCTCAAGTCACTCGGGTATTTAAGTGAAAACAGGGTATTCAACCCAAAACAACATTTATATGCATCAAAATCGAGTAATAAAAACTGAGTTATGCAATAAACCTGTATAACCATGACTGAGTATAGATTTTCAATCGAAAACAGTGAGAGAATAGTAATAAAAGGCCCCTAAGGGTCCAAACAGCATTGGCACAAGGCCCAAATATGACATTCAGCCCAATTTACAGAAACTCTTTCTAAAACACATAAGTATCATATAGTTTCAACAACATATGCAACTTTACAGTTGCTATGGGACGGACCAAGTCACAATCCCCAACAGTGCACGCCCACACGCCCGTCACCTAGTATGTGCGTCACCTCAAAATAGTAGAATGATATGAAATTCGGGGTTTCATACCCTCAGGACTAGATTTACAATCATTACTTAACTCAAACCGGTCAAATCTCTACTCTACGATGCTCTTGCCTCTCGACTTAGCCTCCAAATGCTCCGAATCTATTCAGAATCAGTACAATACCATCAATGTACGCTAATGGAACTAATTCCACAAGAACAACTATCAAATTAGCCCAAAACCCGAAATTGGCTCAAACCCGGCCCACGTCTCGAAATCCAACAAAATTTACAAAACTAGAAAGCCCATTCACTTACGATTCCATACATACAAAATTTATCAAAATCCGCTATCGTTTGGTCCCTCAAATTCTTAAATTAAACTCTCCAAAATCATAAGCCCTAACCCCTCATTTTCGCTAATTACATGATTAAACAATGAGGAATCATCATAAATAGGAGTATTAGAGCCCAAACAACTTACCTCACTGAAAGCCCTTGAATCACCCTATAAAAATTGCTCCAAAAGTTCCAAAAACTGACTTGCAAATGGTAGAAATGAACCAAATTCGCGAATTGTTCTATTTATGGTTTCTGCCCAGGCTTTTCGCACATGCGGACCATTTCTCGCTTCAGTAGCAGCAGCTTCAGCTGCATTTTCTAACTTCGACAAATCCGTTAACCACCCGGAATCACCCCGAGGCCCTCGTGACCTCAACCAAAAATACCAACAAGTCATATATCAACATACAAACCTAGTTAAACCTTCGAATCACTCAAAATAATATCAAATCACCAAATTACCCTCGGATTCAAGCCTAAGAATTTCTAAACTTTCAAATTCGACAACCGATGCCGAAACCAACCAAACCACGTCTGAATGACCTCAAATTTTGTACACACGTCAAAAATGATACTATGAACCTACTCCAACTTCCGGAATTCCATTCTGACCCCGATATCAAATTTTTCACTGCCGACCGAAAATTGCCAAATTTTTAATTTCGCCAATTCAAGCCTAATTCTACCCCGGATCTCCAAATTACATTCCGGACGCACTCCTAAGTACAAAATCACCTAACAAAGCTAATGGAACCATCATAATTCCAATCCGAGGTCAAATGCTAAAAAGTCAAACTTGGTCAACTCTCACAATTTAAAGCTTCAACAATGAAATTCTTTCTTCCAATTCGATTTCGAAATACCTGCAAACCAAAAATGACGATTTACACAAGTCAAAGTATATCATATGGAGCTACTCATGCCCTCAAACAACCGAACAAAGTGCAAATGTTCAAAACGATTGGTCGGGTCGTTACAGTAAACATTTTTAGTAAACTACTTCGGAACTAGGATTTGACGGTCCCAATAGGTTCGTATGATGATTTTGGACTTGGGCGTGTGTTTGGATCGGGTTTTGGAAGATCCAGGAGCGTTTCGGCACCTAAAGTTGAAAGTTGGTGCATTGAAGGTTTTAAAGTTCTTTAAATTTGGTTTGAAGTAGGTTTTGGTATTATCGAGATCCATTTGGGATTCCAAGCATTAGAATAGCTCTGTATAGTGATTTAGTACTTGCATGCAAAATTTGGTATCATTCTGAGTAGTTTAAGTATGGTTCGGCGCGTTCGGAGTGAGTTGGAAGAACTTGAAGTTCACAAGTTGGTTTGATTTGATTTTAAGTGTAATCCTTAGTTTTGATGTTATTTCATGTGTTTCGAGGGTTTGAGCGAGTCCATTTTGTGATTTCGAACTTGTTGGTATGTTTGGATGAGGCCTCGGGGGCCTCGGATTCCATTCGACCGATGCGCGAAACTTGTTTAGACTTGGGAGAAAGGCTGAAGCAGCAGGGTTCTGGTGCAATCGCCCCTGCGAAGAACCTGCTGTAGGTGCGAGCTCGCAAAAGTGAGATAATTCCCGTAGAAGAAGCCAGGCGTGGGATGGCCAGTGATCGCAGAAGCGAAGCAGGAGCCGCACCTGCGCAGAAGCGGGGAAGGTCGCAGGTGCGACGCGGATACCGCAGAAGCGGGCTCGCAGAAGCTAGCCCTTGTCCGCAGAAGCGAAGGAGGAGGACCTGGGCTTGGTCTTAGTTGAAAAACCTAGGTTTTGATAAAAATGAGATTTAACCACGAAAAATAATTATGGAATTGGATGAAAATTATATATTTGAGTTCATAAAAATTATGGGTTACAATTATCTTCGAAACTTTTTGCAATCCGGGCACGTGTGCCGGGGGTAAATTTTAGGAATCTCCCAATTTGGGTTGGGTAATTACTCTAATAGCTAAATTATTAACTTTAAGGCGTATATTGATTATTTTATATAATATTTAGATAGCTTCGGATTGTTCGGCACCAAGTTGGGTCCTTAGAATAAGTTTGTGACCAGAAAGTGAGCTTTGAGACGAGGTAAGTCTCTTGCCTAACCTTGTAAGAGGGAACTTACCCCATAGGTGATTTAAATTGCTATTTGATTCTAATTGTGGGGGCTACATACACACGAGGTGATGAGAGTCTGTGCGTAGCTATTAATTATACTTAAGTCCGGGTAGTTTAGGACCCAAATCATGAAATACTTGAAATGTTTGCACCCTACTTGTTAATTAAAGTTCCTAAATTATAATGGATCTTGGTAAAGGATTTGTAGAGACCGAATTTCACCTACTTGAGTTTTGGCGGGTTACTTGACCGTTAATAGAAATTGTGCTTCTTTGTGTATTAGCCTTATAATAGCTCTCAAATCGGATGTTCATAATGTATCCTTTCTTCTTGTGGAGCGGGCCAAACGCCTCAGCAGTATAATAGATGCATCTATGGTTCGTGTCTCTTGACCCTCGGCAGTGTACAAATTATTTTGGATCGGGTCGTATGACCTCGACATAAATCGTATGTGTTAATGCTTGAAGCCTGAATACACTTGATACTATTTTTCATGAATTGAGAGATTATAATTTATTTAGTTGTTCGAAATTTATTTTGAATTGTTATGTGCTAATAGAAGACTCTTGAAATTTACGATTAGTCAAAGAATTATCTGATCACTATGGTCATTGTGTTAATATTATTACTCGCATACTCTATGTCTATTTAGCATTTATGTATTTCATTGTTAGCCCATAATAAGTATCGATGTCGACCCCTCGTCACTATTTCTTCGAGGTTAGACTGGATATTTACTGGGTACATGTTGTTTGTGTACTCATGCTACACTTCTACACTAATCGTGCAGAGGCAAGTGCATCTGGAAGTCATACCGGTGCGCACCCCCAATACCCCGAGGCCTATTGGTGAGCTGCTTTTCTGAGTCCGTTCGGCAGCACCTAGAGTCTCTCTTTTGCATTTATTTTCTGTCTACTCCATTTCAGACAGTAGTGTAGAGTTTTGTATATTCTACTAACTGCTCAAACACTTGTGACACCAGGTCGTGGAATACCTACTAGTAGACTTAATGATTTTGGAGTGTTTATTTCACTGCATTTGATCACTCATTAGCTTTCGTTTTACTTTATTAAATTTTCTACCCCTTAATTTCTTAATAAATGAAATTTAACTACTTGAAAATTTATTAAAAAGAAAAATTACATGATTAGTTCACTGTTGGCTTACCTAGCGACGACGTTGGACGCTATCACGACCTATAGTAAAAATTAGGTCGTGACAACCTTATTGATAAGCAATTTTATTCCTCCAAAATTATAATAATTGGCTCGTCCAAAGCTCTCAAGTAATTTTGTATTACCACATATTTATCAACATCCATATGGTGAATATCTCTTCTCAAAGAGAAAGTTAGACCAGTATAGTCATTGTCAAAATTATATTCAAGATCTGTTTCTTGCATTACTGTTGTTCTTTAATAATCACATTGCCAAAATATTTTGGCGTATAATAGGTACGTGACCAATAATCATTCATGCCATAATAATGACATTATTTTCTTATTTCCTCTCAAACCTCCTTCTAGAGGTGAGTGTGGTATATTCACTACCATTAGCACATTTTGTTCTTCCAAGAATGAATATGTATTCATAAATCACATGTTGTCACATTCACATCATGAATGCACGATAATCATCTATATGTGCTTTACAAAATTTTATGTCAAATCGATGACAAACATTACTTTCACAGAGCGAAGGATTATTTTGAGAATCATGATTGCTCTCATCACCACAATGATGACGATTATAATTTCGTCTATTGCCACATCCACATCCATTGATACCTTTATGGTAATAATTTTATCTTCTTTCATACTTATCACATACTGCTATCATATTCTCTTAAGGAAACGAAAATAAAGCAAATTCAATGGGACAGGTTTCCACTTCTTGTGCTCACAATCATACATGAATTTGATCCTGGCAAGACATAGAAATTTTTCCACTCTGGGTGGTTATAGTTTCTTACAAACTCCATTAGAATTATAATCAAAATTTATTATCGTTGCTTGTATTTAAAATCAAATTATAGAATGTCAAAAATTTAAAAGAGAAAAAATATTTACCTTAAATCTAGAAGTTATTCCTGAGGGAAGCTCATGGAACAATTGACAATCATTATGCTCAATATTATGTATAAGTTGAGCACCATGCACGTATCCCAAAGCCTCTACTCAATTGATTGGAGTCCCGTGCTGATAACGTGTTATAAAATAATAAAAGAAAAAGAGTATTGCAGAGAAAAGTAGAGAGAGAATTCTTATTGATTTGAGTCATTTACAATGGAATAAAACTCCTCTATTTATAGGAAAAAAATAATTAGCCACAAAGTAACAATCCCTAAAATCTTTCTAAAATATGAACATTCACCTTACATGGAATTTTATTTATAAATTATTAGTATAATAAACAAGTAAATGTGAAAGAATGAAGCATTTCGTGTAACGTTAAATAAAAGAAACGACTGCTTTTGTAGTTTCCAATAAACTCTCCCCCCTAATGGCTAATTTTTTAATTTCATTTGATTTAATTCGAATAATGCGCACTTTAAGTCCTAACAACTAGATTCTCAAAGGAGACAAATGTCATTTTTTCAAACAGTTGGAGAAGACGTACAATTCTTATCAAAGTATTCAACAAGTCAATTCCCCTTTATTCCTGAATGAAATCACATTTTCTCATTTTCCATTAGAGAGCAAACAGAAGGAGAGAGAGAAAAACAAATGGGGGCAGTGACGACGGCATTGATAGCAATAGCAGGTGTGATATTGGGCTGGATTACCATTGAAATGGCTTGCAAACCTTGTCTTGAAAAGGGCCGGGATGCCATTGATCGGAACCTGGATCCGGATTACGACCCGGATGATCAAGACAACATACGTGCCCCGCTGAATCCTGACCCGAACCCGTCTGAGGATTCTGATTCTACTGCTGTCCCTGTGGTCAAAACTGTCTGATCTTATCCTCGCTCTCCTTTTTGGTACTTGCTGAGTTACCCGAATACGAAATTTTACTATATTTTCTTCTTTTTTTTTTAAATTAAAATTATGCTGTTTGGTTTGAATGGAATATGGGTAATAGAGTGTAAGAGAAAAGATTGGTTCTTTTGGGTTTCTAATAGTTTTCTGCTTGTGTAATTGCGAGATGACACTTGAACGGATTATTGTGAAATGTGGCTATGTTGTAATAGATATCAAATTGCTAATCTAGTTGATTAGTTATGTTTGCTATAGGTATTTAGTTATATCAGTCAATTAATTGCGCTCAATCACAAACTAGTTTGGCAGTGCTGGCTACATTTATCCTCTTTCGTTCATTGTGTTATATTTAGGCTTTTGCATTTCAATATTAAATTTAAGGAATTCTCTAATACTAGATAGTCTCTAGGCATTTGCTGATGAGAGAATTTTGAGCTAAATACTGAATACATTAAGAGAAGTTTCATTTTGTTGGTTATAAATTTGGAGGGAAATTGTAATATCTCCATTCAAATGCTTCAGCTCTTTTTTGTTTTCTTCTCTTTCGATTGTGTTACTCATTCCCCTTCTTGCCCCAGCTTAGAAGCAGGTATCTTGTTAATGTAGGCATGAGCATTTCACACTGAAAATATTGAAAAATGTGACCCAAATCTGTCGTGTAACTGAACAATGTGAAAACAAATAATTTGTGTCCTCAACTGCTGTTTCATCACATGAAACTGCTACTGCATATTTGCCATCCTATCCTCTGTAAGATGTTCCGAGTCAGTACTGCTTTTCTTAAAACTAGCCAGCTGAAGGTTCTTTGATTGTGTTCTTGCCCTTTTACTGATACCCTTGAATATGATGAACTCTCACTCTTTAACAGTTTAACATGTGAGAGGTCCATGGCAAGTAGAGGCGAATCCAGAACTTAATTTTATAGGTTCAACCTTTAAGATTTTAGTATTGAATCCATCGTATTTTTGAAGTTGTGGGTTCGTATATGCTATTTATTGCAATTTTTTGGTGAATTTTTACATATAGTGTTTACTGATGTATTCTTTACCTTTTTATTCTTCTACTACTTCCTCTTACATTTGATTTAACCTTTCTAATGCACTTGAAAATTTATTCTTCTCCTTTTTGGGATGTGTTTTGGAGTTTAGTTATTATCGATGCTTCTCCTATCAAATTGTTATGCTAGTAAGAATGACCAAGAGCACATATTTGGTGATTTTGATGATAAGTCCATGAATTTCGAAAGAACAGACTCTTTGAGTTAACAGTTGATTTCTGAAGTGTAGTTGTATAACAGTTCTTTTGTTTTCACAAAAGGAGCAAGAAGAATGGAAAAAGGAATTAGAGCTCTTTTATTTTTGTATCTTTGTTCTCTTTCTCTTTTGATGGGAAAGCTAAAGATTTTAGTTATAAAATAACACTAATGTTGTGGTGATGATATACAGAAAGATGTTATATAAAGTACTGACAAACTACCAGCTAGAGTCTAACTTCTGTACATAGAGTACTAATCAAATCAGTGTATCTTTTCTGCTTAATATACATATTCCAATTTACACCACTATGCTAACAGAAAGATGATAACACAGATATTACTTTACTCTCGAATCATCTTTGGTCCTCGAGTCAAGGGAAACAACCTCTATACATTCACTTTAGGGGTAAGGTCTGCCTACTCACTGCCCTCCTCATCCCCCACTTGTTGGATTATACTGGATTTGTTACTGTTGTTGTTGTCTTCTCGAAGCATCTCTGGTACACTTGCAGGTGCAAAGTTCCAAATTCTTTTGATTGAGTTACTTATTCCCCTTCTTGCCCAGCATAGAACCAGGTCTCTTGTTGATGTAGGCATGACCATTTCATACTGAAAATACTGAAAAATGTGACCCAAATCTATGGTGTAACTGAACAATGTAAAAGCGAATAATCTGGGTCTTCAACTGCTCTTTCACCCATGAACTGCTACTGCATATTTGCCATTCTGTCCTCGTCACAATGCTCTCTGAGTCAGTACTGCTTGTCTTTAAACTAGCCAGCTGAAGCATGCTACTTTATATGAAGCACGTGTTTTCTTTAAACTAGCCAACTGAAGGTTTTCCAATTTTTTTGCTGACACAAGTGAATTGTAGGCTGAACTGACTGAAAGTTCCTGGCAATTTTCTCCCGTGACCAAAACCATTTTTTCTACACAGAAACTTAACAAACAGTAATATGTAGCTTGCCGTCTTCATTTTGTTTCGAAAGGTTCTCTGATTGTGTTCCTTCTCTTTTACTGATAACCTTGAATCTGGAGAACTCTCACCCTTTCATTGTTTAACATATGAGAGGACAACTACATGTGGCACTATACTATGAAATACAAATATTCAAGAAAAAAATTGAGATCTCACTTCTGATTCTCAAATGTTTCTGCTCACAAGATACGAACTTTAAGTTGTTTGCACTTGTAGCAGTAACCTTTCCTGCATAATGGTTGGTCAATGCTTTCTAAGTATGTATCGGTATAGTACAGCAATGCCCTGCCATTATTTATTCTGAAAGTTAACCAGTCAAGATAACACATTGTAAGGGAAAAGGGTCAAGGTGACAATACCTCAAGATTAAAAATGTTGTTTCGCTTGGGCAATTATTCCAGCAGGCCAAGTGAATCATATGGGAAACATGATTACAGCACTCCCGAGGATGATAGTTTATGTTAATATTCAAAGGGTCTTTGCTCCTGGCATACCCGTTAAAATCTAGTATACTAGTGTTTTTGGTGATATAATATCTTGGCGTTAAATGCCGCTTCTTAACATGGAACCAGTTATGCTGGTTAGAGCATTTTTAAACTCTACTTCTCTACATTTACATGTAACTGGAGTTGGAACGAGAAGACTTTTGTCAATGGAGCTCTCACTAACATAGATGCAAATTGCAGTTTCAAACATTTAGCCTTGTTCCTTAACTAGAAGATCCATCCAAGCAATCCCTAATTGTTCAATATTAAAAGCTTTTGCAATTGGTAACAGACTGGCGCCTATCTCTGCTCAGCACCCAGAAAAGGCCCCCAAAATCTGTAAAAGCTACAGAACTGATAATAAACCTAAGGACCCATTTCAGCCTTCAACTTAATCTCTTCAGTGGATCAGCTGCCTTGCCAGATCTTGCATCAGTCCAAGCTTTTGCAATCGTCCGTTTCATCTCTTCATCACCGTCCTCATACATGTTCTGCAAATGAAACAGTAGTCATCACATAGTAATTCGGAAAAAAAAAAAAAGTGAGTAGACACAGAATCAGATGTTGCGAGTAAGCTAGTTACCTTCATCAAATCCATAATTCCTGCCATGGGGTCTTTTTCTTTGTCCAAATTTGGCTTGAACTGCAGAGTAACAAGCACGACATGGGTTATAATACAAGCACCATAATCAAAAAGTAAATTATGAATCCATGGAACTGTATTCACCTTATCCTCTTTGTAATGCAAATCCAACCAGTTCCCTTTGGAGGCCTTGGTCAAGGTGATAACAACCCTAGTGGGTTTCACAAGCACCTTACATTTCTCAGGTACAATCTCTTTGTTCAATTTTGGTAAAGAGAAGCGGTAGTTCTTCCCATGTACATCGTGGAACTTAGCATCAAATGACATTTGCTTGAACACAGTTTCCATTTTCTCCTGATCAACTCCTTCCAAAGAGAGATAAATCTGGATAGGAGCACAGTGAGCCATGAGAAAGAGAGAAACAACAATGAAGGCATTCCAAGTGTTCAAAATTGCAGAACTGGTTGAGAACTGATAGGAATTTTGTAGTTATAGTAACAACTCTTTACCATATTTCTGTTCTATGGTTCAGTAAAGGTATATCAGAATTAGATGGATGAGTTCCGTTACAACTGTTGAAAGGCCAAAAATCCACCTATCTCATCTCTGTTTTGGAAACCATAACTTGAATACAAGAACTCTTACACATTTAAATATACATTGAGGGGCTCAACCTTAACTTCTCTAGTGAACAGATAGTACCTTCACTTTGTCATTGTCCTGATCCCAACTGAACGATGCAACAGAGACATAGTTCAGTAATTAGCTAGGGGTCACCTTTGCGGCAGTTGAAACTGGAGCTGGCATTTGCGAAGATGGCACTGAAGCACCGTCTTTTGACAGCTGCAGAACAGCAAAAAGACATTAAGGAGCTGGAATATCTTTTCACAATTTTCAAACTTTGCCACATATAACCTTATAAGGAGAAAAATCACATAGAGCACCAAATTCATACGTATAAACCTCTCATAACAGCAACCAAACAAGTACAGATGAATCTCTTCTGTATACATTGGATTCAAGAAGAATGACTATGTCAACAAAAAAAGCTCAGCTCTCACTATCTTTATGTCCAACTGATAAGCAACATCTAAAGCTTGGCTACTACAGAGCAAGGCTATATTTCCACAAAGTTCTAATCCCATTCATTGTATTCCTCAAGCCATTTGTGGAAGGGATAACCTTTGAACAGATTAAATAAATGAAAATGATCATCATCACAATTCTCCGGAGTGGCTAGGGATTAGTGTGTAGTGTTTACTTCGTTTATCTGCAACATTTTACTTCAACCAATATTATCATGTATGGCATGCATTTTCCAGCGACTAGACTAGAACCATTAACTCTAGAATAGCCAACTGATGTATAACGATTGGTTATAGAATCCTCATTCTATAATCACTAAATATCTCCAAGGAACTAAAATCTAAGCTACTCAGACTCGGTGTAGGTATTCATGATCTAAATTTTAAGATTCAAGGGTACAGAGTACAAATACAGGTGTGAGGATTCAACTAAAAATAATTCAAATATCTGAAAATAGAGTTACCAAATATATATTTAAGTTATGAGACATTATGTTGACAACTCACAATGTATTCCGAGAAGGAGAAAATATTGATAAAGAGGAGATCCGAGAAGGAGATAGAAGGAAAAGGACTTACACAAAAATTTCTATATACAAGGTGCTCCATTTTCTTCAATTTCACCCTAACTTCAGTTTTGATATCAAAAATCATTGTATCAGCCTCGAATTTCTCCAAAGTACCCAAAAATAGTTAACCAAATCCAATAATCATCGCGAACGCGAGGGGAAGGTCGTGAACGCGAAGAAAAAACCCCTAGGTAGCAGAAAAAAGTAAAAAAATGAGACTTTGTCTCATTCTTCCATTTTTGGACGAAGAAAGCTCGGGTGAGGCGATTATTTGAGAGTTTTTCAAGGAAAACATTGGGGTAAGCATTTCTAACTCGATTTTGGTTAAAATACATGAATCTAATGTTATTATTATTATGAAATTAGTGAATTGGGTTGAAAATAGTAGAAATTTTCTATACCTTAAATTGAGGATTTGGAGGTCGATTTGTTATCGGAATTTGATAAAAATTGGTATGGTTGAGCTCGTATCAGAATGGGTGTTCGGATTTCGTAAAAATTTTGTCAGGTTTCGAGAGGTGGGCCCTGCATTGACTTTCGGGTTGACTTTTTAATGTGAATTTTTAAGTCGACGTTATATTATCCGAAATTATTTTCGATGAATTTTAATACAGTTATGCAATTAATTTGACTAGATTTGAGCCGTCCGGAGGTCATTTCACGCAATAAGACTAACATTAGTTTGGAATTACCAAACAGCAAAAAGAAACATATATAGATCCTCAATACAACTATAACAATCAGCTCTAAAAACACTTCAACAGCACCCTCAACATACCTTCCAAGCCCCATCCTACAAACTCCAAGGATTTTAATGGATTTTTATCTGGTAACCCTTGATGGAGCGGTGAAATGACAAACACAAACCTTCTTTTCACTATTTTATGGCCGAAAAATCTGAGCCAACCCTTAGACCAACTACAACCTTCAAAACTCGGGATATCAATCCTTCTCCACTTAAATACTAGGCTTAACTCTTTTCGGTACATAGTAAATCATTCTAAAATGATATGAACTATAGGAACTTTGGACAACTTCCACCCTAATTTTTCTATGATTAAACCAGCTAAATCAAACTCTAAACAAGACACTCCATTAATTATGTAAACATTAGAAGAGCTAGAAATAACTGCAACCACACATGAAAAATCCTAGCATAGTTTAGTAATTATCATATTAAATAGTCGATTAAGAGAAGACACATATTCATTAATAAAAATCTATTAATCTAAACAATAGTAAACATGGAAATAACAAAAGAGAAACTAATAAAAGAGAAAAAGTTACAGTTCAAAAAACCTTCTCCAAATTACGAATCTCAGAGGAAATGAGAGAAACAATACGAGGGCGTTTCGCTATGCTCTGAAGATGCTTAAGTTCCTCCAAATCCAACGCTAAATCGTTTGCTGCCATTTTCTGCTTTCTTCTTTCAAAAAAAGAAAATTGAATCTTGGGTTTTAGAAGATTTCTGAGGTTATATAGTACGATAGAAAATGCTAGAAACTGGTGAGTTTTTTTTTTTCTTAAAAAGGAAAAAAAATGGTTAATAGTATTTTGTTATCTGAAAGTTCTAGAAGGAAGTTTCCAGACCTAGTGGCGCGTGAGATGTGTGTTAATGGGCTGGATAATCCAAGTTAGCCGGCCTGGCTCATAGGAAAGACTGATGATGTAATCGTATTTAAATGTGATTGGGCGAATAATATACTTACCACAAAAATAAAATTATTTATCCTTATCTATCTATTTATTTTTTTATCTATAAAATTAATTATATTTCCTACTCATAGTAATTTTTGTGGGGAATTTTCTCTTTTTTCTCCAATTTTTTTTTATTTCTATGCTTCTTTTCTTTTTTCCTTTTTTTCACCTATTGTTTTTTCTCGTTTTCTTCTTATTTTTTTTCTTTTTTCTCTTTTTCTATTCATTCATTTTTGCCCAAATTGTATTATTGTTATTTTTACCATAACTTATTTCACACTCAATTTTGACTCCTTTATTTTTTTCTTTATTTCTTGTTCCTTTTCTAATTCCATTTAACTCTTTTTTTCTTTTACTTTCTTCATTTCTTGTTCCTTTTCTAATTTCATTTAACTTCTTTTTTTTTTTATATATATTTCTCTTCATAATCTAATTTTATTTACTGTTTTTACTATTTTTTATTATTCTTGTTTTTATACAATAAGAAAAAATAACTGATATAGTAAATATTTGTTCAGCTTTTTTAATATAACTAGTATAATATACCTTTTGTCTTTTTTCTCATTTTTTGATTCAATTATTAAACTGAAATAATATCAGTTGTCACTTGATCTAATTCAATTAATCAGATTCTAATAATCAACATGTGATTCTCATGCAAACCTTGATCTCCTTCCCTACAAATATGAGTACACACTCTACCATTAGCAGTAACACAACCAGTTATAGAGCAAGAAAATATAATCTACAACCACCAAATCTCCATATATACTAGTTAGAATAGAAATGATAATAAAATATTAAAAAATGCTGTAACGACCCGACTTGTCATCTTAAGAATCTATGCCCCATTCAGCTACTTAAGGTCCCGAGCAACTTCGTAATACGTATTATGACTTGCGTGTGCGGTCGTTTGATTTTTGGAAGATTCATAATTTAAATTGAAAGAACAATTCTCATTTTTGAAGCTTAAATGAAAAGAGATGACCGGAGTTTGACTTTTGAGGAAACGACTCCGGAATAGAATTTTGATAATTCCAATAGGTCCGTATGATGATTTAGGACTTGAGCGTATGTTCGGGTCGAGTATCAAGTGGCCCGAGAGTATTTCGGCGCCTATTACTAAAGGTTGGCATTTTAAAGTTTAAGAATTTTCTAAGTTTGGGTTGAAGTGGATTTTGATGTTATCGATGTCCGTTTGGGATTTCGAGCCTAGGAATAGCTCCGCATGGTAATTCTGGTCTTAGGGGAGCGTCCGGATGTGGATTTGGAAGTGTGTAGGTCATTTCGGGGTCATTTGGCGAAAGTTGAAAATTTGAAGGTTTTGGAAAAGTTTGACCGGGAGTGGACTTTTTGATATCGGGGTCGGATTTCAATTCCGAAAGTGGGAGTAGGTCTGTAATGTCAATTTTGACCTGTATGCAAAATTCGAGGTCAATCGGATTTGATTTGATAGGTTTCGGCATCGAATGTATAAGTTTAAAGTTTTAAAGTTCATAGAGCTTGAATTGGAGTGTGATTCGTGGTTTTGATGTTGTTTGATATGATTTGAGACCTCGAGCAGGTTCGTGTTATGTATTGGAACTGGTTGGTACGATTGGACGGGGTCACGGGGGCCTCAGGTTTGATTTGGGGTGATTTCGGACCATGTTTGGGTGTTTTGATATTGTTGGTTACTGGTTCTGGTGTTGTTCTTCGCGTTCGCGAGAAAGGATTTTGCTACTGGGACTTTTTTCTTCACGTTCGCGAAGAGGTTCTCGCGTTCGCGAAGAAGGAAATTTTGTTGTCAGTCGTCTCACTTTAGAGGCTCATATCTCGCAATCTATAAGGAATTTGGAGATGATCCAAAAATGAAAGGTGTAGCCCTTTGTGTCTAGTTTATCGAAAGGTAAATCATTTTTTATTTGGAGTTTTGTAAAAAGAGGTTATGGTGGATACACTATAGGCTATCTGGGAAGAGTTTGGAAATCTCTGTTGTACAGGGCTGACTTTGGAAGCTTATATCTCCTAATCTATAAGGAATTAGGAGATGAGCAACAAATGAAAGTTATAGCTATTGGAGTCTAGTTTTCAAAAAGTCAAACCATTCATCATTTGGAGTTTTGTATAAAATATGATGACCATTATTCTATTACAGTATGAGAAGAGTTTGAAAATGGCTGTTGAAGAATTTGTTCATCGCGAACACAAGGGGAGTATCGCGAACGCGAAGAACAAACCCCTTGGCAGCAGAATAAAGTCCAAATTTGTCTCATTCTTCCATTTTTGGACCAAGGAAGCTCGAGTGAGGCGATGTTTCGAGAGTTTTTCAAGGAAAATATTGGAATAAGAATTCGTAACTTGATTTTGGTTAAATTACATGAATCTATTATTATTTTTATCACTAAATTAGTGAATTGGATTGAAAATGGTAGAAATCCTGTAGACTTTAATTTAAGATTTGAAGGGTGATCCGTTATCAGAATTTGATAATTTTGGTATGGTTGAACTCGTATCGGAATGGGTGTTCGGATTTCGTAAAACTTCTGTCGGGTTCCGAGGGGCGGGTCCCGAATTGACTTTTTAGAATAAAATTTTAAGTTGGTATTTTATTATCTGAACTTATTTTCGATGAAATTTAATGAAGTTATCCAATTACTTTGGATAGATTTGAGCTGTCCGGAGGTCAATTCAAGCAAGAAGGCTATTTTGGAATCGACCTAATTTAAAAAAGGTAAGTATCTTGCCTAACCTTGAGTGGAGAGTATCTTGCCTAACCTTGAGTGGGGGAATTACCCCTTAGGCATCGAGTTTTATGTGTCATTTGTGAAATATGAAAAGTATTGTACGTGAGGTGACGAGTACGTACTCAGGCTTACATGTGCAAAATTTATTGGGTTAAAGTCTTAGGCATATTGTGCAGTAAATTGGATAATTGTTGGCATTTATTAAATCATGTATTTGCCATGCCTCAATACGCTTTTGTTAAATTTATTTTTATATGACAATTTGATGTGATTATTACTTATATATTTATGTGAATTCCGTGAGTTTGGTGATTTGATATTTTCTGGAAATAATTACATTATAGATTTTACATCTGCAAATAATTAATGAAATAAATTTAAACTGAGGCATTAATATAATCATCAAGAATTTGGATTAATGAAGGCGTTGCCCTATACTGAATATTTTCCATCTCTGTTGTTGTTTTGAGATTTTATACACATTGTATGGAGCCTTGGGCTATTTGTTGTGAAATTAATTAATTTTGTTATACCTTTGGAATTGGTTGTGGCCATTGGGCAAATTGTAATATGAATTGATTTTGTTATGTTGCCGTGATAATATTCTGTGTAAATTTTTGTGTTATTTGAGTTATTATTTTGAGGATATAAAGGTGGCATTCCATTGTTGATATTATGTGGGTATAAGGGTGGCATTTCATTATTGTTATGTGTGTTGGGATATTGTCTGGGCAGAGTGATAAGGGTGGCTATAGGAGATATAAGGGTGTATATATGAGCGATAAGGGTGACTATTGATATTGTTAGGGCGGAGGGATAAGGGAGGCTATTATAGGAGTGATAATGGTGGCTATAGGAGAGATAAATGTGGCTATTGTCAGGGATGATATGTGATGATGTGGAGTTATTGCGTTGGTAATTTTTATGTGATGTTGTTATTTTTTTTTTGTTTGTCTTTATATTTTGTGCAATTTGTCTTGATGTTTCGATAAACTTGATAATAGTCTGATCTATGTTGAAATTGAAAGCCTGTGGCTATTGCTAGGCGGATTATGAAATAAAATGTGGGCACGAGGTGCCGTGAGTAAATAATGATGATATTGGCACGTGAATTGTCCATGCAGTTGTGATATGAAATGTGGGCACGAGGTGCAGTGATTAAATGATGATGATTTTGACACGTGAGTTGTCCATGCGGTTGTGATAGAGAAAATTGGCACGAGGTACCGTGAAAATATGAATGTGGGCTGAGACCCGGATTTTTTAATTTTAAAATGAGGTGTCACAAGGTGACTTTTATTCGAAAGATATTTATTTGAGGAATTATATTTGAAAGAGATTTATTTGAAAGAATTATATTTGAAAGATATTTATTTGAAGGGAGTATATCCGAAATATATTTATTGAAAAGTATTATATCTTGAAGATTATTATTTGAGAAGTATATAGGCGAAAGATTTATATTTTAAGGACTTGATTAATCGGGTGTAATTGTATTTATTATTTGTTGAGCAATATTAATGGTTTTCTTGTTGCCCTGCTGTGTATATCACTGGTTGATTAGTGTTGCCATTATTGTTATTTATTTTCCTATTATTTTTGTATACTATATTGCACAGGTTATTAGACTATTGAGTGTCTTGACTGTACCTCGTCACTACTCCACTGAAGTTAGTCTTGATACTTACTGGGTACAGACTGTGGTGTACTCATACTACACTTCTGCATATTTTTGTGCAGATCCAGGTGTTGGAGATATCGGACTAAGACATAGTTAAAGTGTGATCGCAAGGATTCAAGGTAGAGCTGCTTGGTCGTCGCAGTCCCTTGGAGTCTTTCCATTTTATGGTACTGTTAATTATTATTCGAACAGTATTGAGTATTCGATCTTTGAGATCATTCCATGTATTTAGTTAGAGTTTTGACTCAGTATTACCAGTCTTAGGAGGTTTATATATTTGTTTATGTTTTTGGTTTCGATTATCTATTTTAAAAAAAATTGGCTTGAATTGTAGTTATAATCGGCTTACTTAGTCTTAGAGACTAAGTGCCATCACGACGCATGTGGTGGATTTTGGGCCGTGATAAGTTGATATCAGAGCTCTAAGTTCATAAGTTCTACGAGTCACGAACGAGTTTATTAGAGTCTTGCGGATCGGTACAGAGACGTCTGTACTTATCTTCGAGAGGCTACAGAACTGTTAGGAAATTTTCACTTCTTTCATTCCTGTCATGCGGAATTTGTTGAATTTGGAATTTGAGTCTTTGTATCTCTATTCTCTCACAGATGGTGAGGACACATGCTACTGGGTCAGCTGAGCAGGCACCCGCACATACTGCTAGGGCTGCAAGAGGCCGGGGCCGGGGCCGAGATAGAGGCCGAGAAAGGGCACGTGACGCGACTAGAGCACCTGTCAGAGTAGCAGTTGAGGAGCCGCTAGTAGCTCCAGTGGGGAAGAGGTACCAGAAACACCTGTTGTTACCCCCGAACTTCAGGAGACTTTAGCACAGTTCTTGAATATGTTTGGTACATTAACTCAGGCAGGATTGTTCTCTGTTGCACCAAATATTGCACAGATTGGGGGAGTAACTTAGAATCCTACCGTCCGTGCTTCAGAACAGCAGGTTCATATTGGTCAGGTTCCGGGTATAGTACCGGTACATCATGTTATTCGGGTTCAGCTTGAGGTCAGGCCAGAGGCATCAGAAGAAGAACAAAAGAGACTTGAGAGATTTAAGAGGTATAGTCCACCTACCTTCAGTGGCATAGCTACTGAGGATGCCCAGGGATTTCTAGAAAAAATATCACTGTATTCTCCGCACCATGGGTATTGTGGAGGTAAGTGGATTTGCCTTTACTATATTTCAATTGTCAGGAGCAATGTATCGATGGTGGCAAGTTTATGAAGAGGGCAGACCGGCCGATGCAACACCACCAACTTGAGCATGATTTTCGGAAATGTTTTTGAAAGAGTTTGTTCCCCAGACTCTATGGAATGCATGGCGTACAAAATTTGAACGGTTGCATCAGGGCACTATGACGGTGTCGGAATATGCTATCAGGTTCAGTGAGTTAGCCCGACACGCACCTATCTTGGTACATACAGTCAGAGAGTGGGTCCACAGATTCATTGAGGGGCTCGATTATGATCTTAAAATAAGCATGGCTCGAGAATTGCAGATTGACATTCCATTTCAGCAAGTAGTAAAGATTGCCAGGATGTTAGAACGTGTTCGAAGTGAGAAAAATAAGTCTAAAGAGACCAAAAGGTCTCGAAATTTTGGAGGATTCAGAGGATTCTACTCTGTAGCTATGGCTCATCATGGTGGAGGCTCGGGTAGTCGGTCAGCCCAGTCAGCAATTCAGAGTATTCGTAGTACTTCAGATAATACTTTTAGTGCACCACCAGCACGAGGTTCTTATAGTAGTTATTCCAATTATCGCACAGACTCAGTACGAGCATCCGCGACCTCAGATGGGTTGTTATGAGTGTGGTGATACTATGCATATCATGAGAGATTATCCCAGACTTGGGAGGGGTGGATTCTATCAGAACACTCAGGCTATGGGCCCCAATGTAGTTACTAACCCATGTGCACAACCAGTTAGGGGTGGAGGACATGCGGGTAGAGGGCGCCTTAGAGAGGGAGGCCTAGCTCGTTGATATATTTGCTATGGTCTGGCTGAGGCCACTACACCAGATGGTGTCGTTACAGATATGATTATGATTTGTTATAAAAGGATATTTTTCCTTAATTTGATTCGGTTTTGAATATTAAGGTGAGTCCTCCTATTATGCTCCACTTATAGGTGAGCTTCGTAATTTTGTGACCTACTTATATGTTTATCCTTGTTGGGAGATTCAATGATGTTGGCCCGTGTCTATCATTTTTTATTTTATACACTATTGAGGACTATAAGTCCAAAAGTGACTTTCTATTACTCTATACAGTGGGTTTCGATGTGATTTAGAAAGAATTGAATTCAATTTTATGAGTTATATGCCCTACCGGTATGAAGGTTCATTATGTGTTGTAAAAAAAAATGTTTACGAAATTTATTTAAAAGAAGAAAGAAGGGAAATTAAAATTTTCATTTGGCACAATGTGCAAAAAACTTGTGATTCGGAGTTGAGGATGAGATCCTCGCATTTTTATATGATGTGAAATATTTAAACTGGGCTACAAGTCGCAGTGGAAGTTATATAAGGACGAGGTCCTTGTGGTAAAATATTTATGAGTTTAAATTCTCCCTTTGTGAAATTTAATTTGTACTATAGTACTAATAGGAAGTCATGCCTGATAGGCTTATGTGATAATTCTTTTATGTGTTTATGTGCCATAATTGTGCTGTAATTATTAAGGTTTAGCCTACGAGGCAAGTGCCCAGGTGGCGCTAAATGTGTCTCGTTAACCCGAGTAAATAATTACGAGGTCTTCATGCCTCATGTGTTGCCGTCAGTGTTATGAAAATTAGATATGAGTTTTGGTTAAGATGAGATTGATTGAGGATGCTGAAGTTAATTATAAACAGTTATTATGACCAGAGATGCGTTTATCGACATACGTATGATGTGTGCATAGGAATGAGTTGCTACAGCTGGTTGAGACTAATACCGTGCGTTGATGTAAGGAATTTGAAATAGATTAGAGTGTAAGGAACTGGCTTTAAAGCTTATAAGTGTGAATAAAAGAAATAATTTCCATTGAGATGATGTTGTCGGACCCCTGTTAAATTTACGGTGACGTAGAATCACCTGTGAGTATGTGTGAAATAATGCACCCAGTAATTTAATGTCATCAGAATAATTCTTGGCACGTTCGAGGACGAACATATGTTTAAGAGGGGGAGAATGTAACGACCCGACTTGTCATTTTAAGAATATATGCCACATTGAGCTACTTAAGGTCCCGACCAACTTCGTAATACGTATTATGACTTGCGTGTGTGGTCGTTTGTTTTTCGAAAGATTCATAATTTAAATTGAAAGAATGATTCTCATTTTTGAAGCTTAAATGAAAAGAGTTGACCGGAGTTTGACTTTTGAGAAAATGACTCCGGAATGGAATTTTGATAATTTAATAGGGCTGTATGATGATTTCGGACTTGGGCTTATGTTCGGGTCGAGTATCAGGTGGCCCTGGAGTATTTCGGCGCCTATTACTGAAGGTTGGCATTTTTAAAGTTTAGGAATTTCCTAAGTTTGGGTTGAAGTGGATTTTGATGTTATCGATGTTCGTTTGGGATTTCGAGCTTGGGAATAGCTCTGCATGGTGATTCTGGTCTTAGGGGAGCGCCCGAATGTGGATTCAGAAGTCTGTTGGTCATTTCGGGGTCATTTGGCGAAAGTTGGAAATTTGAAGGTTTTTGGGAAGTTTGACCGGGAGTGGACTTTTTGATATCGGGGTCAAATTCCGGTTCTAGAAGTGGGAGTAGGTCCGTAATATCAATTATGACTTGTGTGTAAAATTCGAGGTCAATCAAATTTGATTTGATAGGTTTCGGCGTCGAATGTAGAAGTTTGAAGTTCTAAAGTTCATAAAGCTTGGTGTGATTCGTGGTTTTGATATTGTTTGATGTGATTTGGGACTGGTGGTACGATTGGATTGGTCCCTGGGGCCTCGGGTTTGATTTGGGGTGGTTCCATACCAAGTTTGAGTGTTTTGATGCTGCTGGTTGCTGGTTTTGGTGTTGTTTTTTGCGTTCGCGAGGAAGGATTTTGTTGTTGGGACTATGTTCTTCGCCTTCGCGAAGAAGGAAATTTTGATGTCCGTCGTCTGAGTTTGGAGGCTCATATCTCGCAATATATAAGGAATTTGGAGATTATCCAAAAATTAAAGTTGTAGCCCTTTGTGTCTAATTTTCCGAAAGGTATGTAAAAAGGTTATGGTGGCTACACTATAGGCAGTCTGGGAAGAGTTTGAAAATCTCTGTTACACATGGCTGACTTTAGAAGCTTATATCTCGCAATCTATAAGATTAGGAGATGAGCAACAAATGAAAGTTATAGCCCTTGGAGTCTAGTTTTCATAAAGTCAAACCTTTCATCATGTGGAGTTTCGTACAAAATGTTACGACCATTATACTAGAGGTTGTCTGAGAAGAGTTTGAAAATGGCTGTTGAAGAATTTGTTCATCGCGAACACGAAAAACAAACCCCTGGGCAGCAGAATAAAGTCCAAATTCGTCTCATTCTTCCATGTTTGGACCAAGGAAGCTCGAGTGAGGCGATGTTTCGAGAGTGTTTCAAGGAAAACATTGGAGTAAGAATTCCTAACTTGATTTTGGTTAAATTACATGAATCTATTGTTGTTTTTATCACTAAATTAGTGAATAGGTTTGAAAATAGTAGAAATCCTCTAGACTTTAATTTAAGATTTGAAGTGCGATCCGTTATCAGAATTTGATAATTTTGGTATGGTTGAACTCGTATCGGAATGGGTGTTCGAATTTCGTAAAATTTCTGTCGGGTTCCGAGGGGCGGGCCCTACGTTGACTTTTTAGAATAAAATTTTAAGTTAGTATTTTATTATCCGGAATTATTTTCGATGAATTTTAATGAAGTTATACAATTAATTTGGATAGATTTGAGCTGTCTGAAGGTCAATTCAAGCAAGAAGGCTATTTTGGAATATCGGCCTAATTTCAAAAAGGTAAATATCTTGCCTAACATTGAGTGGGGGAATTACCCCTTAGGCATCGAGTCTTATGTGCCATTTATGAAATGTGAAAAGTCGTGTACGCGAGGTGACGAGTATGTACTTAGGCTTATATGTGCAAAATATATTGGGTTAAAGTCTTAAGCATGTTGTCTAGTAAATTGGATAATTATTGGCATTTATTAAATCATGTATTTGCCATGCCTCAATTCGTTTTTGTTGAATTTGTTTTTATATGATAATTTTATGTGATTATTACTTGTATATTTACGTGAATTTCACGAGTTTGATGATTTGATATTTTCTGGAAATAATTACATTATGGATTTTACATATGCAAATAATTAATGAAATAAGTTTAAACTGAGGCGTTAATATAATCATCAAGAATTTGGATTAATGAAGGCGTTGACCTATACTGAGTATTTTCCATCTCTGTTGTTGTTTTGAGGTTTTATACACATTGTGTGGAGCCTTGGGCTATTTATTGTGAAATTAATTAATTTTGTTATACCTTTGGAATTGGTTGTGGACATTGGGCAAATTGTGATATGAATTGATTTTATTATGTTGCCGTGATAATATTCCATGTAAATTGTTACGTTATTTGAGTTATTATTTTGAGGATATAAGGGTGACATTCTACTGTTGATATTATGTGGGTATAAGGGTGCCATTTTAGTGTTGTTTTGTGTGTTGGGATATTGTCTGGGAGGAGTGATAAGGGTGGATATAAGAGAGATAAGGGTAGCTATATGAGAGATAAGGGTGGCTATTGATATTGTCAGGGCGGAAGGATAAGGGAGGCTATTATAGGAGTGATAAGGATGCCTATAGGAGAGATAAATGTGGCTTTTGTCACGGATGATATGTGCTGATATGGAGTTATTGCGTTGGTAATTTTTATGTGATATTGTGATTTTTCTTGTGTTTGTCTTTATATTTCTGTGCAATTTGTCTTGATGTTTTGGTAAACCTGATAATAGTCTGATCTATGTTAAAATTGGAAGCATTTGGCTATTGTCAGGAAAATTATGAAATGAAATATGGGCACGAGGTGCCGTGAGTAAATAATAATGATATTGGCACATGAATTGTCCGTGCAGTTGTGATATGAAATATGGACACGAGGTGTCGTGATTAAATTATGATGATATTGACACGTGAGTTGTCCGTGCGGTTGTGATAGAGAAATTGGCACGAGGTGCTGTGAAAATATGAATGTGGGCTGAGACCCGTATTTTTTTAATTTTGAAATGAGGTATCACAGGGTGACTTTTATTCGAAAGATATTTATTTGAAGGAATTATATTTGAAAGAAATTTATTTGAAAGAATTATATTTGAAAGAAATTTATTTGAAGGAATTATTTTTGAAAGAGATTTATTTGAAAGAATTATATTTGAAAGATATTTATTTGAAGGAAGTATATCTGCAATATATTTATTGTAAAGTATTATATCCTGAAGATTATTGTTTGAGAAGCATATAGGCGAAATATTTATATTTGAAGGACTTGATTAATTGGGTGTATTTGTATTTATTATTTGTTGAGCATTATTAATGGTGTTCTTGTTGCCATGTTCTGTATATCACTGGTTGATTAGTGTTGCCATTATTGCTATTTGTTTTCCTATTATTTTTGTATACTACATTGCACAGGTTATTAGACTAGTGAGTGTCTTGACTGTACCTCGTCACTACTCCACCGAGGTTAGTCTTGTGTCACGACCCAAAATCTGTCTAGTCGTGATGACACCTAACCCAACCCGCTAGGTAAGCCAATTAACCACTAACCAATTCCAATAACAATTAATAAAGCAATTTAAGTAAGAAATATCTTAATCTTACATATTTCCCAAGGACTGGTAGTATAAATCATGTGCTTCTAAGAATGGAGTATACAAAGCTGGTATGAAGTAAATACATCATCTGTTCGAAAAGTACATAAACAGAGCTTTATGAATCTAAGGCTGCCATGAACAATAGGCAGCAACAACCGGAACACAGGTACATCTTCAGATCCAGCTTCCAACGAACACATCAACATCAGCAGCCAACATCTGCACACAAGGTGCAGAAGTGTAGTATGAGTATAACCTATCCCATGTACTCAATATGTAACAAACCTAACCTTAGGTTGAAAGTAATAACGAGCTTGTACCAAGGTCAGAGTCCAACTTCCATAACCAACAATAGTTCATAACAATATAAAACAAGTAATACCAGAAGTAACTCAAAAATAAAATTCTCAACAAAATCATGATTTCTAAAAAATAGTTCTAACTTTCAAGTATATCAGTGAAAAACTCAAATCGTTTACAGTTGTTGCCTAAAATATGGGTAAGTTTGAAAACCATAAATTTTCCCAAAATTCCTTTCCACAATAAATAAGATGTTTCATTTTCTTTCCAGATATCCAGTGAAAAATGCATCATTATGCCCATATGCCAATATGTGTGAGAAGTCATGAATGACGTGATACCGTACAACATGAGGAAAATACATCTCTATGCATGTATGTCATGTGTACATGTCAATGCAATGTATCTTAGAGATGAACTCATGTACTCACACTCTCAGAGTACTCAATCTCACTTTCTCACACATTCCACTCATCATGCTCAATCACTCGGTACTGTATATGGCCAATCCAGCCTAGGGAAGATCCATCCCGGAATATACACATCAACTGATCATCAGTCACTCAGTACCAAGTAGGGCCAATCCAGCCCATGGAGAAGATCCATCTCCTGGTATATATAATACTTCAGACAAGATTCATGTCCAGGGAAGATCCATCCCTCAATAATATCAATCGCACTCACTGGGTGTGTGTGCAGACTCCGGAGGGGCTCCTTCAGCCCAAGCGCTATAAATCGTACGGATAACTCACGTGTTGCACGGATAACTCACGTTCTATATAAAGCCTATAAGGCCTACTGCAGGCGGGCAGCCCCGATCTACATAATAATAATAATATATAGAGCCAACATGTCCTGCTGCGGCATGCAACCCTATCCCAAACATATCCTCATAGTTAGGTCATCGGCCTCCCTCAGTCATTAATCTCTCCAGTTTCTCTATCATAGGCTCACAATGTCATGAAAATAGCCCGAAAATGATGATATGATGTATCAATAAATAACAACAGAGACTGAGATATGATATGCAATGAAATGAATATGACTGAATATAAATTTTCAATTTAAAACAAATAATTCACAACAATATGACCTCTGTGGGTCCCAATAATACTGGCACATAGCCTCAACATGATTTTTAATATGATTCTCAACTCAATTTCTTCAACATATAAAGATGCATAGAAAATGCCAAGATTATTTGACTATAAAATTCCACGAAAATAATTACGTCATAATTTCTATGGTGCACGCCCATACACCCGTCACCTAGCATGTGCGTCACATTCAAACAATTCACATAATACGTATATTCAGGGTTCATACCCTCAGCTCCAAGATTAGAAGAGTTACTTACCTCGAACAAGCCGAATCCAATGTCGAGCAAGCTAAACAATGCTCCAAAAATTCCATTATGCGCGTATCAACTTCCGAACGGCTCGAATCTAGTCACAATTAATTCTATTCTATCAATTCAAATTATAGGAATTAATTCCATATGAAAAATACTAATTTTCCAACCAAATCCGAAAATTGCACTCAAACATCGCCCATGGGGCCCACGTCTCGGAACCCGATAAAAGTTATAAAATATGAACGTCCATCCAACCACAAGTCCAACCATACAAATTTTACCAAATTCTGACATCAACCCGACCCTCAAATCTTTAATTAAAATTTATGAAGATTTCTACCATTTTCAACCCAATCTTTACCCACTTGAACTCAACAATCTTTTCACAACCTTATTGGTATGTGTATGTATACATGATACTCTTACACCTAAGAATCATACTCTTAATCTCCCATCTTTTACCCCAAAAATCGTAATTAAAGAATTGGGGGAAGAAATTCTTACCTCTTTGAAGCCCTAGCAAGACCCTTGTAAAATCTTCAAATCTTGAACAAGAATTGATGAAAAATTGACTAAGTCTTCACTTTCTCTCTCTAAGATGCTCTCACCACTCTCTAAAATATCATATTTTTGCTTCAAAAGAGTCCCCTTGCCTCAACATATCGAAATAGGGTCGGGTAAAAAATTAGAAAAATTGAAGCCCCGACGCAGATCTGCGATCGCATAACACGTATGCGGTCCGCAAACTGACCGCAAAATTGAAGCTCCAAAACGAGGGTCTCCTGGATAGGTCTGCGGTGATTATGCGGCCCGCATACCTATTCTGCGGTCGCATAATGCACCGCTGAACAGGTCTGCGGTCGAATAATGTACCGCAGATTTCCTTAAATCCTGCCTCACATCTGCTTCACTCTACGGCCATTATGCGGTCCGTAGAGTGATTCTGCGGTCGCATAATGGACCGCAGAAATGTATTTCTCTGCCACAAATTTTGTTTTTACTCCACAGTGCATTGTTCAACCCAAAACGTCTGAGGTCATTACTAATTGATCTACCTCGGCACCACAAAACCTTAATTTCCTTAGCAAAAATTCTCCGGGGTCGTTATATATAAATCCACATCCGGTCAACCTTTTTAACTTAAGTTCTAAACCTTGGAACTAAATGTTCCAATTCATTTCAAAACCTCACCGGACCCAAACCAATTACCCCGACAAGTCATATAAAAATTATAAAGCACAAATTAAGCAGTAAATGGGGAAACGAGGTTGTAATACTCAAAACGACCTGTCGGGTAATTACATCTTGATACTTACTAGGTACCGACTGTGGTGTACTCATACTACACTTCTGCACATTTTTGTGCAGAGCCAGGTGTCGGAGATATCGAACTCGAACAGAGTTAAAGTGTGATCGCAATGATTCAAGGTAGAGCTGCTTGGTCGTCGCAGTCCCTTGGAGTCTTTCTATTTTATTGTACTGTTAATTATTATTCAAACAGTATTGAGTATTCGACCCTTGAGATCATTCCATGTATTTAATTAGAGTTCGTGACTCAGTATTACCAGTCTTGGGAGGTTCTTATATTTGTTTCTGCTTTTGATTTTGATTATCTATTTTAAAAAAAAATTGGCTTGAATTGTAATTATAATCGGCTTACTTAGTCTTAGAGACTAAGTGCCATCACGATACCTGTTGTGGGAATTTGGGTCGTGACAAATGCAATAAAAGTATAAGTAGCAAAAAAGACTCCTAGTACCATATGATACCAATATGGTATATATGTATACCAATAGAGTATATGATTTCTCTAGAATATTGCTACAACTATCTGCGATTATACTACTATACCAAAATATTAAAGGATGCAATAAAAGTATGAGAAAATTACATGCTCGCATTGCAAGCTAAATATTTGCAAAGCAAACTTGCTCTATACTAATAGGGTATATAGTTGTATGGGGCCGTTCCAACAATTACCTATAACTATAAAAACTATTACATAATACACATAATCTATGTCCATCGGCACAAAAAAATCCCAGAACTGCAAATCATGTTCATATAAATAATTTCAGAATAGAATTCACTTAAAAATGCAGCTAAAATAACAAAAACAATATTCAAACTACCATATGATACCAATATAGCATACAACTATACCAACATGGTATACAATTTTACTGGTTAATTTCCGACAACTATATGACTATTCTATTATTACATAACACACATGCATAAAGAGAAAAATAAAAAAATAGTGTACCATATATTAATATAATAAAGTATTTCAAGATATTGTACTATATTACTATTATTAAAAGAAAATCAAATAGTGTACCAATTAAATGCAGCTAATACAACCAAAAAAGGATTCAACTAACATATGATACCAATATAGTATTTAGCTATACTAATATGGTATATAGTTGTACGAGGTCACTCCAACAACAACATATAACTATAAAAATAATTATATAATACACAAAATCTATGTCCATAGGTACAAGAAAATCCAACACAGCAAAATATGATCATATAAATCATTTCAGAATAGAATTCACTTAAAATGTACCTAAAACAAGCAAACAATATTCCAACTCCATATGATACCAATATGACATATAATTATACCAATAGGGTATACAGTTCTACTAATTAATTCCAGACAACTATATATGACTATACTACTATTACATAATACACATGCATAAAGAGAAAAATCAAAAAATAGTGTGCCACATATTTGTCACGACCCAATTCTCCCTCCGTAAGACGTCATGACACCTAGTCTCTACGACTAGGTAAGCCTAACAACTTGCGGAAATAACAAAAATGGAAGTAAAACTTAACAACTAACTGCAACAGATAACAAAATAACTGGTAACAATGCCGCCCGACATGTACAATAACTAACACTCTAGTAATACACAATATTCCCAAAACCCATAACATCGTAAGTCATAAGCTACAGAAGGAAACTAGTATCTCTATACACCAGAGTCTAATAAAAGAAGTACGGAAGGTAAATGACATAGGAGAGAATAGAGGGGGACTCTGAGGTCTGCGGACGCGGCAGATGTACCTTGAAGTCTCCGTACAACAGCAAGCACTCTCAGCTAGTAGCGGGGCTGATAAGAAGTACCTGGATCTGCACACAAAACATGTGCAGAAGAGTAGTATGAGTACACCACAATGGTACCCAGTAAGTGCCAAGCCTAACCTCGGTCGAGTAGTGACGAGGTCAGGTCAGGCCTACTAGTAAATAATAAATAAGGCAGGAGAATATACAATATAATAAGAGAATAGAATTTAACAAAAGGAAACACAGCAAGGCAACAGTACAACACACAGGGGTAAACAACAGAGGATTTCCCGAGATACCGTCTCGTAGTCCCAAAATAAATATACAGGGAGAACTCCCGAGGTACCGCCTCGTAGTCTCAAAAGTAAATATACAGGGAGAACTCCCGAGGTACCGCCTCGTAGTCTCAAAAGTAAATATGCAGGGAGAACTCCCGAGGTACCGCCTCGTAGTCTCAAAAGTAAATATGCAGGGAGAACTCCCGAGGAACCGCCTCGTAGTCTCAAAAGTAAATGTGCAGGAAGAACTTCCGAGGAACCGCCTCGTAGTCTCAAAAGTAAATGTGTAGGGAGAACTCCTGAGGAACCGCCTCGTAGTCTCAAAAGTAAATGTACAGGGAGAACTCCCAAGGAACCCCCTCTTAGTCTCAAAAGTAAACACACAGCTCAACCGATAAATACAACAGTTAACAACAAGATTTCTACAGTTATATTGATAGAGAACAAGGAAAAGCAGGAAACCAACTAGGCATGCTTCACAGAGTTCAAATGAGCAGTTAAAGCATGTAGACATGCGATATTAGATTAAACAAGATAACTACACATATTGGAATAGCAAAATTAAGAATGAAAATAGACTAATACTCATTTAAACGGTATAACTCAAATTTAAGGAAAAACAGGTCGCTACTCAGTAAAATAAATCCGGTTTTATAACAAATAGCCCGTGTATGTACTCGTCACCTCACATATTCGATGCTCACATATCACAACAGTACCAAATCCTAAGGGGATTTCCCTCACACAAGGTTAGGCAAGCCACTTACCACGAACCAAACTCAATTAATCAGTAACAATGCCTTTCAACGAATATCCGACTCCGAATGGCCAAAATCTGGCCAAAAATAATTACATATCATAAATACAACTATAATAGACTAATCTAATTAATAAAATCAAGACTTTAACAAAAAATTCGAAATTCATCCTAAAAAGTCGACCCGGGCCCACGTCTTAGAATCGAGTAAAAGTCACAAAATACGAACACACTCGACCACGAGTTCACCCATACCAAAATTACCAATATTTGATACCAATTAGCCACTCAATTCCTCAAATCAACTCACCAAATCCCTAACCTCCAACTCCCAATTTCCACCTTAAATACACACTAACTAGGTGGAAAAATAAATGGGGAAGCAAGATTATTAATAAAAAATAAGCAGAAGGGACTTACCTCAAGAAATCCCTTGAAACTACTCTCAAACATCGCCCTAAACCGAGTTTGCAAAGTACAAAATGACAAAAATAACAAAGCGCTTCGGTTTTAAACATTGCACATGCCTCTCGCTTCTGCGGTCACATTAGCCGCTTCTGTGGCACCGCTTTCGCAGTACGGCCCTCGCATCTGCGGAGGCCACTAAGCCGCCCAACCGCTTCTGCGGTCATAACCCCGCTTTTGCGGACCAGCCTCAAACTCCCACGTTCGTTTTTGCAACCCTCCAAGCACAGGTGCGAGTTCACACCTGTGAAACACGCTCCGCATCTGCGCTCCACAGCCCCTAGTCCAAACCTTCGCATCTGCGCAACCTGGCCCGCACCTGCGAGCTCGCACATGTTATCAAAGCTCTGCAGGTGCGGTTACACCAGCAGAGTTCCGCTTCAGCCATGCACCAAGTCCCTTTTTCGATCCGTTAGCAATCCGGAATCCACTTGAGGCCCCCGGAACCTCAACCAAACATACCAATAAGTCCTAAGACATCATACAAACTTAGCGATCCCTCAAATCATATCAAACAATGCTAAAAACACGAATCACCCTCCAATTCAAACTTAATGAACTTTGAAACTTCAAACTTCTACAACCGATGTCGAAACCTACCAAATCATATCCGATTGACCGCAAATTTTGCACACAAGTCATATTCGACATTACAGACCTACTCCAACTTTCGGAATCGGAATCCAACCCCGATATCAAAAAGTCCACTGCTAGTCAAAATTTCCAAAAAAAATTGACTTTTGCCAATTCAAGCCTAATTTAGCTACAGACCTCCAATTCACATTCCAGACACGCTCCTAAGTCCAAAATCACCTAACGGAGCTAACAGAACCGACGAAACTCTATTCCGGAGTCGTCTTCACACAATTCAAACTACGGTCAAAATCCTAAGACTTAAGCTTCCGTTTTAGAGACTAAGTATCCCAGTTCACTCTGCAACCACTACAACAATCTCCCGATAAGTCACATAAGCAGAAAAGGTATGGGGAAAGCAGTAAACAGGGGATCGGGGTTAATACACTCAAAATGACCGGCCGGGTCGTTACATCCTTCCCTTCTTAAAACAATCGTTCGTCCTCAAACGAACATAGAGACATACCTAAAGTGGTAAAAATATGAGGATAGCGGCTGTGCATATCATGCTCGGTCTCCCAAGTCGCCTCCTTGATCGGCTGGCCGTTCCACTGAACCTTCACGGAAGCAATGTTCTTTGACCTCAGCTTTCGAACCTGCCTGTCTAAAATAGCCACCAACATAAGATAAATCCCTATCCAATTGGACTGAGCTGAAATCTAATACATGAGACGGATCACTGTGATACTTCTGGAGTATAGAAATATGGAATGCCGGATGAACTCCTGCTAGACTGGGAGGCAAGGCAAGCTCATAAGCAACCTCCCAACATGCCGCAACACCTTGAATGGGCCGATAAACCTCGGGCTCAGCTTGCCCATCTTTTCGAACGTCATAACACCCTTCATGGGTGACACCCGGAGCAGGACCCGCTCTCCCACCATGAACGCAACATCGCGAACCTTCCGATATGCATAACTCTTCTGTCTGGACTGGGCTGTACGGAGTTGATCCTGAATCAATTTAACTTTCTCCAAGGCATCCTGAACTAAGTCTATACCCAATAGACTAGCCTCACCCGGCTCAAAACAACCTACTAGAGACCGATTACCATATAGAGCCTCATACGGTGCCATCTGGATGCTCGACTGATAGCTGTTGTTGTAGGCAAACTCTGCAAGTGGCAAGAACTGATCCTAAGAACTTCCAAAATCTATCACACATGCATGGAGCATATCCTCTAGTATCTGAATAGTGCGCTCGGATTATCCTTCCATCTGATGGTGAAATATTGTGCTCAACTCAACCCGGGTACCCAACTCCTATTGTACAGCCCTCCAAAACCTTGATGTAAATTGCGTACCCTGGTCAGAGATGATAGATACTGGTACGCCATGATGCCTGACAATCTCGAGGATATAAATTCGAGCCAACTGCTCGGAAGAATAGATAGTCATCACAAGAATGAAATGAGCTGGCTTGGTAAGCCTATCCACAATCACCCAAACTAAATCAAACCTCTACTGAGTCCGTGGGAGTCCAACAATGAAATCCATAGTGAACCGCTCCTATTTCCACTCCGGAATCTCTAACTTCTGAAGCAACCCACCTGGCCGCTGATGCTCATACTTCACCTCCTAGCAATTTAGATACCGAGCTACATACTCCACTATGTCCTTCTTCATTCTCCTCCACGAGTAATGCTGTCTCAAGTCTTGATACATCTTCGTGGCACCTGGATGAATGAAGTACCGTGAACTGTGAGCCTCCTGGAGAATCAACTCACGCAACCCATCTACATTGGGCACACATAGCCTGCCCTGCATCCTCAATGCACTATTATCCCCAATAGTGACCTCCTTAGCATCACCGTATTGAACCGTTGTCCTTAAGGACAAACAGATGGGGGTCATCATACTGACGCTCCCTGATACGACCATAAAGGGAAGACCGAGAGACCACACAATCCAATACTCGACTTGGCTCAAAAATATCCAATCTAACAAGCTGGCTGTCTAAGACCTGAACATCCAACACCCGTGGTCTCTTTGCTGCTGGTAGATATGCTAAACTCCCCAAACTCTCTACCTAGCAACTCAAAGCATCGGCCACCACATTGGCCTTCCCCGGATGGTACAAAATGGTGATATTATAATCCTTAAGCAACTCCAACCACCTCCACTGACGCAAGTTAAGATAATTATGTTTAAACAGATGCTGCAAACTCCAGTGATCGGTGTAGATCTCACAAGGGACACCGTACAAATAGTGCCGCCAAATCTTCAAGGCATTAACAATAGCTGTTAACTCAAGGTCGTGGACATGATAGTTCTTTTCATGCACCTTTAGTTGTCTGGACGTGTAGGCAATCACCCTACTGTCCTGCATCAACACCGCACCGAGACCAATCCGCAAAGCATCACAATATACAGTATAAGACCCCGAACCTGTAGGCATTACCAATACTGGGGCTGTAGTCAAAGCTGTCTTGAGCTTCTGAAAGCTCTCCTCACACTCCTTTGTCCATATGAACGGAGCACCCTTCTGGGTCAGGCTGGTCATAGGCGCTGGAATAGATGAGAAACCCTCTACAAATCGACGGTAATACCCCGCCAAACCAAGAAAACTCTGAATCTCCGTAGCTGAGAACGGTCTGGGCCAACTCTACACTACTTCATTCTTCTTTAGATCCACCTGGAGCCCATCACTCGATACTACATGACCCAAGAATGCCACTGAGTCTAGCCAAAACTTACACTTTGAGAATTTTGCATATAACCTCTTTTCTCTCAGGGTCTGAAGCACATTCATCAGGTGCTGCTAATGATCCTCCCGAGTCCGGGAGTACACCAGAATGTCGTCAATAAACACAACGATGAAGGAGTCAAGATAGGGTCGGAACACACTGTGTATAAAGTGCATAAATGCTGTTGGGGCATTGGTCATCCCAAATGACGTCACAAGAAGCTCGTAGTGACCGAAACCGAGTCCTGAAAGTAGTTTTCGGTATATCTGGCTCCCGAATCTTCAACTGATAATAGCCTGAACGTAAATCAATTTTGGAAAACACCCTGGCACCCTGTAGCTGATCAAATAAATCATCAATACGAGGCAATGGATACCTGTTCTTTACTATAACTTTGTTCAGCTAGTGATAATCAATGCACACACGCATAGAACTGTCCTTCTTCTTCACAAAAAAGACCGGAGCACCCCAAGGTGACACACTAGGCCGAATGAAGCCCTTATCAAGCAAATCTTGTAACTGCTCCTTCAACTCTTTCAACTCAAGAGAAGCCATACGTTATAGAGGAATAGAGATGGGCTGAGTGCCAGGCAACAAATCAATGCCAAAACCAATATCTCTGTCGGGCGGCATGCCCGAAAGATTAGCTGGAAACACATCTGGAAAATTCCTCACTACTGGGACTGACTCAACTGTAGGGTTATCAATACTGACATCTCTCACATAAGTTAGATACGTGTCACACCCCTTCTCAATAATTCGTTGAGCTTTAAGAAATGAAATAACTCTGCTGGGAGTATACTCTAAGGTACCTCTCCACTCTAATCACGGTAATCCTGGCATAGCCAGTGTCATAGTCTTAGCGTGACAATCAAGAATAGCATAATGGGGAGACAACCAGTCCATGCCCAAGACAACATCAAAGTCTACCATACTGAGTAATAATAAATCGGCTCTGGTCTCAAAACCACTAAGAGGAATCAAATACGACCGGTACACACGGTCCACAACAAGAGAATCTCCCACAGGAGTAGACACAAATATAGAGGAACTCAAAGAATCCCGAGATACGAGCAAATACGGGGCAAAATAAGAGGACAAATAGGAATAAGTAGAGCCTGGATCAAATAAGACCGATGCATCTTTACGACAGACCGGAACAATACCTGTAATGACAGAGTCAGAAGCAACTACCTCTATACGAGCCGGAAGAGCATAATATCTGGTATGGACTCCCCCTCTAGGGCGACCTCGACCTCCATCTCGAGCTGGCTAAGCAGGTAGGGTGGTCACTGGTGCTGGAATCATAGCCTGAGGACCCGGTGGAGCACGCTGTGCCTGAGAAGTCTATGGAGGTGCACCCCTCCTAAATATAGAGCAATCCCTCACTAGATGGCGAGTGTCGCCACACTCAAAACAAGCTCTCGAAGGGCGTGGCTGATGTAACTGGCTCAGGCCAAGTCTACTGGATTGACCGCTAAAAGCACCCCGTGCTGGAGGCACACTAGATACTGGTGGTGCATAATAAGGCTCTTGGGGCCTAGAATGGACCGGAATACCACTGGCGGCTGGAAGAGCTAAATGAATGGGGTGACTCCCATAATCCCTACCATGGCGAACTGCAGTTGGGGAACGAGTACCATTATAAGTGCTAGACTCTCGAGACCTCTTGGCCTCCCTCTCCTCTCTCTCCCGAGCAAGCATACCCTACAATCTCCTAGCAATACTCACAACCTGCTGGTAATAAATATCCATCTCCAACTCCCAGGCCATGCTAAGCCTGATACTGGGGTGGAGTCCCTTGATAAACCGACGAACCCTCTATCGAACTATGGCAACCAAGGCTGGTGCATGTCAGGCCAAATCACCGAAGCGGACTGCATACTTTGATACAATCATAGCACCCTGGCACAACTACTCAAACTCCACGTGCCATACTTCCTTGAGGCTCTAAGGGACATACTCTTTCAAAAATATGTCCGAGAACTGAGTCCATGTAAGTGAAGCTGCCTCAGTCAGACTACCCAACTCATAAGCACACCACCACTGATAGGGTGCTCCTCTAAGTTGGAATGTAGTAAAAGAAACCCCACTCGACTCCGTTACACCCATAGTACGAAGAATGCGGTGACAATCCTCCAGAAAACCTTGGGCATCCTCTGACGCCAATCTACTGAAAGTAGGAGGGTGGTACTTCTTGTACCTCTCAAGTCTGAGCTGCTCCGCCTCAGAAACTGTTGCCCTAACCTCGGGCTGAGCTGGAGCCACCGGCTGCATCAGTATAATATCTGGAACCTGGTCGACCTGAACCCGCTACTCTGGAGTACCAGTGACGGGAGTCTGTGCTCCTCCCCTGGCCTGAGATGTGGCAGGATAAAGTGGAATCAATCCAGCCTGAGCTAAGGTGCTGTACATGCTCAAAAACTTGGCTAGAGTCTCCTGGAGTGTTGGTGCAACAACATGTATCTCAGGTGTCTACCCTCCAGCTGGAGCTACTAGGGGCTCCTCTATAGCACCTCGTACGGGTGCTCTGGCTGCACCGCGTAGACGTCCTCGACCTCTACCCCGGCCTCGGCCCCGGCCTCTCGCGGCTCTAGCAGGGGGCACAGGTGCCTGGTCATTAGATCCGCTTGTACATGTCCTCACCATTTGAGAGAGAATATAATACAGAAGTTCAGAACTTTTGAACTCAACAATTTTCGCACGATAAGGAATCGAAGTAGTGGAATTATTTACTAACAATTCCATAGCCTCCCGAAGATAAGTACAAACGTCTCCATACCGATCCGCAAGACTCTAATAAACCGGCTTGTGACACAGGACACCTATGAACCTAGAGCTATGATACCAACTTATCACGACCCAATTCTCCCTCTATAAGACGCCGTGATGACACCTAGTCTCTACGACTAGGTAAGCCTAAGAACTTACGGAAATAACAAAAATAGAAGTAAAACTTAACAACTAACTGCAATAGATAACAAATTAACTGGTAACAATGCCGCCTGGCATGTACAATAACCAACACTCTAGTAATACACAATATTCCCAAAACCCGGAACATCCTAAGTCACAAGCTATAGAAGGAAACTAGTATCTCTATACACCAGAGTCTAATAAAAGAAGTACGGAAGGTAAATAACATAGGAGAGAATAGAGGGGGACTCCGAGGTCTACGAACGTGACAGATGTACCTTGAAGTATCCGTACAATAACAAGCACCCTCAGCTAGTAGCGGGGCTGATAAGAAGCACCTCGATCTGCACACAAAACATATGCATAAGAGTAGCATGAGTACACCACAAAGGTACCCAGTAAGTGCCAAGCCTAACCTCGGTCGAGTAGTGATGAGGTCAGGTCAGGCCCACTGGTAAATAATAAATAAGGAAGAAGAATATACAATCTAGTAAGAGAATTGAATTTAACAAAAGGAAACGTAGCAAGGCAACAGTACAATACATAGGGGTAAACAACAGGGGTTCTCCCGAGATACCGTCTCGTAGTCCCAAAATAAATATATAGGGAGAACTCCCGAGGTACAGCCTCGTAATCTCAAAAGTAAATATACATGGAGAATTCCTGAGGTACTGCCTCGTAGTCTCAAAAGTAAATATGCAGGGAGAACTCCGGAGGTACCGCCTCGTAGTCTTAAAAGTAAATATGCAGGGAGAACTCCGGAGGAACCGCCTCGTAGTTTCAAAAGTAAATGTGCAGGGAGAACTCCTGAGGAACCGCCTCGTAGTCTCAAAAGTAAATGTGCAGGTAGAACTCCTGAGGAACCGCCTCGTAGTCTAAAAACTAAACACACAGCTCAACCGATAAATACAATAGTTAACAACAAGATTTCTACAGATATACTGATAAAGAACAAGGAAATGTATGAAACCAACTAGGCATGCTTCACAGAGTTCAAATGAGCAGTTAAAGCACGTAGACATGCGATATTAGATTAAACAAGATAACTACACATATTGGAATAGCTCAATTAAGAATGAAAATAGACTAATACTCATTTAAACGGTATAACTCAAATTTAAGGAAAAGCAGGTTGCTACTCAGTAAAATAAATCCGGTTTTACAACAAATAGCCTGTGTACGTACTCGTCACCTTACGTATACGGCGCTCACATATCACAACAGTACCAAATCCTAAGGGGATTTCTCCCACACAAGGTTAGGCAAGCCACTTACCTCAAACCAAGCTCAATCAATCGGTAACAATGCCTTTCCACGAATATCCAACTCCGAATAGCCCAAATCTACCCAAAAATAATTACATATCATAAATACAACTATAATAGACTAATCTAATTAATGAAATCAAGACTTTAACAAAAATTCCGAAATCCGTCCTAAAAAGTCAACCCAGGCCCACGTCTCGGAATCAGTTAAAAGTCACAAAATACGAACACCCACTCGACCACGAGTTCACCATACCAAAATTACCAAAATTCGATGCCAATTCGCCACTCAATTCCTCAAATCAACTCACCAAATCCCTAACCTCCAACTCTCAATTTCCACCTTAAATATACACTAACTAGGTGGGAAAATAAATGGGAAAGCAAGATTATTGATAAAAAATAAGCACAAGGGACTTACCTTAAGAAATCCCTCAAAAATGCTCTCAAAAAGCTCCCTAAACCGAGTTTGCAAAGTCCAAAATGACAAAAACCACGAAGCCTTTCGGTTTTAAACACTGCCCACGCCTTTCACTTCTGCGGTCGCATTAGCCGCTTCTGCGGCACCGCTTTTGCGGTCCTGACCTTGCATCTACGGAGGCCACTAAGCCGCCCAACCGCTTCTGCGGTCATAACCCCGCTTTTGCGCAATGAAACCCGCTTCTACGGACCAGCCTCAAACTCCTGCGTCCGCTTCTGCGACCCTCCAAGCGCAGGTGCGAGTTCGCACCTGCAGAACACCATCCGCATCTGCGCTCCACAGCCCCAGCCCAAACCCTCACATCTGCGTAACCTGGCCCGCACCTGCGATCAAAGCTTCGCAGGTGCGGTTACACCAGCACAGTCCTGCTTCAGCCATGAACCAAGTCCCTTTTCAATCCGTTAGCCATCCGGAATCCACCCGAGGCCCCCGGGACCTCAATCAAATATACCAACAAGTCCTAAAACATCATACGAACTTAGTTGAGCCCTCAAATAACATCAAACAATGCTAAAAACATGAATAACCCTCCAATTCAAACTTAATGAACTTCGAAACTTCAAACTTCTACAATCGATGTCGAAACCTACTAAATCACGTCCGATTGACTTCAAATTTTGCGCACAAGTCATATTCGACATTACGGACGTACTCCAACTTCCGGAATCGGAATCCGACCCCGATATCAAAAAGTCCACTACCGCTCAAAATCTCCAAAAAATTCGACTTTCGCCAATTCAAGCCTAATTTAGCTACAGACTTCCAATTCACATTCCGGACACGCTCCTAAGTCCAAAATCATCCAACAGAGCTAATGGAATCGATGAAACTCCATTCCGGAGTCGTCTACACATAATTCCATCTATGGTCAAAATCCTAAGACTCAAGCTTCCGGTTTAGGGACTAAGTGTCCCAATTCACTCCGAAACCACAACAACAACCTCCCGGAAAGTCACATAAGCAAAAAAGGTATGGGGAAAGCAGTAAACAGGGGATCGGGGCTAATACACTCAAAATGACCATCCGGGTCGTTACAATATTAATATAATAATATATTTTAAGATATTGTACTATAATACTGTTATATAAAAGAAGCGCATAAAGAAAAAATCAAAATGATTACACAATACATGTGCATAAAGAAAAATTAAAAAATGCAAGATATTGTACTATTCTAGTATTACTAAAGAAAAATCAAACAATGTACCAATTAAATGTAGCTAATACAACCAAAAAAGTTTACAACTAACATATGATACCAGTATAGTATATAGATATACCAACATGGTATATAGTTGTACGCAAAGAGTTTAAAAAAAAAATTAATTCAATTATTAAACTGAAATAATATTAGTTGTCACATAATCTAATTAACTCAATTTTGTGCATCATCAATTATACTAAAATTTAGATATGTTATAATAATATACTATATACCATTTTGAAATGGAGAATAAAATAATAAAAAATATTCAATGGACACGTCCATCATATTATGAAATGAGAAAGATGGAAGAAAAATATTTATTTATATTTGAGAAGATAATAAAAGAGAAAATAGGTTGGGGCAATTAATGGTGTTTCACGTGATCTGGGATTAGAAAGGAAAGGATTTTAAAAATAGGTAGTTGGGTAAATACTTTAAGATTGCATAGGTACACATTGTAAGACAAATTAGAATGGGCAGTAACGGGTAATTAAAATTGCCTGAATAGGCATTTAGAGTAGATTTTCCTTTTTTGTTCCTATACAATATTTGAAACTTATTTACCAAAATTGTTCTAATTTTGTATATTATCCATCCTAAACAAGGATTACTTACAAATTATATACATTTCTCCTTAAAAGGCTCCCAATCCATTATTAGTGCTTTCAATCAATGGATTTAGTTACACCATTTTTCTTTTTTCTCTCCTCTCTCCCCTCTTCTCTACAAAATATTCATTGGCTAACGCATGTTGGTCTTTTTGTCTCCTCAACCACCATTACCAATACCAATACAAATACTCCATGGTTATCATCTTCCGTTTCGGTGCCGTCGCCGCCACGTAGCTTCATCTTTTAGAATTTTAATAAGCGTAGGATTGATGTTCTCTTTCCCTTTTATAGACTTCGATAATGTCGATGAATCGGCAACCACAAGAGGATCCCAAAACTCGACAACAAGATATGCAACCAACTAAAATGGATGATAGTCCAATACTCATGGTTTTGTTTGCGTCGATATGAGTGACATGTTGGATTACTTTAAGCTTGGTATTTTACAGAATACTTACACTACTAAATCACAACAATTATGTTTCCCAAGGAATCAACAATTATTCATCAGCACAATCTAAAAGAGAACTTCTACTGAATCTAAACTTCATTGCATATTTATATTCAAACTAAACACATAAAATCTCTATCTCTAAGAACAATATATGGTACGTCAACATATAAATTAAAAACAAATTTTGTACAATTTAATGCAAATTTGAATATCTACAACAAAATACATAGGCAAACCAAATTTCATACAACTAATTATATATTATACAACTTATTTATAACTTATCTACAACTTTCATACATTATTTCTACCCAGTTAAATACAACTACAATATCACACAACTTAAATACAATTTTTATACAATATGTCTTTTGTATATTTTGTATCTGATTTATACATTGTAAAAAATAAATTTTATACAACTAATTATATATTATACAGCTTATCTATAACTTTCGTACATTATTTCTACAAATTTAAATACAACTACAATATCATACAACTTAAATATAATTTTTATACCAATTTTATACAATATGTCTTTTGTATATATTTTGTATCTGATTTGTATATATTTTGTCTGTGGTGTGTGCTTCTTCCTCTCTAAAATTCCAATCAAAACTTACTCTCTTAATAGAATTTTGATACATATCAACAACTTTATGTAAAAATATAGTATTGATAACTTAAATATAAATTTTATACAACGATCATACATTATACAACTATTTTTTAACTTTCATACAACATTCAAATAAAAAAAATATATAGCTAAAACAGAATACAATTTACATACAATTGTACTACAACTTTACTACAATTTCGTAAGTATATTATATGTCATGTGTTCTTCTTCTTCTTCTTCCTGTTACGATCCGGAATTTCCCACCGACGGGACCGTGATGGTGCCTAACATTTCACTTGTTAGGCAAGCTAACGTTAGAGAATTATTAACCAATTCCTTATTTCCTTTCAGTAATTAAGCATAATTAACTAAGATGAAATATAATAAGTGCGGAATGTCATAAAACTGTATTAATTACTACCATCCGGATCTGGAGTCACAATTCACGAGCATTCTAGAATTTACTACAAGTAATAATCTGAAAGAAATACAACTGTCTGAATGAAAGAAACAGTAGAACAGAAAAGATAGGCGGGGACTTCAAGGTCTGTGAATGCCGACAGATCTACCTTGAGTCTCCGGACAGCGGACAAATAGCAAAATCTCGATCAACCCGAACCGGTATCAAAATCTGCATAGAAAGTGCAAAGTGCAGTATCAGTACAACCGACCCCATGTACTGGTAAGTGTCGAGTCTAACCTCGACGAAGTAGTGACGAGGCTAAGGCAAGGCACCTACAAATCAACTTGTACAATTTAACACTGTATATACAAATAACAGAAATGAAGAACTAAACAGGAAATGTCGGGAGGGGAACATACTGAGGGGAATACAAGATAAAGAACTACAACAGAATGATCACCGGAGCAGTCAATATACCATGAATCAACAGGAATAGTGAATACAGTAAGAAAAAAATGCACGGCATCACCCTTCATGCTTTTACTCACAATCTCACCATAAAATTAATAGAAACGGCACGACATCACCCTTCGTGCAAACTCTCATATCATGGAACGACATCACCCTTCGTGCTTTTACACTCACAATATGGCATGGCATCACCCTTCGTACTTTTACACTTACAATATGGCACGACATCACCCTTCGTGCATTAACACTCACAATATGGAACGACATCACCCTTCATGCATTAACTCTCATATCATGGCACGACATCACCCTTCGTGCATTAACACTCTCCCTTACCATAATGCAATGCATAAATAACAACAGGGAGATAGAATAACAAGTACAAACCTCACTTCAACATTTGGTTCCACAATATAAATCTCAAATTTTAAATAAATACTCGATTACCAACAGAAAATCCGTAAACATGATAATGACGATCAATTTAACAACACTAGTATAAACATGTAGCAATTAGGCATAGGGAGAGACAATATAAGAAAACGGAAGAAACATGAAAAAATAAGTAAATTGGCGGCGCATAAGTACTCGTCACCTCACATATATGCCGCTCACATGAATTTCACTTAGCAAATAATCTAAGGTTCCTAATTCCCTCAAGTTAGGGTTAGACACAACACTTACCTCGCTCCGAAGGCTACTTAATTCTCAATCACAGCTTTTCCTTTGGAATTTACCTCCAAACCACTCGTATCTATTCAAAAATGACTCAATAACATCAAATATTTCTAAAGGAATCAATTATATTTCATAAATTAAATTTCCCATATTTTCCTCCAAAAGGTTAAAAAATCGACCCCAGGCCCGCTTGGTCAAAACCCGAGGTTCAGACCAAAATCCTTTCACCCATTCACCCCCGAGCCCGAATGTGATATTAGTTTTGGAATCCGACCGCAAATTGAGGTCTAAATCCTCAAATTTCGAAATTCCTAAGTTCTACCCAAATATCCTAATTTCACCATAAAAATTCTAGATTCTAGGTTGAAATCTTGTTATAAGATGTAAAGATTGAAAGAAAAGAGTTAGGAATCACTTACCTATGATTTGGGGAAGATTTGGTCTTTGGAAAATCGCCTCTTAAGGTTTAGGGTTTTGAAAATATGAAAAATGGATGAAAATTCCCGTCTAAGTCCCTTTTACTCAGCTGCAGGTGTCGCAATTGCAACCTGAGGTTCGCAAATGCGAAGCTCGCAAATGTGAAGGAACACTCGCAATTGCGATGCCCTTCACAGTCCCGCTGCCTTCGCAAATGCGAGGAAAGTGTCGCATTTGTGACCACTGAATCTTCGCAAATGCGACTAAATGATCGCATTTGTGATCACTGCCCCTCCTTGACTCCCTTCGCAAATGTGAACGAAAACTCGCAAATGCGAAAACTATTGGCCCAGCTTCTCTTCACATTTGCGATGAGAAGCTCGCAAATGCGAACCTTTCAGAGGTCGCAATTGCAATGCCTGATCTTGCAAATGCGAGATCTGAGGCCTGCAATAATATCAGATGCCCAGCAGTGTTTTCCAAGCTAAACCTCACTCCGTAACCTATCCGAAACTCACCCGAGCCCTCGGGGCTTCAAATCAAACATGCACACAAGTCTAAAAACATCATACGAACTTGCTCACGCGATCAAATCGCCAAAATAAAACCTAGAACTATGAATTTAGTACCAAATCAAATGAAATTCTCAAGAACACTTTAAAATTCATATCTTCTCAACTGGACGTCCGAATCACGTCAAATCAACTCCGTTTCTCACCAAATTTCACAGACAAGTCTTAACTATCATAATGAACCTGTACCGGGCTCCGAAAATAGAATACGGACCCGGCACTAACAATGTCAAACACCAATCAATTCTTAAAAATAATTAATTTTCAGACTTTTAATTTTTATCAAAAATTCATAACTTGAGCTAGGGACCTCCGAATGCGATTCCGGGCATACGCCAAGGTCCCATAATTCGATACGGACCTACTGGGACAGGAAAAGCACGGATCCGGGCCCGTTTACCAAAAATGTTGACCGAAGTCAATTAAAATTAACTTTTAAAGCAAAAATTCTTATTTTCATTAGTTTTCAACACAAAAGCTTTCCGGAAACCTGCCCGAACTGCGCACGCAAATCGAGGAGGGTAAAAAAAATGAGATTTGTAAGGCTTAAGAGCTCATATTCGAGTTCTAAAACATAAGATGACCTTTTGGGTCATCACATTCTCCACCTCTAAAACGAACGTTCATCCTCGAACGGACATAGAAAATACCTGGGCTGGTGAAAAGGTGGAGATATCTACTCCGCATATCGGACTCAGACTCCCAAGTAGTTGCCTCAATAGGCTAACCTCTCCACTGCACTCGAACTGAAGGGTAACTCTTTGATCTTTACTGGCGAACTTGCCGGGCTAGAATTGTCACCGGCTCCTCCTCGTAAGTAAAATCCTTGTCCAAATGGACAGAGCTGAAATCTAACACATGATACGATTGCCGTGATACTTTCGAAGCATGGACACATGGAATACGGGATGAACAATTGCTAAACTAGGTGGCAACGCAAGCCTGTAAGCCACCTCTCCCACTCTCTCCAGAATCTCAAAAGGTCCGATATACCTAGGGTTCAACTGGCCCTTCTTTCCGAACCTCATCACACCCTTCATGGGTGATACCCAAAGTAATACTCTCTCTCCAACCATGAATGTAACATCGCGAACTCTACGGTCGGCATAACTCTTTTGCCTGGACTTAGCTGTGCGAAGTCGATCCTGTATAATCTTGACCTTGTCCAAGGCCTCCTGAACTAAATCTGTACCCAATAATAGAGCCTCCCTCGGCTCAAACCACCCAACTGGCGACCTACACCGTCTACCATATAATGCCTCATAGGGAGCCATCTGAATGCTCGACTGGTAGCTGTTATTGTAGGCAAACTCCGCTAACGGCAAAAGTTGATCCCAAGAACCTCCAAAGTTAATAACACAGGCGTGGAGCATATCCTCCAAGATTTGAATAGTACGCTCGGACTGTCCGTCCGTCTGAGGATGGAATGCTATGCTCAACTCAACCTGCATACCTAACTCACGCTGTACTGCCCTCCAAAAGTGCGAGGTAAACTGTGTACCTCAATCAGAAATGATAGACACGGGCACACCGTGAAGACGGACGATCTCACGAATGTAAATCTCTGCCAACCGCTCCGAGGAATAGGTAACTGCCACAGGAATGAAATGCGCTGACTTAGTCAGCCTGTCCACAATAACCCAAACTGCATCGAACTTCCTCTGAGTCCGTGGGAGTCCAACAACAAAATCCATAGTGATACGCTCCCACTTCCACTCAGGAATATCTAACCTCTGAAGTAAACCACCAGGTCTCTGATGCTCACACTTTACCTGCTGGCAATTTAGGCACCGAGCTACATAGGCAACTATATCCTTTTTCATTCTCCTCCACTAATAATGTTTCGCAAATCTTGATACATTTTGGCGGTACCTGGATGAATAGAATACCTGGAATTGTGTGCTTCTTCAAGAACTAATTCACGAAGTCTATCCATATTAGGCACACAAATACGACCTCACATCCTCAAAACTCTGTCACCTCCGACAGTAACCTTCTTGGCACCACCGTGCCACACTGTGTCTCTAAGGATAAGTAAATAAGGATATTCATCCTGCCGATCTCTGATGCGCTCAAACAAAGAAGACCGAGCAATTGTACAAGCTAGAACACGGTTGGGCTCAGAAACATCCAACCTCACGAACTGGTTGGCTAAGGCCTGAATATCCAATGCAAGCAGTCTCTCACCAACTGGAATATTTGCAAGGCTACCCATACTGACTGACTTTCTACTCAAAGCATTGGCCACCACATTGGCCTTCTCGGGATGATACAATATGGTGATATGATAATCTTTCAATAGCTCTAGCCACCTCCTCTGCCTCAAATTAAGTTCCTTCTGCTTGAACAAATACTGCAAGCTCCGATGATCAGTGAATACCTGACATGGCACACCGTAAAGATAGTGCCTCCAAATCTTCAGCGCGTGAACAATGGCTGCTAGCTCTAGATCATGAACAGGGTAATTCTTCTTGTGAACCTTCAGTTTCCACGAAGCATATGCAATAACCTTGCCACCCTGCATCAACACCGCACCCAGACCAATACGAGATGTGTCATAATATACTGTATAAGATCATGAACCTGTGGGTAACACCAATACCGGTGCCGTAGTCAAAGCTGTCTTGAGCTTCTGAAAGCTTGCTTCACACTCGTCTGACCACCTGAACGGGGCACCCTTCTGAGTAAATCTGGTCAACGGGGCTGCTATAGATGAAAACCCATCCACAAATCGTCGGTAATAGCCCGCCAAACCCAGGAAACTACGAATCTCTGTAGCTGATGTGGGTCTAGGCCAGTTCTGAATTGCCTTAATCTTTTTTGGATCCACCTGAATACCCTCTGCTGATACAACGTGACCCAAGAAAGCAACTGAATTCAACCAAAACTCGCATTTTGAGAACTTAGCATATAACTGGCTGTCTTTCAGAGTCTGAAGAATGATCCGAAGGTGCTGCTCATGCTCCTCTCGACTGTGGGATTAGATCAAGATATCATCAATAAACACAACCACAAAGGAATCCAAGTAGGGTTTAAACACCCGGTTCATCAAATCCATGAATGTTGTTGGGGCATTTGTCAGCCCAAATGACATCACTAGAAACTCATAATGCCCATACCGAGTCCGAAAAGCTATCTTAGAAACATCGGATGCCCTAATCCTCAACTGATGGTAGCCAAATCTCAAATCAATCTTTGAAAATACCTTCGCACCCTGAAGCTGATCAAATAAATCATCAATCCTCGGCAATGGATACTTGTTATTGATGGTGAATTTGTTCAACTGCCGATAATCTATACACATCCTCATCGATCCATCTTTCTTCTTCACAAACAACACGGGTGCACCCCAGGGTGAGACACTAGGTCTAATGAAGCCCTTATCAAGCAAATCTTGCAACTGCTCCTTCAATTCTTTCAACTATGGCGGGGCCATGCGATATGGCGGAATGGAAATAGGTTGAGTGTCCGGAGCCAAATCAATGTAGAAATCAATATCCCTGTCGGGTGGCATCCCCGCCAGGTCTGCAGGAAACACCTCTGGAAATCCACGAACAACCGGCACCGAATCTATGGAAGGAACCTCCACACTAGAATCACGGACGTAAGCCAAATAAGCTAGGCACTCCTTCTCGACCATATGCCAAGCCTTCACATAAGAGATAACCCTGCTGGCAGAATGGCCAAGATTCCCTCTCCACTCTAATCGAGGCAACCCCTGCAAGGCTAAGGTCACTGTCTTAGCGTGACAATCTAATATAGCATGATAAGGTGACAACCAATCCATACTCAGTATGACATCAAAATCAACCATGTAAAGAAGTAGAAGATCTACACGAGTCTCAAGACTCCTAATGGTGACCACACATGAACGATAAACACGATCTACAACAATAGCATCTCCCACTGGTGTGGACACAAACACAGGAGCACTCAAAGAATCACGGGGCACAACCAAATAAGAGTAAGTAGATCCCGAATGAAATAGAACTGAAGCATCTCTACTGCAAACTGAAACAGTACCTGTGATAACAGCGTCAGATGACTCATCCTCAGGCCTGGCTGGGAAAGCATAACACCGGGGCTGGGCCCCACCACCCTGAACTACATCCCTGGGACGACCTCTAACTGGTTGGTCTCCACCTCTAACGGCCTGACCTCTACCTCTAATAGTCTGGCCTCTACCTCTGGCTGCCTGACCCCTGCCTCTGGCTGACTGAGCAGGTGGTGTAGCAACTATTGTCGGAACCATAGCACGAGAACTCTGATGCTGTGAGCTGCCCGTTGCTCGAGGGCAAAATCTAGCAATGTGCCTCAGATCACCACAAGTTAACATAACCTTGGCTGCTGTGACTGCTGACCATGAAACTGACCCTGTCGACCCAAATAACCACACTGATAACTCTTGAGTGGAGGTGCACTAATAGGAGCTGGTGGTGCACTATAGGCTAGTTGGTCGGAATAATGCATCTAAGGGCCACGACTACCTGAGGAACCGTGGGATGCCTGAAGCGCTGAATGAAACGGCTTGGGAGGATGGCCTCTACCAAAAGTACTCCTGCCTCTAGACGAGGCACTGCTGAACTCACCGGAATGACGATGTCTCTTGTCAGACCCCTGGCCTCCCTGAGTAAGAACCATTTCGACTCGTCTGGCGACATTAGCAGCCGCCTGAAAAGAAATCTCACTCCCAGTCTCCTTAGCCATCTTCAATCTGATAGGCTGAGCAAGTCCATCAATAAACCTCCTCACCCTCTCTCTCTCGGTGGGAAGCAGAAGAATGCCATGACAGGCCAAATCCACAAAACGGGTCTCATACTGAGTAACAGTCATACTGCCCTGCTGGAGACGCTCAAACTGACGGCGACGCTCCTCTCTCAATGTGATATGCAGAAACTTCTTTATGAAGATCTAAGAGAACTGGTCCTAAGTAAGAGCAGGCGACCCAGCTGGTCTGGACAACAAGTAATCTCTCCACCATTTCTTGGCAGAACCAGTCATCTGAAATGCAGCAAAATCGACCCCATTGGTCTCCACTATACCCATGTTTTGTAGAACCTCGTGGCAGCTATCAAGATACTCCTAGGGATCCTCTGAAGGAGCACTACTGAAGTGAACAAGAAGGAGCTTGGTAAACCTGTCCAATCTCCATAAAGCCTCAAAAGACATAGCTGGCCCATCTCCGACCTGTGCCGCAATAACCAGCTAAACTAATCCGACTGGCTGAGCTGCTGGAGCCTGATATTGGGGAGCTATCTGCTCCGGAGCGGGAGTGGTGGGAGTTTGGGCTCCTCCTCCAGCCTGAGAGACTGCTGGTGCCATGGGAAATGCACCAGTCTGGGTCACACTCTCCATAAGGCCCACCAAACGGACCAAAGCGTCCTGAAGTACTTGGGTGGCAATGAACCCCTCTGGAACCTGAGCTGGTCCGGTAGGAACAGTCTCGGCTGGAACCTCCTCGTCAAGCTCTATCTGAGGCTCCACTACTGGGGCTGCTGCTAGGCCCCTAGGCTGAGCCCTACCCCTGCCTCGGCCTCAACCTCTGCCCTGCATAGGAGCTGCCACTGGAGGCTCTGGCTGCTGCTCAGCTGAGGAAGCGGTATGTGTTCTCGCCATCTACGAGAGAATAAGAGTAGAAGAGTTCAATAAATATTGAGAAAGCAAAATCGCGCGACAGAGAAGAATAAAAGTGAATCTTATTCCTAAACTTCATAGCCTCTGGAAGATAAGCATAGATGTCTCCGTACCGATCCTCCAAACTCTACTAAGCTTGCTCGTGAATCGTGAGACCTAGGCAACCTAGTGCTCTGATACCAACTGTCACGACCCGGAATTTCCCACCGATGGGACCGTGATGGCGCCTAACATTTCACTTGCTAGGCAAGCCAACGTTAGAGAATTACTAACCAATTCCTTATTTCCTTTAAGTAATTAACCATAATTAACTAAGATGAAATATAATAAGTGCGGAATGTCATAAAACTGTATTAATTACTACCACCCGGATCTAGAGTCACAATTCACGAGCATTCTAGAATTTACTACAAGTAATAATCTGAAAGAAATACAACTGTCTGAATGAAAGAAACAGTAGAACAGAAAAGATAGGCGGGGACTTCAAGGTCTGTGAACGCCGACAGATCTACCTTGAGTCTCCGGACAGTGGACAAATAGCAAAATCTTGATCAACCTGAACCGGTATTAAAATCTGCATAGAAATTGTAGAGTGCAGCATCAGTATAACCGACCCCATGTACTGGTAAGTGTCGAGCCTAACCTCGACGAAGTAGTGACAAGGCTAAGGCAAGGCACCTACAAATTAACCTGTACAATTTAACAGTTTATATACAAATAACAGAAATGAAGAACTAAACAGGAAATGTCGGGAGGGGAACATACTGAGGGGAATACAAGATAAAGAACTACAACAGAATGATCACCGAAGCAGTTCAATATACCATGAATCAACAGGAATAGTGAATACAGTAAGAAAAAATGCATGGCATCACCCTTTGTGCTTTTACTCTCAATCTCACCATAAAATCAATAAAAACGACACGACATCACCCTTCGTGCATTAACTCTCATATCATGGTACGACATCACCCTTCGTGCTTTTACACTCACAATATGGTACGGCATCACCCTTCGTGCTTTTACACTCACAATATGGCACGACATCACCCTTCGTGCATTAACTCTCATATCATGGCACGACATCACTCTTCATGCATTAACACTCTCCCTTACCATAATGCAATGCATAAATAATAACAGGGAGATAGAATAACAAGTACAAACCTCACTTCAACATTTGGTTCCACAATATAAATCTCAACTTTTAAATAAATACTCGATTACCAACAGAAAATCCGTAAACATGATAATGACGATCAATTTAACAACACTAGTATAAACATGTAGCAATTAGGCATAGGGAGAGACAATATAAGAAAATGGAAGAAACATGAAAAAATAGGTAAATTGGCGGCGCATAAGTACTCGTCACCTCACATATACGCCGCTCACATGAATTTGACTTAGCAAATAATCTAAGGTTCCTAATTCCCTCAAGTCAGGGTTAGACACAACACTTACCTCGCTCCGAAGGCCACTTAATTCTCAATCACAGCTTTTCCTTTGGAATTTACCTCCAAACTACTCGTATCTTTTCAAAAATGACTCAATAGCATCAAATATTTCTAAAGGAATCAATTATATTTCATAAATTAAATTTCCCATATCTTCCTCCAAAAGGTTAAAAAATCGACCTCATACCCGCTTGGTCAAAACCCGAGGTTCAGACCAAAATTCTTTCACCCATTCACCCCCGAGCCCGAATGTGTAATTAGATTTGGAATCCGACCTCAAATTGAGGTCTAAATCCTCAAATTTCGAAATTCCTAAGTTCTACCCAGATATTCTAATTTCACCATAAATATTCTAGATTCTAGGTTGAAATCTTGTTATAAGATGTAAAGATTGAAAGAAAAGAGTTAGGAATCACTTACCTATGATTTGGGAAAGATTTGGTCTTTGAAAAATCGCCTCTTAAGGTTTAGGGTTTTGAAAATATGAAAAATCCCGTGTTACCTTGAAGTCCTCGGACAGCGGAACAACAACAACAACTCAGTAAAATCCCACTAATGGGGTCTGGGGAGGGTAGTGTGTACGCAGACCTTACCCCTACCTCAAAGGAGTAGAGAGGCTGTTTTCGAAAGACCCTCGGCTAAAAAAAAAAGACAAAAGAGCAAAAAGGGAGACAATATTAGTATCACAACAACAATCATAGGATAAATAGGAACACCATGAAATCCAGAAGAAAGATGCAAAGAAAGGGAGACAATATTAGTAAATATTAGTATCACCACAACAGTCATAAGAAAAATAGGAACACCATGAAATCTAGAAGAAAGATGTAAAGCAAAAGCGATAGCTAGTAAATAGGACCTGCACTAAAAAGCGAACTAGTAAGCCACAACATTCCCACTAGTTATCTTAGACAAAAACCCTACATGGCTAGTCCTACCATGTTACGAAGTAAGGCACAACTCAACTACCTCCTAACCTACAACCCTAATACTCGACCTCCGCATCTTCCTATCAAGTGTCATGTCCTCGAAAATATGGAGCCTCGCCATATCCTGCCTGATCACCTCTCCCCAATACTTCTTAGGCCGCCCTCCACCTCTTCTCGTGCCCTCCGTAACCAGCTGCTCACACCTCCGTACCAGAGCATCTGGGCTTCTCCTCTGAACATGTCCGAACCATCTAAGCCTCGCTTCCCGCATCTTGTCATCGATGGGAGCCACATGCACCTTCTCCCGAATATCATCATTCCTAATCTTATCTATCCTAGTGTGCCCGCACATCCACCGCAACATCCTCATTTCTGCTACTTTTATCTTCTGGATATGTGAGTTCTTAACGGGCCAACACTCAGCCCCATACATCATGGCCGGTCTAACCACCGCTTTATAAAACTTACCTTTGAGTATCAGTGGCACTCTCTTGTCATACAGGACTCTAGATGCTAACCTCCACTTCATCCATCCTACCCCAATACGGTGTGTGACATCCTCGTCGATCTCCCCTCCCCCCTGGATAACCGAACCAAGGTACTTGAAGCTGCCTCTACTCGGGATGACCTGCGAATCAAGTCTCACATCCACGCCCACTTCCCCTGGCTCAACGCTGAACTTACACTCCAGGTATTCTATCTTCGTCCTGCTCAGCTTGAAACCCTTAGACTCAAGAGCCTGTCTCCAAACCTCCAGCCTCTCGTTAACACCGGCTCGCGACTCATCAATCAGAATTATGTCATCGGTGAATAGCATGCACCATGGCACATCCCCTTGAATATGGTGTGTTAATGCGTCCATCACCAGGGAGAATAAGAACGGACTGAGCGCAGAACCTTGGTGTAACCCCATTACAACCGGAAAATGCTCAGAGTCTCCTCCTACTGTCCTAACCCGAGTTTTAGCCCCATCATACATGTCCTTAATTGCCATAATGTAGGGAACCGACATACCTTTTGCCTCCAGGCATCTCTAGAGAATTTCTCTAGGAACTTTTTCATACGTTTTCTCTAGGTCAATAAACACCATGTGCATATCCTTCTTCCTCTCTCTGTATAGTTCCACCAACCTTCTAACAAGGTGTATAGCTTCTGTAGTCGAACGACCCGGCATGAACCCGAACTGGTTGTCGGATACAAACACTGCCATCCTCACCCTCGCTTCAACCACCCTCTCCCACACTTTCATGGTATGACTCAGTAATTTGATACCCCTATAATTATTACAACTCTGGATATCACCTTTGTTCTTATACAATGGAACTACCGTACTCCACCTCCACTCATCCGACATCTTTTTCGCCTTAAAAATAATATTAAGCAACCTAGTCAACCACTCCAAACCTGCTCTCCCCACACACTTCCAAAATTCCACCGGAATCTCATCTGGCCCGGTCGCTCTGCCCCTACTCATCTTACGCATAGCTCCCACGACCTCCTCAACCTTGATACGCCTGCAATACCCAAAGTCACGGTGACTCTCGGAATGCTCCAATTCGCCTAGTACAATATCCCGATCCCCTTCTTCATTCAGAAGTTTATGAAAGTAAGTCTGCCATCTCCTCTTAATCTGGGCATCTTCCATAAATACTCTACCATCTTCGTCCTTGATGCATCTCACTTGGTCCAAATCCCGAGCCTTCCTCTCTCTCAACTTGGCTAGCCGAAATAGCTTCTTCTCCCCACTTTTTTCCCCCAATTCCTCGTACATACGACCATAAGCCGCAGTCTTAGCCTCTGTGACCGCCAGCTTAGCCTCCTTCCTAGCTGCCTTATACCTATCCATACACACTCGCCTCTCCTCCTCACCTATGCTCCCCACTAACTTCAGGTACGCCGCCTTCTTTGCTTCCACTTTACCTTGGACCACTTCATTCCACCACCAGTCTCCTTTGTGCCCACCAGAGACGCCCGTCGAGACCCCTAACACCTCTCTCGCAGCCTCCCTAATATAGTCTACTGTCGTTGACCATATAGTGCTCGCGTCACCACTGCTCCTCCAAGCTCCTATAGCCGACAACCGCCCCTCCAACGCTTGGGCTTTATCCTTAGTTAAGGCTCCCCACCTGATTCTCGGTCTTCCTCGAGTAGACCTTTTCCTCCTTTTTAACATAATACCAATGTCCATCACCAAGAACCTATGCTGCGTCGCGAGTATCTCACCCGGAATCACCTTACAATCCTTGCACAACCCTCTGTCACACCTCCTGAGGAGGAGATAGTCAATCTGGGTCTTCGCCACCGCATTTTGAAAAGTAACCAAATGCCCCTCCCTCTTCTGAAAGCTAGAGTTCGCAATCACCAACCCAAAAGCCTTAGCGAAGTCCAACAACGATGTAACTTCTCCGTTCCTCTCCCCAAAACCAAAGCCTCCATGCACCTCGCCATAACCACTTGTGATCAACCCAATATGCCCATTGAAATCCCCTCCTATGAATAGCTTCTCAGCAGGCGGAACCTGACGCACAATCTCATCTAACCCTTCCCAGAAGCACCGTTTAACCTCCTCATCTAGGCCCACATGTGGCGCATAGGCGCTAACGATGTTTAGGGTGCACTCTCCAACCACCAACTTAATAGTCATCAATCTATCATTCACTCGTCTAACCTCAACCACAGACTCTCTAAGTTCCCTATCCAGCAAGATGCCCACTCCATTCTTTCCTTTTTGGACTCCTGAGTACCAAAGTTTATACCCGTCCACGTCCCTCGCCCTTGACCTTACCCACCTTGTCTCCTAGACACACACTATATTGACCCTCCTCTTCTGAAGGATATTCACCAACTCTATAGATTTACCCATCAATGTACCTACGTTCCATGACCCAATTCTCAACCTACAGACACCTTTATTCCCTTTACCTCCCTTGCCTCCCGCCCCACCCCTTAAACCCTGCCCTACCTCCCGCCCCACCCCCGTCCCCCGAGGACATGACCTCACTCTACCATCCCAGACCACAGCCACTCTACCTACGGTAGAGTAATGGGAATCACTATCACACAAGGCAACAGACCAAACCAGAAGAATACAAGTTGCAACAATAGGCACACTAATACGGTAAATAAACTAGTACGAGGTAAGATGTCAGCAATTTAACTCACACAACAAAGGGAAACTGGAAAACGGGAGGTACCAACTCCCACGAGCAGAAAAAATACAATAAAAATACCGATACCACGAGTACCAGATATAGAACGAAAGAACCTGGAGCAAGTTTTCCTGAAGTGTGCCGGATTTGCTCAAGAGCACTGGCAAGTCCTGCTGTGTCCCGCCTGAAAGTTGTTTGGAAGTCGCCGGAATTTACAAAACTTGCCGGCAATCTGAACATACCAGGAAATAGTCTGTCCTTGCCGGGAAGAAGCTGCACCTGTCCAAAAAAACAGACGCACCCACACACACAAGGGAGGGGGGAGAGAGAAAGGGAAAGGGAGAGATGGGAAGAAGAAGATGGTCCTAAAATCAAAATCTGTTATTGTTTACGTTATAGTAAGAAAAGTTAATTGTAATAATCTTCATGAGTACAAACAACAACAAAGAAAGAAATTCAGATCTTGTCAATACTAGAAAAGGTTTTCAAAGAAAGTAAAACCGATGCTCAGGAAAATAGCATAGAACTTAGAAGTCGCAACAGAAATCCAAAAAGTAAAACACAAAAACAGAGAATCAAAATGATTAGAGCAAACCACCGAAAAATATAAACAAAATTTGGCTAAGTCCGGACGACTCCACTTCGATGGCGACAACGCTAGAGCAGTGTCACCGGAAAATACTGGGTTCGCCGAAAAAGCAAAATTCGCCCAGATTCGACGAGGTTCCAGTTACGTAGCCTCCACAATGATGTACGCCGGAGCAACGGTAACAAAACAACAGAATAAACTAACGAAAGTTCTCAAATGAGCGTCCTCCCCAGACAGCGGACAACGGACAAATAGAAAAATCTCGATCAACCCGAACAAGTATCAAAATCTACATAGAAAGTGCAGAGTGCAGTATCAGTATAACCGACCCCATTAACTGGCAAGTGTCGACCCTAACCTCAACGGAGTAGTGATGAGGCTGAGGCTAAGGCAAGGCACCTACAACTCAACCTGTACAATTTAATAATGTATATACAAATAACAGAAATGAAGAACTAAATAGGAAATGTCGGGAGGGGAACATACTGAGGGGAATACAAGATAAAGAACTACAACAGAATGATCACCAGAGCAGTCAATATACCATGAATCAACAGGAGTAGTGAATATAGTAAGGAAATATGCACGGCATCACCCTTCGTGCTTTTACTCTCAATCTCACCATAAAATCAATAGTGATGGCACGACATCACCCTTCATGCATTAACTCTCATATCATGGTACGACATCACCCTTCGTGCTTTTACACTCACAATATGGCACGACATCACCCTTCGTGCTTTTACACTCACAATATGGCACGACATCACCCTTCGTGCATTAACACTCACAATATGGAACGGCATCACCCTTCGTGCATTAACTCTCATATCATGGCACGACATCACCCTTCGTGCATTAACACTCTCCCTTACTATAATGCAATGTATAAATAACAACAGGGAGATAGAATAACAAGTACAAACCTCACTTTAACATTTGGTTCCACAATATAAATCTCAACTTTTAAATAAATACTCGATTACCAACAGAAAATCCGTAAACATGATAATGACGATCAATTTAACAACACTAGTATAAACATGTAGCAATTAGGCATAGGGAGAGACAATATAAGAAAATGGAAGAAACATGGAAAAACAGGTAACTTGGCGGCGCATAAGTACTCGTCACCTCACATATACGCCGCTCACATAAATTTCACTTAGCAAATAATCTAACGTTCCTAATTCCCTCAAGTCAGGGTTAGACACAACACTTACCTCGCTCCGAAGGCCACTTAATTCTCAATCACAGCTTTTCCTTTGGAATTCACCTCCAAACCACTCGTATCTATTCAAAAATGACTCAATAACATCAAATATTTCTAAAGGAATCAATTATATTTCATAAATTAAATTTTCCATATTTTCCTCCAAAAGGTTGAAAAATCGACCCCGGGCACAATTGGTCAAAACCCGAGGTTCGGACCAAAATCCTTAGTTCTACCCAAAAATCCTAATTTTACCATAAGAATTCTAGATTCTAGGTTGAAATCTTGTTATAAGATGTAAAAGATTGAAAGAAAAGAGTTAGGAATCACTTACCTATGATTTGGGGAAGATTTAGTCTTTGGAAAATCGCCTCTTAAGGTTTAGGGTTTTGAAAATATGAAAAATGGATGAAAAGTCCCGTCTAAGTCCCTTTTACTCAGCTGCAGGTGTCGCAATTGCGACCTGAGCTTCGCAAATACGAAGGAACACTCGCAATTGTGATGCCTTTCACAGTCCTGCTGCCTTCGCAAATGTGAGGAAAGTGTCGCATTTGCGACCACTGAATCTTCGCAAATGCGACTAAATGATCGCATTTGCGATCACTGCCCCTCCCCGAATCCCTTCGCAAATGCGAACGAAAACTCGCAAATGCGAAAACTATTGGCCCAGCTTCTCTTCGCATTTGTGATGAGAAGCTCACAAATGCAAACCTTTCAGAGGTCACAATTGCGATGCCTAATCTCGCAAATGCGAGATCAGAGACCTGCAATAATATCAGATGCCCAGCAGTGTTTTCCAAGCCAAACCTCACTCTGTAGCCTATCTGAAACTCACCCGAGCCCTCGGGGCTCCAAACCAAACATGCACACAAGTCTAAAAATATCACACGAACTTGCTCGCGCAATCAAATCGCCAAAATAACACCTAGAACTACGAATTTAGTACCAAATCAAATGAAATTCTAAAGAACACTTTGAAATTCATATCTTCTCAATTAGACGTCTGAATCACGTCAAATCAACTCCGTTTCTCACCAAATTTCACAGACAAGTCTTAAATATCATAATGAACCTGTACCGGGCTCCAGAACCAGAATACGGACCTGGCACTAACAATGTCAAACATTAATAATTCTTAAAAATAATTAATTTTCAGACTTTTAATTTTCATCAAAAAATCATACCTTGAGCTAGGGACCTCCGAATTCGATTCCGGGCATACGCCCGGGTCCAATAATTTGATACGGACCTATCGAGACCGTCAAAGTATGGATCCGAGCCCGTTTACCAAAAATATTGACCAAATTCAACTAAAATCAACTTTTAAGGTAAAAATTCTTATTTTCATTAGTTTTCAACACAAAAGCTTTTCGGAAACCTGCCCGGACTGCGCATGCAAATCGAGGAGGGTAAAAAAATGAGATTTGTAAGGCTTAAGATCTCAGATTCGAGTTCTAAAACATAAGATGACCTTTTGGGTCATCACACTTCTTCTTCTTCTTCTTCTTCTTCTTCTTCTTCTTCTTCTTCTTCTTCTTCTTCTTCTTCTTCTTCTTCTTCTTCTTCTTCTTCTTCTTCTTCTTCTTCTTCTTCTTCTTCCTCCTCCTCCTCCTCCTCCTCCTCCTCCTCCTCCTCCTCCTCCTTCTTCTTCTTCTTCTTCTCCTTTTTCTTCTTCTCCTGCTACTTCTCCTTCTTCTACTTCTCCTTCTTCTCCTTCTCCTTCATCTTCTTCTCCTTCATCTTCTCCTCCTCCTCCTCCTCCTCCTCCTCCTCCTCCTCCTCCTCCTTCTTCTTCTTCTTCTTCTTCTTCTTCTTCAAGGCGTCAAAGATTTTTAATGGTTGTCAATGGTGGAGAGTCACACACCTTCAAAATTAATTGATTGAGAATTTCAATTTGAACACCAATTGTACAACATGAAAGGAAATTGCTAAGTTAAAACGATTGAAATCCATTGATGAATTCCATTAAAATTCTATACAACAAGAAAGCATAGAAAAATAGAGAACATCAAATGAAGAAAAATTGGGGAAAAACAGAAAATGAGAGTAGAGAGACGAAGAGAGAGAGAGAGAGAGAGAGAGAGAGAGAGAGACGGAGAGAGAGAGTGGGCAAGTATAAAGGGATAAGCAAATAACTGATATTCCTTATTCAATTCCTAATATAAAGGGATACTGATTTAAAATTTATTTGTATATAATTGGTAAATTGTATATGACCATGTAATTAAATTGAAACTTGAGTAGGGAGAGCAATAAGGTTTCAAATAGTGCATATGAAGGCAAAAATCCCTATTTAAATTGTAATAGTAAATAAGGGTGGGCGGTCGGTTTGGTTCGGTTGTAAATATTATCGGTTTAGCATATCAGTTATCGGTTTATAAATATGCTAAACCGATAACCGAACCGATAAGTTATTGGTTATCGGTTATCGGTTAATCGATTATCGATCATTATCGGTTCGGTTATCGGTTTGCCCGATAAGATAATAAGAAACATAGTGTATAACACCTCGACTAGACTTCATTCACTGAAGTTTGCATAATCAGATTCCAAGCATAGCCATTTCGCAATTACATTTTTCTTGTAAAATACATACTTTTGTTTTACTCGTTGCAAGTTGCTTGCTTTACCACAATATACCATTTGTAAGTTCCCTTAATTTTTCTTATTACAAACAAAGAAAAGGAAGTAATCAAGTAAGGAATAGTTTTACATAAAGTTGACCTGCAGTTAAGCAAAAAAGAAAAGAACAATTCACTGGTGTAATGACCCAACCAATTATTTTGACTTTTAGAACCCCGTTTCCCTAAATAAAACTCCCCGTATATGTTTTTATTAATTTATGACTTGCGGGGATGGTTGGTTCGGGTTAAAATCGGAACACTTGGTTCCTTAAGTTGGCCTTAAAATGCTAAGTTTGACTTCGGTCAACATTATGAGAAAACGACTCCAGAATCGGGATTTAACAGTTCCAATAGGTTCGTATGATGATTTTGGACTTGGGCGTATATTCGAATTGGGTTTTGGAAGGCCCAGGAGCGTTTTGGGGCTTAATAGTGAAAAATCAACTATTTGAAGGTTTAATATTCTTTAAATTTGGTTTGGGGCAGGTTTTGGAGTAATTAAAGTCCTTTTAGAATTCCAAGTTCGGCAATAGCTCCGTATGGTGATTTAAGACTTGCACGCAAAATTTGGGGTCATTCCGAGTAGTATAAGTATATTTCGGCACGTTCGAAGTAAGTTCGAAGAATTTAAAATTTTTAAGTTGAATCAATTTGGTTTGAGGTATGATTCTTAGTTTTGATTTTGTTTTACACGTTCCAAAGATTTGAGCGAGTTCGTTTTATGATTTCAACTTTTTGGTATATTCGGGCGGGGCCTCGGGGGCCTCGGATGTTAACCGGACGAGGCTCGGATCGATTTTGGACCTTGGAACAGTAGCTGACTCTTCCAGCTTCTGCTGCAACCGCACATGTGCTTGGACAGCCGCAGGTGTGTGAAAAGCACCGCAGAAGTGGACTGGACACAGATGCGCAGGTACAACCAAAGAAGTGCATCGCAAATGCGATGTACAAGCCGCAGAAGCGGACGGGGCCGGCTTAGGGGGAAGCCGCATCTGCGATGCATTTTTCGCAGATGCGGAGCCGCATATGCGATTTTTGGTAAGCCAACTGTTGTTGGTGCTACTTATTGTAACATGGTTGCCTTTGATAGGGCATAACTTGGCCTTGTGGTTGTGCTCCCACAAGATTGGTATTGTACTGTTACTCGGCTGGTATGTACTGCTGATTCTGAGGTCCCCATTGCTATCCATCTTGCCTATGACCCCCAAAATTATTTACGTAATTCATGTCTTCTCTGAAGCCCTGGTTATCATTTTCTCCACTCCACAAGAAAACATACGACTGATTGATGCAGGGAGTGCATATGCCTCCATTTGTTGTGTCAACAATATGAACCTGTTTCATGCCAATCTCGTCAATCTTCTTTGTCAGCAAACTCATCTGGGTCATTAGAGTGGCTATATTTTCTGCATTTGTATTGTCTGGGTCAAGAGCAACAGAATATTCTATTGGAGTGAGTGTTGTATCCCTCGTCATCCAGCCTAAATTTTGAGCCATATTGTCAAGAAGAATCTTACACTCTGTAAATGATTTGCTCACGAATGCATCCCCAGTTGAAGCATCTACATTAGACTTCAGACTGTCAGCCAAACCCATATAGAATCTCTTTCCTAGCATCTGATCCGGATGCCATGGTGTGGACACTTCACCAACATACCTTTAAACCTTTCCCAGGTTTCTTGCAAAGTTTCAGTTGTTTTATGCCTAAATTGTAATATCTCATCAATTTGCCTTGTAGTCTTGTTAGGTGAATAAAACTTATTTAAGAACTGCTTGACTAGTTCCTCCTAAGTAGCTATGGAGTTTGTTGGGAGTGAATTCAGCCAAGTTTGAGCCTTCCCAGTCACTGATAATGGAAACAGTAATAATCTGATTGCTCTGGATGTCACATTCGGCTATTTTTGAGTGCACAAATTGATAGAAAATTCTTCAAATGTTGTTGTGGCTCTTCGATGTAAGACCCGGAGAACAACCCTTTATTTTGCAGCAAATGCAGCATGTTGTTTGTAATCTGAAAAGTTTCTGCTTGTATCGAAGGGACTGCAATTGCAGTTGCCAGATTGTCAGTAGTTGGTTATGCCAAATCATATAGAGCAGCCTCCGGCACAAGAGGTGCTACCACTCTGATGCTTGGGTCAACTTGATTATTTCTATTATTCCCGTTGATGTTCTCAACGTCACACATTTCAATTTCGATTTGTTCATTCTGTTTTAGCTGTTTGCCCTTCTTGTTAACCCGATTCAATGTCCTGAATGCTTTCTCGGGATCTGAGAGATCTTCAAATAGTTCACCAGTTCTCAAGGAGTTTCTAGGCATGCACCTGAGGCACATAAGAATTCAAACGTGAGAATTTCAATGGAAATATTTTTAGCACCACGGAAAATTGATCTAAACTAAAAATCCTAGCAATTCTTTCAAGTTGTAATGAATAACACCGTTAGTTATCTAGCAACGATGCCAAAATTTGATCACGCCCAATTATGCCTTATTGAAAAAACTAAGCGGTCGTTGCAAAAATAATTCAGTTCAAGAGTACGGAGTCGAATCCCACAAAGAACCAACCTATTTGCTACAACTTTCCAGTATCACTAATGATAAGCTCAGATAACTTCCAGAGTTCAAGATTTGATTTATGAATTAATAAAAATTACTTAACTAAGAAAAAAGACAATAAAAACTATCAACTAGCAAGAATGAGGTTGAATCAATGATAAAAAGGTCTAGGGTTTATGATTTCCCCAATTGCCGGATTAATTCTTAACACGCTAGCTATAATCTCGTCACACCACTCTCTAAAGATGATTAGTTCTCGTTTATCACAATTATCTCTTGATCAATTACGATAATTTATTAGAAGTATTCTTCTGAATTACTCTAGCTGACAATTCGTACAACTCATAAAGATCACGTCAAAATTTTATTATCTCTAATCCCGCTTTTAAATTAAAGTAATTAATTTCTTAACTTACTAGAAAGTAGCGTTGTTCAACAACAATCTAATCAAGTGTTCTCTCTCAAACAACACAAGATAACTAGGCACGATTAATTAAGGGCCCTTCAATTAACCACAAGAAGCACATAGTTGAACAATTAGAGAGTAAAAACGACTCACAAGAAGCACATAGGTGGTTGCCTATTTCTGATGCCAGAGTATTTGTTAGCATATTTTTACTTCTAAGTTTTCCAACAGATATTAAAGGAAAAACAAACACTCTAAAAGAAATACCGTCATTTATATAGTCAATAAGTTAGTATTATCACACTTCCATTTTTAAGTTCGTACATCTCATACTTATATATGTATGTCTATAAAAGTTATTAAAATAGGGCGACCTTAAGAAATAAGCCAACTTAAATAATTAAATAAAACCACTCAAATATTAAATTGTATAAAGGTTAATGAAAATTTACGGGATATAACTGCTCTTTCGGCTCTTTCAAATTAGGGGAAGGCGCCTTCTACCTCTTGCTCACACGACGGCAATTTTTCATCCCTTTTGCATACTTGTTCGTATTCTTTTATCCTTTCAACAGTAAGACCCTCCGCCCAATAGAGTTGGAGATACTCCTCTACACATTCTTGCTGACAAACTTTTTCTTCTTTAGGTGTTAATGTACAATTTACCAATGCTTTAGGATATACTAATTTTAAGAGTAATGTGCAATAACACCATGTTTTACTTTCCTCACATTTTCGGTTTTGAATTGATTTCCCGGAAAAAAAAATATTGGTTAAGGGAAAATAAAACACATCTTCAGAGAAGCCGTTTGTACATGATGTTTATGTACGTTAATGACCCTTTAAATTAGATATTGAGGAGAAGGGTGACTTTTTGTAACTATTTACTTTATATATATATATATATATATATATATATATATATATATATATATATATATATATATATATATATATATATATATATATATATATATATATATATATGTCTACTTTTTGTTTAAGATCCCGAAAGACTATGGAATTTTATATACATAATTTTTTATATTTTGGCAGCCTACTTTTGTTTCTAGGTATCGAATTTGGCATTACTTTAATTTTTATGTTAGTTGAGTTATTTCTCTATTACAAAAGACAGCTTTATAACTTTTGAGGTAATGAAATGATTCATGAAATTATCCAAACTCAACATATGAAGGTAGAAATATTATACACTTGAATTGGCGATATTCTCTCAAGTTCTTGCGTATCTAAATGATATAATATCTCCATTTAAACAATTTAATCATATTATCGGAGTGTGAATGAAGCAAAAGGCCGTTGTAGCTTTTAAGTACCAAAACTAGCCTATGAGAACATTAGTTTTCTAAAAAATATAATATCAACTAAATGAAATAAATTACTTAGTTATAACTTGGAGTAGTCTCAATAAAATAAATAAAAACATTTACAGCCACGAAGATAAAACAATACGGAAGTAATCGAAATGGAGATAGAATACTTTCAAGAAGATGATCAAGTAAAGATATCTTACAATTTCGGGAAGTCAAATTATGGGTTCATTGACAAATGCAGCAGGTTGGTTTGATCGAATATAATTGAGACAAATGGGAAGTTCAATAAATAGTTGTTTGGTATTGTGACGTACAAGTGTATTTACTATTTAGGGTTTTTTGGAAAAGTTAGTTTTTCACTATACTACCAACATAAAATATATTGTTTGGCTAAAAAAATAATCGGTGCATAAGCACCCGCACCCATAAAGTTAATTGAGATCCACCATTAGTCTGATTCTAGAGGCCATGTGACCTAGCATTAGTAAATAACACAATTGCTTGAATAAAATTATAAATTAACTCTAGACCCAAAAAGAACTTTACTAGTTTACCATTATATGAACTTCGCTATAGTTTTAGAAATAGCACCAACAGTTTAATTTGAGTTTATGTATGTATGTATGGTATGTATGTATACACGTCATACCTATACAAGACTCTTTCATGACTCGTAGAACCTATGAACCTAGAGCTCTGATACCAACTTATCAAGACCAAAAATCCCACCACATGCGTCGTGATGACACTTAGTCTCTAAGACTAGGTAAGCCGATTACAATTTCATTTCGAGCCATTTTTTTAAAACATATAATTATAACAACCTCCCAAGACTGGTAATACAAAGTCACGAACTCTAACTGAAAACATGCAATGATCTCAAGGATTGAATATACAATACTGTTCGAATAAGAGTTGACAGTATAATATAATGGAAAGACTCCAAGGGACTGCGTCGACCAAGTAGTCATACCTTGAATCCTTGCAATCACACTCTAACCTCAGTCCGAATCCGATATCTTCAATATCTGACTCCGCACAAAAATGTACAAAAGTGTAGTATGAGTACACCATAGTCGGTTCCCAGTAAGTATCAAGATTAACCTCCGTGGAGTAGTGATGAGGTACAGTCAAGACACTCACTAGTCAAATAACCTGTGCAATATAGCATACAAAAATAATAGAAAACAAATAGCAGTGATGGCAACAATAATCAACTTGTCACATAAACAGCAAGGCAACAGGAACACCATAAATATTGCTCAAACGAAAAATAAACACAAATACAACCAATTAATCAAGTCCTTCAAAATATACATTTTTTATCTATAAATTTTTCAAATAAAAATCTTTAGAATGTAATCCGTACAATTAAATATATCCCGAATATACTTCCTTCAAATAAATATCTTACGAATATAATTCTTTCAAATAAATAACTTTCAGGTAAAATCTTTCGAATATAATTCTTTCAAGTAAATACCTTTCGAATATAATTCTTTCAAGTAAAAGTCACCATGTGGCACCTCATTTAACTTTCCTGGTGTGAGAAATATATTCAACATATCACATCGAATGGCACGATAATACCTTCGTGCACTTGTCTCATTCTCACCCGATAAATATATATAGATCAAATCAATTGGCACGGCAACACCCTTTGTGCATTTATCTCTTTCCCATCGTGCATACATATAACAGTACCAACTAAGTGGGAGAAATACCAATAACAATAAAAGAAATAAAGTAGGAGGCACACAGGAAGCAACAACGACTATAAGTCACATAGAAAATATAGGTGCATAATAACAGCTCATCCTCACATGATAATGTAAATGAAATGGCACGACATCACCCTTCATGCTTTTACTCTCGTCTCACATGATAATGTAAATGAAAACATGATAATATAAATAAAATGGCACGACATCACCCTTCGTGCTTTTGCTCTCATCCTCACATGATAATGTAAATGAAATGGCAGAGCATGACCCTTTGTGCATATTAATGTATATGAATGGAACGACATCACTCTTCGTGCTTTATACCTTTCCTCACATGATAATATAGTTGAAATGGCACGACATCATCTTTCGTGCTTTACACTCTCCCTCACATGATAATGTATATGAAATGGCACGACATCACCCTTCGTGCTTTACACTCTTCCTTACCAAGCACACCTTTCGTGCTTTACACTCTTCCTTACCAAGCACATGTATATCATTAACAAGCAAGGTAGGAAGCATAAATAACATCAAGGAGAGTGTTTAAACGATAACACAATACAACAATTTATATCACAAAGTAACTCAGGATATAAAATCAATTAATTTCATAGTAAATAGCCCAAGGTTCCACACATCGTATATAAAACCTCAAAAACAACAACAGAGATAGAAAAATAACTCAGCATAGGACAACGCCTTCTTTAATCCAAATTTTGATAAATATATACTAATGCCTCATTTTAAAACTTATTTAATAATTATTTACAGATAAGGAATCCATAATGAAAATATTTCCAAGAAATGTCAACCCAACCAACCACGGTATTTCACATAAAACTCAAAGTGACAATCACATCAAATTATTATATAAAAACAACCTCGACAAATAAGGAATGAGGGATGGCAAATACAAGATTTAATAAGGGCCAATAATTTTTTATTTAATACATAAGGGCGTCTACGAATTTTAACCGATATAATTTGTACATATAAACCAAGTACGTACTCGTCAACTCGCGTACATGATTTTCAATTACACAATTTCCATATAAGACTCAATGCCTAAGGGGTAATTTCCTCCACTCAAGGTTAGGCAAGATACTTACCTTTTTAAAGTTATGCCGATATTCCAAAATAACCTTCTTGCTTAAATGATCTCCGGTCAACTCAAATCTATCCAAATTAATTGTATAACTTCATTAAAATTCATCGGAAATAATTTCGGATAATAAAACGTCAACTTAATATTTTGCATTAAAACAACAATCAAAGGTCAACGCGGGGCTCGGCTCTCAGAACTCGATAGAATTTTTATGAAATACGAACACCCATTCCGATACGAGTTCCATACCAAATTTACCAAATTCCGATAACGAATAGACCTCCAAATCCTAAATTTTCGTTCTTGAAAGATTTTGCAAAAAATCCCATTTTCTTCCAATTGATTCACTAATAAAAGATAAAAAATAATCATGAAATCATAAAATATAATAAAAACCGAGTAGGAAACACTTACCCCAATCCATTTGGTGAAAATCCTCTAAACAATCGCCCAAATCCCAAGGTATCGCATAATTATCATTATTAGGCACGATTTCTGTCGAGGTCGTACGGCCTCATCCAGGGTGTCGTTACACTACCGAGGGACATGTGGTGCGATCCATAGATGGATCTATCCTGCCGAGGTGTTCGGCCCGCTTCACAAGAAAGGAGGACATTTTCTTATGTACCTCCGGAAGAAGAGTATATTTATTATAAGATAAATTCGGGAGGATGAATAATTTTTTTTAACAATTAAATAATTTTAAACAGAAAATTAGGCATATCAGATTTTCATCTTTTAATATTTTTATCTAACAATTCACAATATATATATATATATATATATATATATATATATATATATATATATATATATATATATATATATATATATATATATATATATATATATATATATATATATATATATATATATATATATATATATATATATATATATATATATATATATATATAATTCATGCTTTTGAGTTTTAAACTACCCGGACTTTAGCATTAATAGTAGCTACGCATGGAATCTCGTCACCTCGTGCGTACGTAGCCCCCACAATTAGCAACAATTATTAATTTAATTACCTATGGGGTAATTTTTCCCTCACAAGATTAGACAAGAGATTTACCTTGTTTCAAAGTCCACTTTCCAATTACCACGTCGCGTTAAATTCTCAATTTGATGCCGAAAAATATGAAACTATCCAAATATTATACAAAATAATTAATACATATTCAATAATTCTAATTTAGGCTATTAAATAAATTACCCAACCCAAAATGATAAAATTCCTAAAATACACCCCGGGCCCATGTGCCCGAATTCCTGAAATTCTCTGATGAAAACGTTACCCATAATCTCAAGAACTCAAATATATAATTTCTATCCAATTTCATAACCATTTTCGTGGTTAAAATCTCATTTTTATACAAATATGGGTTTTTCCTCTAATCCTTGATTTCCAAGATTTACAAGTTATAATTTACCCATAATCTATGTATTTAACTCAAAGTGTGTAAAATTAACTTACCTTCAAGTTGCTAGTTGAAATCCCCTCTCAAAAAGCTCCAAAATCGCCTAAGGATGAAAGAAATGAGGTTAAAAATGGTGGAATCCCGTTTTTAAGACATTCTGTCCGGAACAGTAGGCTCCTTCTTCGCGAACGCAGTCAGGGATTCGCGTTCGCGAAGGCCAATTTCTTCAGCCTCAAAATTACCCTTCGCGAACGCGAAAGAGGCCTCGCGAACATGAAGGCTCCTGCCTTGCCTTCTTCGCGAGCGCGTGAGCTCCTTCGCGAACGCGTAAGGAAATTTCATCCAGACACACTCCTAAGTCCAAAATCACCATACGACACTATTAACATCATCAAAATTCTATTCCGGAGTCGTTTGCTCAAAAGTCAAACTCCGATCAACTCTTTTCATTTAAACTTCAAAAATAAGAATTGTTCTTTCAATTTATTCTCGTATCATCCGAAAATCAAACTCGACCACACACGCAAGTCATAATGCATATTACAAAGCTATTCTGGACCTTAAGCTGCTGAAGGGGACGTAAATTCTCTAAATAACAAGTCGGTTCGTTACAGTATGTGAGTATGTATATATGTATATACGTGTGTGCGCGCACACTGTAACGACTCGATCGATCATTTTGAGCTCTAGCGTGATGTTTGGTAGTTTGCAGCCTTGAATAGTTTCACTTAAGGTATTATTACGTGTATGTGTGGTTGGAATCGAACTCCGGGAAGTTCAGAGTTGCTTTAGAAAGAAAATTCTAATTTCGGAAGCTTTAAGATGGGAAAAATGGCTAAGGTTTGACTTTTTAAGTAAACGACCTTGAAATCAGGATTTGAAGGTTCCAACAGGCTCGTATGATGATATTGGTCTTAGGAGCATGTCCGGATGTTGATTTGGAGGTCCGTAGGTTATTTCAACGTCAATTGGCAAAAGTTGGAAATTTGATGATTTTGGGAAGTTTGACCGGGAGTGAACTTTTGATATTGGGGTCGGATTCTAATTCTGGAAGTTGGAGTAGGTCCATAATGTCAATTAGGACTTGTATGCAAAATTATAGGTCAATCAAACTTGATTTGATAGGTTTCGGCGTCGACTATAGAAGTTTTAAAGTTTTAAAGTTTATTAAACTTGAATTGGGGTGCGATTCTTGGTTTTAGCGTTGTTTGATGTGATTTTAAGGCTCGACTAAGTTCATATGATGTTTTAGGATGCATTGGTATAATTGGTTAAGGTCCCGAGGGCCTCGGATGGATTCCGGAGTGTTAACAGATCGAGTTTGGGCTTGGGGAAAAGCTGAGGCAGCTGGTGTCTGATGCAATCGCACCTGCGAGAAAAGAGCCACAGGTGCGAGACCGCAGAAGCGACCTGGGGGTCGCAGATGCGGAATGGAGTGAGGGTGGATGGATTCGCAGGTGCGAGGAAATTTTCGCACCTGCGGGCACGCAAATGCAGGCGGAGGAGCGCAGAAGCGGGAGCTGGGCTGAGGAGGAGGGCCACAGAAGCGGCAGTTCGTGCGCAGAAGAACATTTTGGCACGCAAAAGTGGAGATGGCCGAGGTGAGGGACGTTCGTAAAAGTGAATTTTTACTCGCAAAAGCGGGGCCGCAGATGCGGTAATTCTGTCCGCAGAAGCAAAAATTGGGCAGAACATAAGGGATAGAACTTGGTCATTTCATCATTTTCATTTGGGATATTTGGAGCTCGGTTCTGGGGCGATTTTGAGATGTTTCTTCATGTAATACAAGGTAAGTAATTTCCCACTTGTGAGCTAAACTTAAGGTTTATATGTGGATTTAAGGAGGAAAATTTGGGGAATATTTGGGATTTTGGTAGAAAAACCTAGAAATTGGTATTTGTGGATTTTGACCACGAAATTTGACATGGAATTTGGGATAAATTATATATTTGAGTTCGTGGTGTTATGGGTATATTAACTATGGGTATTAGAGTATATTTGTGATTGGTTTTCATGTTGTTTGAATACTTTTGGACCGACGGGCATCGGTTTGAGGTATTGGAGTGGCGTTGTTGCCGGTTATGGAACTTTGAAGCAAGGTAAGTCTCCTGTCTATCCTTGTGAGGGAGAAACTACCCCTAGGTGATATTTATTGTTATGTGCAACTAGTTGTGGGTGCTACGTACGCACGAGGTGACGAGAGTCCGTACGTAGCTATAACATGTTTATGTCCGGGTAGACCTAGGATCTTATCCTGTAATATTTGAATTATTTGAACTCATGTTGCTGACATTAATTAATCGAAGTTATAAATGAAATTGATTTAGAAATAATTATATGTATACTAGTTCAAGCCTTAACACTTTGAGTTGTGGGCAAGTTATTTGAGAAACGATAATGATTATATCCATTTTGTACCCACGTATGGTGTTGTAAATACGTGTCTCGTAATTCGGTAATTTCCTTTCTTTTTTGTGGAGCAGGCCGAACGCCTCGGCAGTATATAGGTGCATCTATGGTTTGTGCCACTTGACCCTCGGCAGTGTACACGTTATTTCGGATTAGGTCGAACGTCCTCGACAGAATCGTGTGTTATATCGCTTGTAGCCCGAACATTCACGAGTTAACCTCTCTACTGATGCCCGACATTTTATTTGGTACTCCGGGTTTATTTGATGATGAAACTTGACAAATTCCGGAGATACCAAGATAGAATACAAGATTGAGAAAACTTCTACTTTAAAGGAAATAATTGGAAACTTTTGAGATTTACTTCTCTATTGTTGTGCACTTCATACCTATTATGGATTATTATATTATTGCTTGGACCTCTAGTAAGTGTCGATGTCGATCCCTCGTCACTACTTCTCCGGGGTTAGGCTAGATACTTACTGGGTACGTGTTGATTTACGTATTCATGCTGCACTTCAGCACTAAATGTGCAGGATCTGACAGGTTCATTGATGACCACCTTGATGCGTAGGCGCACCTGATAGAGAGACTTCATGTGAGTTGCATTCCAGGCTACGCATCGCAGTCCATCCAGTCTCCATTATATTATTTATTTTATTCTGTCTTATTACATTCGGGACAAATGCTGTATTATTGTTATATTCCTTAGAAAATGTTCATGCACTTATGACACCGGGTTATGGGAGTTTCTACAGGTTGTTCATTGTTATAATTGTGTAAATACTTTCATTTACTTGGTAAATTCTATTTGATGCTGTTCAATTAATGAAAACCAGGATTTCAAAACACTAAAAATGAGTAATTAAATTGATAAATTACCGTTGGCTTGCCTGACGGCGGTGTTAGGCGCCATCATGACCTTTAGTGGATTTTGGGTCATGACAGCTTGGTATCAGAGCGTTAGGTTCACTTAGGTCTCACGAGTCATAAGCAAGTCTAGTAGAGTCTTGCGGATTAGTATGGAGACGTATGTACCTATCTTCGAGAGGCTACAGAGCTGTTAGGAGCACTTCCCTTCTTGATTTCCTTATCGTGCGGTTTGATTCCATTGAGGCTTGTTGTCACGACCCAAAAACTAACTGTCGTGATGGCACCTATTGTGGAACTAGGCAAGCCACTACTCAACTATCTCAACACAATAAAAGCTTTAAAAATATAGGTGGAAGCAATTAATATTTAAGAAAAACCCATTTTTGGAATCGAAATTAACTCGCAACGCAATACAATCTATCCCAAAACCGGGGTGTCACCGAGTACATGAGCATCTATGTCAGAATATAGTCTACTACAATATCTAAGGAGTAAAAACTGAAGTACATATAAAGATAATAAAGGAGAGTCAAGGCATGCGAACGCTATGCAATTACCTCGATAGTCTCCGAGATCCTATCTCCTCAATCAGCAGCCACCATAAATAGAAGTACCCGGATCTGCACATGAGGTGCATGGTGTAGCATTAGTACATCGCCCTCAAGCTTAAACTTCTCCTTGATAGAATACCACGATCCTCACCAAAAGCTCACCACATGAGATCCTAGCATAAAACCATACTGCCCTACGACCCAAAAGCCGTTGTATTCCCTCTTAAGAACCCCAAAAGTACCACAATCGAGACACTCACTCTGTAAAGACCTTATGTGAATCTAAAGTCATTTCCTTCACCTTTCGGATACTTAAATATAAAATCCATAATGATATAGAAATACCGCAAGTCCTGACACCATTCTATGCAAATCTCAAATTCTAGCTATATGCATACAAGTGCGGAAAATTCTCAATTACTATATATAATTCTTGACTCCATTAGATACTTCTCAAGAGTCATTCATTCTGCTCAAATCTCGATAGCGTCGCCAAAATGGGCCAAACGTCATGTGCCTCATTGGCACAACAGTACCCAAAGAAGTAATCCACACCTTTAAGCTACTGAGCAATTTCTTACACCACCTACACTACATCTTTCACGAATAACAACTCAATAATCCCATGATTACCATATACCCATAAAGTGTAATATAACCCGTATCCAGAAATTTCTTTACTCGAGTTATCCTCGATCTCAACCTCTGCCAGTCATAACCAATCCACAAGTATGCCTCAGACCAAACCAGTACAACACGTAACCATGCAATCAATTTGTCGATAGCAGACTCCCCCACTTAGCTCAAAGCCATAGATCTAAACACTCGATAACTCACAATGTCCATACTCTATTACTGCCATAATACCGCAGGGAGATTCAACTAAATCCTTCATAATCTCACATAGCACAAACCATATGGTATTTCAAATCATCTACTAAAATTGCATACATCCACATGACGGCCAGGTCAACTTTTTCAACCAAATTCAAAATTCAAATCTCAACACATATAATCCGCTAGAAGAAAGAAGCTCTCCACACAACATCAGATGGTTCACACATCCGTAGATTAACTCGTAGGTTATAACCCACCTACTTAGTCTCAAACTGACATCTCTCTGTAACCTTTCACAGCCACAACTACTATGTCATCACTTAACCTTCCTGTGTTTGAACTCATTAACAAAACATGAGAATCTAATTCGTTCCACAAATAAACAACATGAAAATATTTCAACACACTCATAACTCGAGACTATACGTCACATCAAGATAGAAATCAGGCACCCAATAGTCCTTTCAACATCCCAAGCAAACGCTTTTCGTCACATTCAACCCATCTGAACATATCTCACAGTCACATCATACTCATCATATAGCCATCCAGCCACTCATCGAGTCACAAATTCCACTCATAGGGATGCTACCGAACATATAAGTCCAAAAGCACGTGCTCATACAACTGAAATCCTCGTGCTCAAGCTACAGTCAAAACCCGATCTCAAGTCCTCCAGACTGGCCCATTATTAGTGCACCGAAATCATACCTCGCACTTCATCCATGGAATCACATGTCGGTGATGCACAGCTGATACCGAGCGCTCACATGTGCATATGAATGCGTGGAGGGAATTCAAAGAGTTATGTTTCAAGTTGAATCAATGTCACACGATAAGAAAATAAAGATGGGAAGTTTATTCTAAATGCCCTGTAGCCTCTCGAAGATAGGTATGGACATCATCATACTTATCCACAAAACTCTACTAGACACTTGCTCATGACTTGTAGAACCTATGAACCTAGAGCTCTGATACCAACTTGTCATGACCCAAAATCAAACTAGTTGTGATGACACCGAACCCAACCCGTTAGGTAAGCCAATTAGCAACTATCCAATTCCAATGAAATTTAATGAGACAATAAAGTGAAAGAAAATATCTGAATCTTATACATTCCCCAAGGACTAGTACAACAAATCATGAGCTTCTAAGATTTGAATTTACAAAGCTGGTATGAAATAAATACGTCATCTATTCGAAATGTACATAAACAGATTTTTATTAATCTAAAGCTATAATGAACACGAGCCAGCTATAACCGGAATAAAGGTACGTATTCAAATCCAGCTCCCGGCGATCACAGCAATATCATCATCCAACATCTACATGCAAGATGCATAAGTGTAGTATGAGTACAATCGACCCCATGTACTCAATAATTAACAAACATAACCTTAGGTTAAAAGTAGTGACGAGCTGGAACACAGGTCGGGGTCCGACACTAATAGCCAACAATAGTTCATAACAACATAATAGAAGTAATAAAGGAAGTAGCTCAGAGATAAAATGCTCAGCATGTTCATAGTTCCAGAAAAATAGGCATATTTTTCAAGTATATCAGTGAAAACCCAAATCTTTTACCTAAATAACCAAATATATGAGTAAGTTTTAAAATTGTGATTTTCCCAAAAATATTAGCGACAGATAAGAAATTTCTTTATCAGATAGCATGAGGAAAAATACTTCTCTATGCCTACATATCAAGTATGCATGTATAATGCAATGCATCATAGTGGTGAACTCATGTACTCACACTCTTAGAGTACTCAATCTAACTATCTCGCATTTTAACTCATCACGCACAATATTCAGCACTCGGCACTGTACAGGGCAGATCCAGCCCAAAGATAAATGACAACTTACGCACAGTCACTCAGTACTATATATGGCCAATCCAGCTCAGGGAAGATCCATCCCAACTATATATATATGATAACTGACATGCAGTCACTCAGTAATGTATAGGGCCAATCCAGCCTAGGGAAGATCCATCCCTCAATATAAATAATTAGGCAAGATCCATGCCCAAGGAAAATCCATCCCTCAATATAATATCAATTGTGCTCACTGTGGGAGTGCAGACTCCGAAAGGGCTCCTTCAGCCCAAGCCCTATAATAAGCCAAATCCAGGCATAAATAAATAAAAACATGCTGGGCGTGCAGCCCGATCCCATAAATATCACTCACAATCAGGCCCTTGGCCTCACTCGGTCATCAATCTCTCTAGTCTATCGGGCTCACAATGTCATAAAACTAGCCCAAAATGATAATATGATGTATCAATAAATAACAAAAAAGACTGAGATATGATATGCAAATGAATGAAAATGACTTAGTACGAAATTACAATTAAAACATATAATTCGATAGCAGAAATGACCTCAGTGTGTCCCAATAATACCAGCATTTGCCTAAGCATGATTTCTAACATGAGTCACAACTCAGCTTCTCTAACACGTGAAATATACATGGACAATACAAGTCAATTGGCTACACAGCTCTACAAAATCGACCAAGTCTCAATTTCTACGGTACACGCCAACACGCCCATCACCTAGCATGTGTGTCACCTCCAAACAAATCACATAAAACGTATAATCAAGGGTTCATACCCTCATCTCCAAGTTTAGAAGTGTTACTTACCTCGAACAAGCCAATTCCAATATCGAGCAAGCTAAGCGATGCTCCAAAAATGCCATCTCACATGCACCGACCTCTGAATGGCTCGAAACTAGCCAAAAGAAACTTAAAATACATCCATTAACGCCAAAGTAAACAAAGTTAATCGATAAAGATCGAATCTTTTATAAAAAGCCGAAAATCGACCCAAAAGTCGAACTCGGGCCCGCGTCTAAGAACTCGATGAAACATACATAAGCTTCGGACAAGATCCATGTCCAGGGAAGATCCATCCCTCAATAATATCAACCGCGCTCACTAGGGGTGTGTGCAGACTCCGGAGGGGCTCCTTCAACCCAAGCGCTATCATAAATTAGTATAACCACTGCGGCGTGCAGCCCGATCCCATAAATGTCACTCATAATCAGGCGCTCGGCCTCACTCAGTCATCAATCTCTCCAGTCTCTCCCTCATGGGCTCACAATGTCATGATACTAGCCCGAAAACAATGATATGATGCATCAATAAATAACAACAAAGGTTGAGATGAGATATGAAAAGAATGAATATGAATGAGTACGAAATATCAATGAAATCAGTAAGACAACAGCAAGAGACAACCACTATAGGTCCCAACACTGCCGGCATAAAGCCTAGACATGATATCTAGCATGAGTGACAGTTTAATTACTTTATCACATGATGAAAACGCGGATATCAACAAGATAGAACCACTATGCAGTGCCATGGAGTCAACCAGGTCACAATTCTTACGGTGCACGCCCTCACGCCCGTCACTTGGCATGTGCATCGCCTCAATACCAATCACATAACACATAATTCGGGATTTTGAACCCTCTGAACCAAGTTTGAAAGTGTTAATTACCTCAATCCGGGCTAAATTCTACTCCAAAATGACCTTGCCTCTCAAATCCGTCTCCAAACGTCCCGAATCTAGCCACAAGTAGTACAATACAATCAATATAGGCTAAAGGAATCAATTCCACAAGAAAAAAATAAGAAATTATAGCCAAAACCCGAAATCGGCCCAAACCCGTCCCCCGGGCCCACGTCTTGAAATCCAACAAAAGTTATAAAACCCGAAAGTCCATTCACTCACGAGTCTAACCATACCAAATTTACTCAAATCCGATAACAAAATCCAATACAAACCCACAAAAATCTAACTCAAGAGCACTTCCTCTTTTTTCCCAATTTTTCCACCCAAAATCACAAATTAGATGATGGAATTAAAGACATAATCATGGAATTTAGCCAAAACCAAGTAAGAATTACTTACCCCAATCAACTCCACGAAAATCCCTTCAAGAATCGCCCAAATCCGTGGTCTCTAGCTCAAAATATGAAGAATGGGTTCAAACCCACGTTTTTGAAATTAAATATTGTTGCCCAGATTTCCTTCTTCGCGAACGCGACAGTCCTCTCGCGTTCGCGTAGACCAATTTGACTGCCTCCCAGTTTAACTCTCCGTGAACGCGACCAACGCTTTGCGAACATGATGCTTTACCGACTCTGGCCTTCGTGAACGCGACCTAGGCCTCGCGAACGCGTAGACCAAAAGGCTGGGGGTCCCCAGCTGCCTCACTCCTCTTCGCGAACGCGACACCACTCCCGTATTCGCGATGCACACACAGACCACACCTTCGCGTTCACGTCCTCTTCTTCGCGAATGCGAAGAACAAACATTCCCATCTCATAATCACCCTTCGTGAATGCAAGGCTCCTCTCGCTAACGCGTAAGAGGAAACCAGAAAAATATAGCAGCAGGCATCAGCCATCAACCTAGGTCCAAAAATGATCTGTTAACCACTCGAAACTCACCCGAGGCATCCGGGACCTCAACCAAACGTACCATCAAGTCCCAAAATATCATACAAACTTAGTCGAATCCTCAAACCACCTCAAACAACATCAAAAACACGAATTACACACGGATTCAAGCCTAATGAACTTTGAAATTTCCAAATTCTACAAACGACGCCGAAACCTATCAAATCATGTCCGATTGACCTCAAATTTTGCACACAAGTCACAAATGACCCCACAAACCTACTGCAACATCCGAAATCGAAATCCGGCCCCAATATCAAAAAGTCAACCCCCCGGTCAAACTTCCCAAAAATTCGACTTTCGCCATTTCAAGTCTAATCCCACTACGAACCTCCAAATAATTTTCTAGACACGCTCCTAAGTCACAAATCACCATACAGAGCTACTGGAATCATCAAAATTCAAATCCAAGGTCGTTTACACAGAGATCAACATCCGGTCGACTTTTTCAACTTAAGCTTTCCATTTAAGAGACTAAGTGTCTCAATTCACTCTGAATTCTTTTCGGACCCGAACTAACTAACCCTATAAGTCATATAACAGCTATAAAGCACAAAAGAAGTAGAAAATGGGGGAAGGGGGCTACAACTCTCAAAACGACCGGCCGGGTCATTACATCCTCCTCCTCTCAAACAAATGTTCGTCCTCGAACGGGTCTAGAAACATACTTGGAGTCTCAAATAGGCATGGATATCTGCTCCGCATCTCCCGCTCGGTCTCCCAAGTAGCCTCTTCCATGGGCTGACCTCTCTACTACACTTTCACTGAAGCTATATACTTTGATCTCAACTTTCGAACATGCCGCTCCAAAAATAGCCACCGGCTCCACATCATAAGTCAAATCACCATCCAACTGAACCATGCTGAAATCCAAAACATGAGACAAATCGCCGATATACTTCCGGAGCATAAAAACATGAAATACTTGATGCATACTCGATAAGCTAGGTGGCAAGGCAAGCTTGTAAGACACCTCCCCAATCCTCTGAAGTACCTCAAAAGGCCCAATGAACCGAGGGCTCAACTTGCCCTTCTTCCCGAACCTCATAACACCCTTCATGGGTGAAACCTTCAGCAGAACCTTCTCTCCAACCATGTAAGCAACATCACGGACCTTCCTATTGGCATAACTCTTCTGTTTGGACTGTGCCATGCGAATCCGCTCCTATATCAATTTTACCTTTTCTAATGCATCCTGAACCAAATATGTACCCAAAAGCCTAGCCTCACCGGGTTCAAACCAACCCACCGGAAATCTACACCGCCTCCCATACAAAGCCTTATACGGGGCCATCTGGATGCTTGATTTGATAACTGCTGTTGTAAGCAACTCCGCGAGTGACAGAAACTGATCCCAAGAACCCCTAAAATCAATGACACAAGCGCGTAGCATGTCCAACAATTCCTGAATAGTGCGCTCGGACTGTCCGTCCGTCTGAGGGTGAAATGCTGTGCTCAACTCAACCTGAGTGCCCAACTCTCACTGAACAGCTCTCCAAAACTGTGATGTAAACTGCGTGCCTCTATCTGAAATGATGGAAACTGGAACACCGTGAAGGCGAACAATCTCTCGGATGTAAATCTCAGCCAACCACTCCGAAGAATAGGTAGTACCAACTAGAATGAAGTGCGCAGACTTGGTCAGTCGATCTACAATCACCCAAATAGCATCGAACTTCCTCGAAGTCAGTGGGAATCCAACTACAAAATCCATGGTGATTCGCTCCCACTTCCACTCTGGAATCTCTAGCCTCTGAAGCAATCCACCCGCTCTCTGATGCTCATACTTCACCTGCTGACAGTTGAGACACCTAGCTACAAACCCAACTATATCTTTCTTCATTCTCCTCCACCAATAGTGCTGTCTCAAATCTTGGTACATCTTCGCGGTACCCGGATTGATAGAATACCGCGAGATGTGGGCGTCATCAAGAATCAACTCCCGTAGCCCATCTACATTGGGCACATAAATCCGACCCTGCATTCTCAACACCCCATCATCACCAATAGCCATATCTCTGGCATCACCGTGCTGAACCCTGTCCTTGAGGACAAGAAAATTAGGATCGTCATACTGGCGCTCTCTGATGCGATCAATTAAGAAAGACCGAAAAACCATACAAGCTAGGGCTCGATTAGGCTCCGAAATATCCAATCTTACGAACTGGTTGGCCAAGGCCTGAACATCAACTGCAAGAGGTCTCTCACCGACAGGAATGAATGCAAGACTACCCATACTCATCGCCTTTCTATTCAAGGCATCGGCCATCACATTGGCTTTTCCGGGATGATACAGAATGGTAATATCATAGTCCTTTAGCAGCTCCAACCATCTCTGCTGCCCCAAATTGATATCCTTCTGTTTGAACAAGTGCTGGAGGCTACGATGATCAGTAAACACCTCACAAGACACACTATAGAGATAATGCCTCCAAATCTTCAATGCATGAATGATGGCAGCTAACTCCAAATCATGAACGGGGTAGTTCTTCTCATGGGGCTTCAACTGGCGCGAAGCATAAGTAATCACTCTACCCTTCTGCATCAAAACACACACAATACCGATCCGAGAAGCATCACAATATATTGTATAAGAACTAGAAGCTGATGGTAGAACTAGAACTGGAGTCGTGGTCAAGACAGTCTTGAGCTTCTGAAAGCTCTCCTCACACTCATGGCCACCTGAAAGGAGCACCCTTTTGGGTCAATTTGGTCAAGGGCGATGCAATATATGAGAAACCCTCCACAGAGTGACGATAATAACCGGCCAAACCGAGAAAGCTCCGAATCTCCGTAGTTGAGGACAGTCTGGGGCAGCTCTGAACCGCCTCTATCTTCTTCGGATCTACCTGAATACCCTCACTAGACACCACGTGCCCCAAGAACGCCACTGAACTGAGCCAAAATCTCACACTTGGAGAACTTAGCATAAAGTTTCTCCTCCATCAACCACTGCAACACGATCCGCAAATGTTGGGCATGCTATTCATGGCTACGAGAGTACACCAGGATATCATCAATGAATACAATAACAAAAGAGTCGAGATAAGGCTGAAACACACTGTTCATCATATGCATGAACGTTGTTGGGGCATTGGTCAGCCCAAAAGACATCACAAGGAACTCATAATGACCATAACGGGTCCTGAAAACTGTCTTAAGAATATCTGAGTCCCGAATCTTCAACTGGTGATACCTTGACCTCAAATCAATCTTGGAGAACACCCTCGCTCCCTGAAGCTGGTCAAATAGATCATCAATACGCGGCAAAGGATACTTGTTCTTGATTATGACTTTGTTCAATTGCCTATAATCAATGAACATTCTCATAGTACCATCCTTCTTCTTCACAAACAACACCGGTGCACCCTAAGGTGACACACTAGGCCTAATAAACCCCTTATCAAAGAGTTCCTGAAGCTGCTCCTTTAATTCCTTCAACTCAGCTGGTTCCATGCGATATGGTGGAATAGAAATGGGCTGAGTGCCTGGCACCAAGTCAATACCGAAGTCAATATCCCTGTTGGGTGGCATGCCCGGTAAGTCTATAGGAAACATATCCGAAAATTCCTGCACCACCGGAACATAATCGATAGAGGGAGTATCGGCACTAACATCCCTCACAAAGGCCAAATAAGATAAATAACCCTTCCCAACCATCCGTTAGGCCTTCAACTATGAAATCACTCTACTAGGAACATAGTCTAAAGAACCTCACCACTCTATCCGTGGCAACCCCGGCATCGCCAACATCATAGTCTTAGCGTGACAATCTAAAATAGCATGACATGGAGACAACCAATCGATGGCCAATATCACATCGAAATCAACCATACTAAGAAGCAAGAGATCAACTCCGGTCTCCAATCCCCAATAGTCACTACACACGACCGATACACGGTCCACAATAATAGTATCGCCCACCGGCATAGATACATGAACAGATGAAGCTAAAGACTCACGGGGCATATCCAAATAATGAGCAAAATACGATGATACATAAGAATAGGTGGAACCAGGATCAAATAATACAGAAGCATCTCGGTGACATACTCAGACAATACATGTGATCACTGTGACAGAAGCAATAACATCTGGTCTGATAGGAATAACATAGAATCGGGCCTGACGGCCACCTGATCGGCCTCCCCCTCTAAGGCGACCCCTAACTGACTGAGCTACACCCCGAGCTGGCTGAGCGGACGGTGAAGTAACGGGAGCTGAAATCATAGGCTGACTCCTTTGCTGAGCTGGACCTCCCGTAAGGCGGGGACAATACCTCTTGATGTGACCCATATCTCCACACTCAAAATAATCCCTCCTAAATTTTTCAAGCCTCATCTGCTCATCGCCTGCCATAACGGGGACTACCGGGGCCTGAGCAGCTGTAGACGGCTGGGCTGGTAATGCCCCCGATATCTGAAGTCCCTGCACTACCTGATCTGGAGTCCATGCAACAGGGGTATGAGTACCTCCCCCGGCTTAAGAAGTGGCAGGTGCGGCCTAAGCCGAAACTACCTGAGCAAGGCTAGTGCAAACTATCAATATCTGGGCCAAAGTCTCCATAAGGCCTGAAATAACAATGGGCACAGCTGGTGCCTGAGCTGGAGCAACTGGTGGGTCTGAAGGTGCTGCCCTAGTTGTACCTCTGCACCTACCGCGGCCTCTACCGCGACTTCGGCCTCTCGCAACCCTAGCCAGTGGTACTGGTGGCTGTCCATCCTACCCAGTAGTACGTGTCCTCATCATCTGTGAGAGAATAGAATACTAGAAATTTAGTTTCCAAAATCAAGAACTTCGCACGACAGAGTACAAGAAAGTGAAATTTTTCCTAAGGGTTCGGCAGCCTCTCAAAGATAAGTACAGACGTCTTTGAACCGATCCACAAGACTCTACTAAACCTGCTCATGACTTGTGAGATCTATGTAACCTAGGCTCTGATACCAACTTATCACGACCCAAAAACCAACCGTCGTGATGGCGCCTATCGTGGAACTAGGCAAGCTACTACTCAACTATCTCAACAAAATAAAAGCTTTAAAAATATAGGCAGAAGCAATTAATATTTAAGAAAAAACCATTTTTGGAATCGAAATAAACTCGCAACACAATAAAATCTATCCCAAAACCCGGGTGTCACCGAGTACATGAGCATCTATGTCAGAACACAGATGTCTAAGGAGTAAAAACTGAAGTACAGATAAAGATAATGAAGGAGAGCCAAGGCCTGCGAACACCATGCAACTACCTCGATAGTCTCCGAGATCCTGTCTGCTCAATCAGCAACCCCCGTAACCAGAAGTACCTGGATCTGCATACGAGGTGCAGGGTGTAGTGTGAGTACAACCAACTCAGTAAATAATAAACCCAAACTGTGGGCTGAAAGTAGTGACGAACTCAACCGGTACAATTCAATACAGAAAATAATAGTGCATAAATGTAGACATGCTTTCAAGTTTGATAGATATCTTAAAACAGTAAAATAGATCAAATCTGACTGATATGAAGAATGTAACTCCTCTATTTCTACCATGCCAATGCACATGCAATATGTGATGCACCATGCTGATAGCCTCATGTGCTCACCCTCTCAAATGCTCAATCACTCGGTATTGTATATGGCCCAAACGGCCCAGGGAAGATCCATCCCGGAATATATACATCACTGACCATCAGTCACCCAGTACCGAGTAGGGCAAATCCAGCCTGTGGAGAAGATCCATCTCTAGGTAAAAAAATTCTTCGGACAAGATCCATGTCCAGGGAAGATCCATCCCTCAATAATATCAACTGCGCTCACTGGGGTATGTGCAGACTTCGGAGGGGCTCCTTCAGCCCAAGTGCTATCATAAATTAGTATAACCACTGTGGCGTGCATCCCGATCCTATAAATATCACTCATAATCAGGCGCTCGGCCTCACTCAGTCATCAATCTCTCCAGACTCGCTCTCATGGACTCACAATGTCATGATACTAGCCCGAAAACAATGATATGATGCATCAATAAATAACAACAAAGGTTGAGATGAGATATGAAAAGAATGAATATGAATGAGTATGACATATCAATGAAATCAGTAAGACAACAGCAAGAATCAACCACTATGGGTCCCAACAGTACTGGCATAAAGCCTAGACATGATATCTAGCATGAGTGATAGTTTAATTACTTTATCACATCATGAAAATGCGGACATCAACAAGATAGAACCACTATACGGTGACATGGAGTCAACCAGGTCATAATTCTTACGGTGCACGCCCTCACGCCCGTCACTTGGCATGTGTGTCACCTCAATACCAATCACATAACACATAATTCGGGGTTTCGAACCCTCAGAACCAAGTTTGAAAGTGTTACTTACCTCAATCCGGGCTAAATTCTACTCCAAAATTCCCTTGCCTCTCAAATCCATTTCCAAACGTCCCGAATCTAGCCACAAACAGTACAATACAATCAATATAGGCTAAAGGAATCAATTCCATAAGAAAAATACTAAATTATAGCCAAAATCCGAAATCGGCCCAAACCCAGTCCCCGGGCTCACGTCTCAAAATCTAACAAAAGTCACAAAACCCGAAAGCCCATTCACTCACGAGTCTAACCATACCAAATTTACTCAAATACGATAAGAAAATCCCATTCAAAACCTCAAAAATCTAACTCAAGAACACTTCCTCTTTTTTTTCCAATTTTTCCACCCCAAATCACAAATTAGATGATGGAATTAAAGACATAATCATGGAATTTAGCCAAAACCAAGTAAGAATCACTTACCCCAATCAACTCCATGAAATTCCCTTCAAGAATCGCCCAAATCCATGGTCTCTAGCTCAAAATATGAAGAATGGGTTCAAACCCTCATTTTTGAAATTAAATATTGTTGCCCACATTTCCTTCTTCGCGAATGCGATAGTCCTCTCACGTTCGCGTAGACCAATTTGACTCCCTCCTAGTTTAACTCTTCGCGAATGCGACCAACGCTTCGCGAACGCGATGCTTTACCGATTCTGACCTTCTCAAATGCGACCCATGCCTCGCGAGCATGTAGACCAAAAGGCTGGGGGTCGCCAGCTGCCTCAGTCCTCTTCGCGAACACGACACCACTCCCGCATTTGCGGTGCACACACAGACCGCACCTTCGTGTTCACGTCCTCTTCTTCGCGAACGGGAAGAACATAAATTCCCATCTCACAATAACCCTTCACGAACGCGAGGCTCCTCTCACAAACGCGTAAGAGGAAACACTAAAAACACAGCAACAGACATCAACCATCAACCAAGGTCCAAAAATGATCCGTTAACAACTCGAAACTCACCCGAGGCCCCCGGGACCTCAACCAAACATACCATCAAGTCCCAAAATATCATACAAACTTAGTCAAATCCTCAAACCACCTCAAACAATATAAAAAATATGAATTACACACGGATTCAAGCCTAATGAACTTTGAAATTTCCAAATTCTACAAACGACACCGAAACCTATCAAATCACGTCCGATTGACCTCAAATTTTTCACACAAGTCAAAAATGACCCCACGAATCTACTGTAATGTCCGAAATCGGAATCCAACCTCTATATCAAAAAGTCAACCCCCGATCAAACTTTTCAAATATTCGACTTTCGCCATTTCAAGCCTAATCCCACTACGAACCCCCAAATAATTTTTTGGATATGCTCCTAAGTCGAAAATCACCATACAGAGCTACTGGAATCAATAGAATTCAAATTCAAGGTCGTTTACACAGAGATCAACATCCGGTCGACTTTTCCAACTTAAGCTTTCCATTTAAGAGACTAAGTGTCTCAATTCACTCTGAATTCTTTCCAGACCTGAACCAACTAACCCAATAATTCATATAACAACTATAAAGCACAAAAGAAGCAAAAAATGGGGAAACAGGGCTACAACTCTCGAAAAGACCAGTCGGGTCATTACACTTGTCCCTTTATTTCCTTCCTACTCAATCTTATGTGACGCGCAATGATTGTTATCAATTGGACGTCGAGGAGTTATAGTGGTACTACAGACATGGTGCATGATATCTTTCCCTGCGTGTTTGGGCATGCTATTATCGTCGCCTTGCGGAAGGATGTTATTTGTTCCAACTCAGTATTTGTATTTTCTATGGCTTCGGGACTGTGCATGGATTGCTATGATGTCTATGCATTGTAATCGCACAATGTTAGTGTAATGGTAAGGTGCTCATTTATATGTTGAGGCAGTGAATGGATTGAAGAGAGGATTTCTCAGTGCATTATTAAGGGGTTCAACATTTAATTCCAGCAGAGGAAAGGCAATCAGACTATAGATGTCCATGTTTGGTTGCCATAGATAGTTGTGTGCAACGGTTCAGAATTGAATTGGTATTTCTAATGATGATGATTCGAGAAAGATGATCTTCGAAGAGGCTTGGAGTTGGTAACATTTTATTAGTTAAGGTGCTACAGAGATGCATTTTGATTTGATGCAATATTTGAGCAGCGAAGTACGAGGAAAGACATGGCAGGAAGTGTTTCGCGGTGGTTGAGTACTAGCAGGTCAAGTATGAGAAGAAGAGGTTGAGAAGTTGTTTAAAGGAGGTGGTTTAACCAAAGTAAGAGTGGCAGATTAGCATATGGATTTTGTGGTAGGATATCTGCGTGCCTTGAGAAAGTGTAGAACAGTTTGGGAATCGTGAAGGAAGGTGATTTGGCCTACAAATTTTATTTGGAGTGATGGTTATTGTATGAGGAAAGATTGAATATGGAAGAAAGGAGTTTGTTTGAAATGAAGAGAGGTGTGAAGATCTGATTATCATTTCAGGTGCAATATGACTTGAGTTCGGAAGGTATTGTTGAACTTTCAGTTGATGACAATAGGGAAGGAGAAGACTTATACAGCTGGTGGGCGAGCATGAGCTTAGGAGAATTTACTGATTACGTGGTCGTTGGAAGATGTCGGTGAGGAATTCCACATGTGGGTTATCTCCTGTGAGCAGGTTAGTGGTTGCGTGGTATTAATGAAGCTTGTACGAAGAAAATTACTTGCTACCTAGTAAGAGGCCGAATATATGATTGTGACTAATGATTCAGAATGTTCATGAAAAGCTTAACAAAAGACTTCGAGAATCCTGTCGGGCTAACGGTGTGAGATCATGGTAAATGAGAAGGGGGAATCGTTGTGGGCTCTACATTATGTGATGGTAGCTTAAAGCTAAGTGGGGGATCCCCACCGTCTATGATTTGATCGCGTGGTTATCGGCTTGTGCAGCTTATGGCTATCGGTGCATTGGTGGATTATTTGTGACTAAGAAAAGGAAACATCAGTGGTAATTCGAGCAGAGAAATTGATAAATGTGTGCTATATTCCGCCTTATCGATTGAGGCGCAGGATTTGGGAAGACTCCGAGTTTATGCTTCATGTGGATGTAATGTACAAGGAAAAGAATTCAGCTGGTTGCTTCTTTGAGAGTGTGTTCATATGCTAGCAGAGCATTGAAGTTGGTGATATTCGGGATCAGGTCAGAGTGAGTGACTCTCAACAACAGTCCCAGTTGGTTCAAGAATTAAAAGTGCAGTGCCTAAGGATTTCGGGTCCGATGTGTGGTTAAGGATCGAGTCTTCACAGTGGATTGCGAACGGGACCTGGAATGTTCTGTGTTATCATCGGGTATGCGGTACAGTATTAGAGGAAAGGAAGAAATAGCTTCGGATTCGCGGGAGGTCTTGCAGAATGGGTGTGCCAGTTGGGAATGCTATTGTGAGCATAAGGAGAGTATGAGATGGTTCAGGAGTATTGAGATGGGGTGGTCTCATGATGCTTGGTCACTCGGGATGAGTGCGGATTTGGTTCGTTATATTTTTTAGTGGAGTTATTATTATTTATAAGGCAAATTCAGAGTAATTGAAAGAAGTTGGGTCGTTTAGTAATGGTTGACTCAGCATGATTGTGGAAATGATCAGTTCATTCGGCATGTGAAGTTATACATGTGGTTCGTGGATATACGTGCGGGCTTGACAACCACCGTAACTTGATTGACTTGGGAGGTATTTGATTTAAATGGCCTTGTTGTGTAACTAGACTCCAGAGGAGTTATGACAGTTTAGATCGCGGCTTGAGGTTGTATTTTCTGCGGTTGGAGAATTCAGTTGCGTGTTGCAGTAGTTCTTGTGAAATGCGCTAAGTGAAAGGTTTCTAGCCAATGAAGTGTAACATCTACTAGTAGTTCAAAGGTTATAGTGAATGCGTGTATTATCGTGTAACAGCATGATGGGTGCAGTAAGCGGCATGGGAATTGGAAGTTGAGGATCAAGGTTGCGGTTCAGTATTGATAAGAATGTCACGAGATCGGATGATCAAGGGAGAATTCAGATGTTTAGAGTAAGCTGGCGCTATCTTAATGTTGCCTGAGAATGGTATTCTGTGGAAGAGGCATTGTGTATTGAGTTGCGGATTGTGAATTACTTCATAGATTAGAACAGTTAGTGGTAGGGATGTGCAGACTTTGCTACCTGGTACGAAAGGTCATATGAGAGCATCCCACGGGGGAAATCTATATCAATGTAACATATTAGTCACTTGATTGTCAAAGATTGAAAGCGAGTATAGAGATTTTGACAATATCGCAAATGCGAGGGTTTTATGCATGAGAGGCGTTCTACTCCTTGGGTTGTGGACTGTGTAAGTTTGTGCCGCATTGTGCGGGTGTTCTTGTGAGTCATGGAAAAAGGTTATTGTGGATCCTTGAAGGGTTATTAGCCCAGTATAGTAGGATCAGAATCGGTTTGAGGTCCATTGATGGGTCTAATGTGAATGTGTGCTCTACATCAGGCTGGATGTGTTCGTTCGGCATAGCGTTGTTTATGAAGGAGTCTTCAGACATTGGATGTTGTTCTCGTCATCAGTATTCCATGTAATACTCTATTGTGCCACGTGGGTTCTGAGACGACTTGATTATTCACACATGTGTTGAGATCCTGAGTAGCTGGTGGTATTATATGAGCAGGATGGCTCTCGCGATGCGATTCATTTACTGCACCTTAGATATGCTTGAGTTTTATAGCGTGTGGCGCCATCCATCTCCCCAGGATTCATATTATGCACATGGCGTGCTTGTGGTTGATATTTGGGCATTTCGTAAGTATAAGCGTTACGGTTTGAAGCATCTGTTTTCTTCTTGATGTTATGTGCGGATCGGGTGGCACGCCACCATGGGTATATTGTCTGGATCGGGTGGCACGCCGCCACGGGCATATTATGTGGATCGGGTTGCGCGCCGCAATAATGAGATGTTGAGCATAGCTCCTTACGCATATTTTTGTGTGCCTTGTTTTCATCCCTGAGGTAGGTTCATAACATCTGTTCGGTCTATTCATTCGTTGTGCGGGCTGGGTAATTCTTTCCAGAGTTCGTTCCTCCTTGTATGTCATATTCGAGATGTAGCTCGTCGGCACATTGATGGCGTCATATGAGATCTAAGTTAGTTTTTGAGGTGGCTTATTGCCTGAGCAACTTGTATTGGATGAGACGAGATTATTGGACCTGAAATTAGTGCAATCAGATTTATATAAGGTACATTAAAGAGAAAATATCGTTATTCAGTTCAGAATGAGGTAATGGTTCTTGTCAAGAGGGGAAACTCCATGAATTATTGATTCGGCGGGTGGTTATAAGTTTGTATGCGTCTCTTTCGTCGTGGCAATATTGCGAGAGTTGGAACAAGATTTATATACGTCATGAGATGTATTGCGGGCATCGAATTTGTGAAATTATAGTTATTGTGATCGGAGGATGTTATTATGGGCATGTGAACACAACTATCTAAGTCCCATGGTGGGCACCAAATTGTTTACCCACAAAACGGTACAGTTGAATTTATACGTAGTTTATAGATAAGTGAATCGATCTGATCCCAAAATGATAAATAAATTAAACAACAAAAATAAGACTTAGCTTTGAAATCGAAATAAAATAGCAGAAATCTTGGTCCCGGGAGCGGAGCTTCCAGAGGTAGTAAGAACAATATTAATGAGCAAGAGGATAAAATGATATTAAGCTTTTAAGCAAAGTATAGTATTAACTTGTTAGAAAATTTGTCCCATTACAATGGTTGTTGAGCTCTCTATTTATAATGGTGCCTAGGGAACAAGGTCCTAGGATCAAGCCCTTCTTAAATGACAATTATGAGGGCCATTGAAGAATGTGTAACGATAGGTAGTGAATGTCATATTCTATGTAATGGACTATGTATTTAATGCTATAGAATATTCTCCATTAAATGCTACCGGATGACAAGTATTTATTTTGCCTTTATGAACAGCACTCTCTTCGGAAACAAACAAGATCGTTGCCTTCGGACCTGGTTGATTTCTGTTTTCGACTCCACGTGTCGCTTTATCATGTGAGCATTTAATATGAACACATTTTATCCTATACATGAATATATATTTCTAACATGCCAAGAGTCATAGGCCGAATTAATAACGAAAAGTGGTGTCCAAATATGTTGTACTAGATATTCAAGGAAGAAGCACGGCCAAAATCATCATGTTGTGTATTAGCAAGAAACATGCATTTACAAAAAAATTAAATAAAAAAATAAATAAGCACCATTTGGTGAACCTCATTTCTTCCAATGTATCATTCTTTGGGTTTTAATGGAATTCATAGGTATTAAAAAGTACTATCAAATATACATTTTTGTCTTTCAATCATATTTCAATTGTTAATACAATATACTCGTCTTTGTGCTAAACATGATGAATTGAACAGGTGATCAATCTTACCAAACTTGGGTCTAAGTAGGAGCTGGTGCAAGATTGTGGAAGGTTCTTTGATGATCCCTAATTAAACCCCAAAAGAGAGTTAAGAAAAAAATAATATATATATATATATATATATATATATATATATATATATATATATATATGACACAAAAAGAATGCATTACAGTAAGTAATAAATTAGGTATAAATGGAATAAAAGAAATTAGTAATCAAACGATGCGTCTTACGTGCAATGTAACAACTCTTTTATATAAATCTTCTCTTATCTGTTTGCTTCGTTGATAAAATGCATATTCATAGTTTATGTCCTATGTTGAATGCTTCGTCACATGCATCAGAAATAAAGTTATAGGTGAATTCAGGTCCTTTTCTCGTTAAAGTCCATGTATTAGTGAGGTCATTTGTGAGTAAGTTAACTTATGCCAAATAGTTCATTCTGGTGCTAATCATTTGAAGTGAAAATTTTGCATATCTCTTGTGCTAACATGAGCTTAGTTATTAGTCTAGTACTTCCAGGTGGTTGGATTCATTTAGTTGTGTGGAGTTGATTTAAGTGATTATATTATCTAGGTGCTAAGAGTTGGCAGAGAACTGGGAGGGGAGGGGTGATGATAGAATCTTCAAATGGCTCTTTTCGATGGCTTTAATTCCCTTTTCCTCACTTTATTATTGTTCTTGTTTTAGTTTTCATTAGTTCTTATCCTCCTTAAATGTTTGGATGCTTTGTCTGTTGGATGTCTTACTTTACTGATCTGTTAGTTGAGGGTGAAATTAAAAAATAGCCAGATTTACAAGTGATAATTGAAAAATAGCCACAGTTTCAAAAGTAATCGAAATTTAGTCACTTTTCATGTAAAGATAAATCTGAACGAAAACATTGTTCAAAATCTAGAAAATATTCCAGTATAATATACTGGAGTTCAAATTTTTTACATGTGAACTTCCAGCATAATATACTGGAGTTCCAGTATATTATGTTGGAACTCCAGTATATTATGATGGAGTTCCAGTATAAATATATTGGAACTCCATCATAATATACTGGAGTTCCAGCATAATATGTTGGTCCAACATAATATGCTGGAAGTTCATACACAAGTGCTCAAATCTCCAGTATATTATACTGGAACTTTCCGTGTGCTGGGGTTCCAGGATAATATGCGGAAGTTCATACACAGGTGCACTAATCTCCAGTATATTATGCTGGAACTTTTTGTGTTGCAGTAAAATAGTGGCTATTTTTCAATGACTTTGCAAATACTGGCTATTTTTCAATTACCAATCCGAAAACTGGCTAGCCCGTACTATTTTTACGTTAGTTGAATATAAAAATTAGTAGAATTGAGTCGTGGGGAAGTGGGGAAGATCAAAGCCCATTAGTGATTAATTTGTTCACATACTTTAGGATTGGGCTCGGTCTAAATAAATAAAATGGATTATTAAAGAAAGTGAGCATGAAGTAATTTTTATCCGTTTTAATTCTTTTTTATTTTGTTTACTTAATCGCTAGGAGCATGCTTAGGCCGATCATACTTGGGTAGGCAAACTTTTAGGATATTTGTGTTTTAGTTTTTTTTGAGGTGAGAGGTCGCCTCCTTAGTTAATTAATTTATCCGGAGAATATCCCAAAGAGTTTGTATATATATTTTTATATTCTTTTATTCGAGAAAATTCCCCGAAGTGAATGTAAAAGGAGGTCGCGGCGACATCATCATGGAGGAAGCATTAGCATAGGCTAGCGTAGGATTTTTAGAATTTTTCTCTTCCCTTTTCTTTTATTTTCGTTTAATTTTTTTTTATTAGGTAGGGACAACCTTGAAGCTTTTTTGTGTTTATTTTCTTTTTGTGTGTTTTTACCTCAATCAGAGTATCTTAAAAGCCAATTTGATCGAGTATGCACTCGTGATCTTCACGGGACTTGGGGAATGCCTAACAACTTCTGCTCGAGCCAAATGAACCCCTTACTGAGAATCTCTGGTGCAGTCAGTTTTGGAGTCTAAATGTGCTTTAAAAGAAAAGACAAAATTATTTCTAAAAATGGTGACTTGGCACACTAAAACCAAATGTCAAGTGGCGACTCTCGAAAAATCTTTTGAACCACAATTTTTGGTCACTTTCAATTTGAAAATCCTTTTAGCTCTTAAAAATATTCTAATCCTTTAGAGGGTTGGTAAAAAAGAGGTGTGACAATAACATAAGGACCTGGTTGTTATCCAAGTACCTCTGGTGCTTCTACTCCATCCCTAGTACTCTCCTCCCTCAATTCTTCCCCGAGGTCTGCCATGTTATCTACCGAATCCCCACCAACATCATCAGTGCCTTTCTCACTCTCCTTTTCTTCTAAATCCTCACCCACTATTTCTACTTTACCCTGAGGTCCAATACTCACTACCTCACTTTCCCCCTGAATCATCGGCTCCACAACCATATCTACTTTTACTTGTTCAGTGCCATCCTCTTTCACTTGTTCAATATCTCCTCCCTCCCTCAATTTTTGGCTTCTTCACTGATAATTTTTCACCCTCAAAATTTTTACTTTCTTCGTCAGAGTAATCAACTAGACCAGTGAAGGCTTTTGGGGCATAGTGTGACGAAGATTGACCTTGGGCAGACTCAATGGGGGTGGGTATGGATGGAGGTGTATTAGTGGCATATGTGTTGTTTAGTTCAGGAATATCATAAGTGTCTTGACTAGGTGAGTTCGATATTGATAAATGTTCAAGAATTTTTGCAGAATTGAAGAGTTAGGGTTTCAATATTCACTTGATTTTTCTGAACAATTTGATCGAGTGAGAGAGAATAGGCTTGAGAGAGAGGTTTTATAGGGGTGTAATTTGATAGTTTTTCAGCTTTAATTTATCACCTAAATTACTCCTAATTTGGTTCAAAGAGAGAGACAAAGAGGTAACTGTCAGATTCCAAAATCTAAAAAGGCGGTTAAGGGCGTTAATTGGAGGTAAAGATGTGTTATGGGAAGTTTAGAAAACTGGTCCTAATTTCACGCAGACTGACTAATCATAATTACTTTAGGATTGGCGATTTTCATTTTTTGCACCTGATCCCCATTTAATTTTAAGAGTTTAAGAAAGTTATAGACATGGATAATACATGATTTGAATGGGAACATGGTTTTTAGTGATGTAGTAGTTTAAAAGTTAAGTACAACTATCAATGGAAAGGGGGTACATACCTAGGTGTCACACAACCAAGTTCTTTGATTGATTTCCTCAATGTGGATTAAGGAAACATTTTTGAGTGAGGATTTCATCATCAGATTAAACGTTTGAGCCCTTGAGGCAGTGCCATGTGTGCATACATGTTACAATATAAGATTGAGTTAGACATTTTTCTCACTTGGATTTACTAATTTATTTTATTAAAACATAACCAATCATTGAGGAAAATCAAGAATGTCCTAGTTCATTTTGATCAAACCAAGCTCCAAGCGATTTCTTTGCTAGTGATCCTTGCTTAAATCCTTGGTAAATATATCAGCAATCTCCTCTTCTGTCTTGTTGAATTCCATAGAGATGTGATCCTTCTCGACATTGTCTCTCAAAAAGTAATGTATCACATCAATGTGTTTGGTTCTGTTATGATGAACTGGGTTCTTTGCCACGTTCATTGCACTTGTATTATCACAGAATATGTGAACTCGTTCAATCATTACACCATGGTCCTCTAGTTGTTACTTAATCCATAATAATTGAGCATAACATGAGGTGTCAACTACATACTCAACTTCTGCAATTGATAAAGCTGTAGAATTTTATTTCTTTGAGGCCCATGAGATCAAACGTGACCCCAGAAAGTGAGCCATTCCAACTCTTTCTATCCACCAGGTATCCAGCATAGTCCCCATATGTGTACCCGATCAAATCAAATGAGTCTTCATTCGGATACCAAAGAACCAGGTCTTGAGTACCCTTAAGATATCTCAAGATCTTTTTGACAACCTTCAAGTACGACTCCTTGGGACTAGATTAAAATTTTGCACACAATCCCACACTATACACAATATCTAGCCTGCTTGCAGTTAGGTAGAGTAAAGACCCAATCATACCTCTGTACTTCTTTTTCATCAACGGAGGAACCAAGCTCATCCATATCCAACCTAGTTGTTGTAGCGATTGGAGTCTCAATTATCTTTGTATTGTCCATATCAAACATTTTGATTAGCTCTTTGATGTACTTCTGTTGATGTATCATGGTTTCTTTAGCAGTCTCCTTAACTTGAAGCCCAAGGAAGAAATTCAATTCTCTCATCCTGCTCATTTCAAATTCACTGCTCATTAACTTAGCAAACTCATTGCATAAGGCTTCGTTTGTGGCTCTAAAAATGATGTCATCAACATATATTTGAATAATTAGCAGACTCTTCTCACTCTTTAACAGGAACAGAGTATTGTCAATTTTACTACGTGAGAACCTATTCTCCGGGATAAATTTTGATAACATTTTATACCATGCCCTTGGAGCTGCTTTAACCCATAAAGTGCTTTGTTCAATTTATTATGATCTGGGAACTCATGATTCTCAAATTCTGGAGTTTGACGCACAAATACTTCCTCCTTCAAATACCCATTTAGAAAGGCACTCTTCACATACATTTGTTATATTTTGAAATCCATGAAGGATGCAAAGGCAATGAGCATTCGAATTGCCTTCATTCTTGCAATTGGAGCAAATATCTCATCATAATTGATGCCTTCTTATTGATTATATCCTTGCATAACCAATCGGGCCTTGTTTCTAGTAATATTTCCTTGATCATGCAGTTTATTCCTAAACACTCATCTGGTTCCATTGATTATTCTAACTTTTGGGCTAAGAACCAGGTGCCATACTTAACTTCTTCCGAACTGATTGAGTTCCTCCTGCATATCCATTATCCCGTCTGCATCGTTAAATGCTTCTTTAATGTTCTTAGGCTCAATCATACATATATAGGCAGTGAAGGCAATCATAGTTCTGATCTTTGATCTTGTCACCATCCCAAACCTAACTGGTGTTAGCACATTAATGAGTAGATGGGAGCTTTGATGCTTCCAGGCCCTTGTGTGAAAACTCTAACTGCCATTGTTTTCTTCATGTTCAGCATATAACCAGGTGCATTAGATTCTACTTATTTTCCTGTTCGGCTCCCTCTGTCTGTAGTACATCTTGCTCAACTTCCATAGGACATGGCTCTTGTGTCTGCTCTGCAACTTTCTCTAGAAGTCCTTGGTTTGTTTGTTCTTCATTGTTATCCACAGGTCCAAATTCTCCATCATCAGCAGCATGTGTACCTTTTTCATCAAAATGGTTAGATTCACCAAATATCACATGTATATTTTCTTCAACATACATAGTTCTTTATTATATACCTTATAAGCTTTACTATGTGGAGAATAACTCAGAAAGACACCCTTATCACTTTTAACATCAAACTTCCCTAGAGTCTCTTTACCATTATTATGCACACAATATTTTCTACCAAAGGCTCTCGGGTGAGTTGTTTTGTATTTTCTGCCTTTAAGTAATTCATCGAAAGTCTTATCAATTATTGGCATGATCATGCATCTATTAATAATGTAACATGCAGTGTTCACAACTTTAGCCCAAAAGATTTTAGAAAGTCCACTAGCAATTAACTAGTTCTTCCCAAATCTTCTAAAGTCTTATTTTTTCTTTCCATAACACCATTTTATAATGGAGTCCTAGGTGCAGAGAAGTTATGATCTATGCCATTACTTACATAGAACTCAAGAAAGTTAGAATTTTTAAATTTAGTTCCATGGACAGATTTAATTCTAGATATATGACTATCCAATTTTCTTTATAATTTCTTCACAAAGGTCACAAACATATCATATATTTCGTTTTTTGTTTTTAGAAATATGGTCCAAGTAAACCAAGAATAGTCATCAACATTTATAAATATACACCTCTTTCACCATCTACTTGAACCCTCATAGGTCCATGTGAAGCAATTCTAGAGGTACTTACCACATTCTTTTATTTGAAGGATGATCTGACCTGTTTACCTTTGGCACATGCATTACAAATTTTATCTTCCCTGAATTTTGACTTTGGCATGCCAAGCACCAGGTCATTGGAAATTAATTTGTTCGGCATAGAAAAACTAACATACCCTAGTCTCTTGTGCCATAGAAAAGAGTCAGTGCCAAGTGCACTAAGACCTGCCAGTTTATTTTCAGGTGAAGATATAGTATCAATTTTATAAATATTTTTGTGCCTATTTCTTTTGAGAACTAGGTTTCCAATATTTTCATTCATAACCATTCAATTTTTAAAAGCGAAAAGAACTCAGTTCCCTTTGTCACACATATAGGACACACTTAAAAATCTGTGCTTCAAACTTTTGACATAATGCATATTTTCAATAGTATGAGAGTGGGACTTACTAACAGTACCTATGATGATTATGTTACCTCTCTTTCCATATCCAAAGCCCACATTCCCTCCTTAGTAGGCTCTTAGCGAGAGAAAACTATCTATATTTCCAGTCATATGGCAGGAGCAAGAAGTACCCACATACCACTAGTTCTTGCTTCCTTTCACCTTAGCCTGCAAAAATATTCAAGGATTAGTTTTAGAAATGTACACTAGCTCGGGTCCCTTTCTTTGAGAAAATGGATGGATTATAAACTTTTTAGTCCAATCTACAAGTCTTGCACCTTTAAGTAAGAACCGGGTTTATCATTCTTTTTTATCTCAACATATGCAACATTCTTTTGTTTGATTTAGTTCTATCCATTCATGTTTCTTTAAAGTGACCATTGTTACCACAGTGTGTGCATACGCAATTGTTAAAAATATTTACATACTTGCTATGCGGGTTATATGGGATTTTAGCCTGAGTGTGCCCTAAATCTTTTGCTATTACTACTGTGGTTTTCATGCATTTTAAATATTACTTGTGAAGACCTGTTCCACTAGAGATTTCTCTCTAGTTCATACTTTGCCTTATCAAGGTTTTCTTGAAGCAAACGGGCATTTTCAGTTTAACATAAGAGATTTATATTAGCCTTATTTAAATTGCTCTCTAGTTTCTCTTGGATCTCTGTGGTCAACTCCTTACCTTTGACAAGAGCATCATGAAGTTTCTTATTTTTTATTTCTAAGGTTGCCTTTTTGTCTTTTAATGGGAGAACCTGGTCCTTGAGATCAACAACAAAAACTTCAAGATTTTCTCTACTTACTTCTAGTCCTTGTTCTCAAACCTAAGTGATGCATAGTCATTAATTAATTATTCATTTTCAGAAGCAAACATTTGGTATGCATCAATCAAGACATCAGACATGAAAATTAATTTCTTTTGAGTAAGTTGCAATTTTGTCTTTGACATCCTAAAAACTTATCTCAAGTTCTTCTTCCTCGCCAATATCAGAGTCTGAGTTCGTCATTAGTGCCAGTAGATGCTCATGTTCTGAATCACTATCTTCCTTTTCCACTAGTGACTGTTCATCTTCATCACTTTCTTCATCATCATCAGACTCATCCATTAAGGATGGTGGCACAGCAGCCATAGCTCTTTTCACAATCTTGTCCATAGCCTTATTTGTCCTTTTTGGTCCAAGAATCCGGTCTCTTTTATGCTGTTTTGCCTTCTCAGGATTGTTTCTCTTCCACCCAGTTTCCCATAGTAGGCAATATTGATGTAGTGATCTTTCTTTTCACACTTGTAGCATCCATCTATATTATTTTTCTCTATAGCCATGGGTTTAGATGAACTACCTTTTTTTTCAAGAATCCACATTTCCTTATTGCCTGTTGGAAACGTCTAGTAAGCAGTGCCATATCATCTTCTTTAATGTCTTGAGTGGATTTGAGAACTAGGTTTTTGGGCTTTCGAGGTTCAGCAAATTGTCGATCTATTCGATCTTTATTAAGCTTCAACTCATATGTTTCCAGATAACCAATAAGATCATCGAGCGTTATTGTATTAATATTTCTTGCTTCAGTAATCGCATTGACCTTGCTATCCCATGAGGGAGGCAGTATGCATAGTATCTTTCTCATAATTGTGTTTCAAGGGATAACTTCTCAAAGAGATATCAATTCATTGATAATTGATGTAAGCCTTGTATGTATCTCCAAAATAGTTTCCCCATCCTTCATCTTAAACAGTTCATATTACCTAGTTAAATTATCAATCTTTGAATGCTTCACTTGAGACGTACCCTCATGTGCACACTGCAAGGCATCCCATATGGATTTTGCATCTCTGCATGCTGAGATCCTATTGTATTCATCCGGACCAATTTCACAGATCAACATCTTTTTGGCTTTAACATTCTTTTGAACTCGTTTGACATCTTCCTTAGAATATTTTTCTCTAGGATCTGGTCCAACAGTGCTACCTTTGATATCAACCAACATGGGGATCTTTGGTCCTTTTTCAACAATTTCCTAAAGCTCCAGGTCTTCTCCTTCCAGAAAATCACGTATCATCTCCTTCCATCAACTATAGTATTTCTCACTAAACAGTGGTGGTCTTACATTTGATTGTCCTTCTTGAGCATCCAATGGTACTGGCATTGTAAATCCTTTCAAGGTATTAGCCTCTTATAAAAGAACATGCTCTGATACCAATTGTTCTTTTAGAGTTGAACCAGACACAAGAAGGGGGGATTGAGTTGTGTCTCACCCTATTCTCGCGATTTCAAAGAACCTGGTTCTTTGAACTAAGCAGACAGACACAAACAGAAATAATTGCTGAATTAAACGAAACAGACATTTTTACGTAAAAAAAACCTCCTTGCTCAAGGGAGTAAAAATCATAACCTACACCAGTAGGATTATCTCAAGACTCCACCAAAACTTCAACGAGCAATTTTAGGCTACAACTCTGTAACCAAGGGGACTAACTCTAGTACCCTAAACCGTACAATCAACTCAATTGTAGCTACCCCTTACCAAACTAACTCTAGCCTAAGAAGCTTAAAAATTCAAGTTTCTACTCTAACCTATTATTACACTTTTCAAAAGTAAATACGTTATAATTTAGAACACTTGACTCAGCCTAACAACTAAAGAATTTCAACAACTTTTTCTTCACGGACAGGTTCTTCAGTTAAGCAACTTGAGTCTTCAAGGGTATCTTTTTGCCTTGATTGCTACTGCTAGGAGTAATTCTATGTGATTTCTCTCAATAGCATTGGCCTTGAACTCCGGCAAAAAGTCTCCTTTATAGTTGCAAAGTTGGCCAAAAATCTTCTTCCATTAATGCTCCAAACCCTAGAATATTAAGGTTAAGAAAAACCTCTCCTACTTTAATTTGGTTTCCTTAATTGTTTCCAACTCTTCAACCTTCCCTTTCCAAGCATGTTTTTCCTTATTTACAAATTCCCGTTTGATCACAAACTCCTCATAATTAATGCATTAGTACGGACATAACTGCTTGAGGAATTTAACTTGAGCACGTATTCCAATATCCCGCGTCTAATCAGCACCCTACTCTAGTCTGCTATGAACTTGGTTCATTGTCAGCAACATCTTACTCCTGCACACCGGTTACGTAGCACATTATTAAGTACATGAGACCTGATTCTTCCACATAATTGATCTATGTTTTTTAATCATCAAAACATAATACATGCGAAGCTCAACACATGTCATGAAGAGTTGTGAACTCTAATAATGGGCCCAAAGATTTCTGCGAAATTCAAGGCCCAATTCAATTATTGCCTCTTGTAAAAGATTGTGCTCCAAGTTAACTAACTGTATTATTAGGAAAATCCTAAGTTAATGATCATTTTTGTATTCAACAAGTTTAAATCCATAACCATCCAAACAAACTAAGAATAATTTAAACCAAATCTGATTTAATGAATTTACAGAATAAATCTAGTGCAATAACTGAGAAACTATAGTGCTATCTATTAAGAGTGCAAAGAATAGTAGGATTTTTTACGAGTGAATTCCACTTTACCCTATTAATCTTTTAGGGTGGAGAAATAATACCTTCCTCACCTTTTAAATGGGAAAAGAAACTCCTTTAACCCAAAAATAAACCCAAAATATGAAAATAACTCTTCCTGGAATTTACAAAATGTCATTACTATCCCTTGTTTGGAGGAAAGATTATAAGAATAACAATGGTATGATTAATTTTTTCAATTCGAAGAGAAATATCTTTGAAAAGGCAAATTATTATACTAATAACACAAACAAAATTAAATATAAGACAATGTGTTGTTGGACGCAAAACTTAAACTCGTTAACCAAGGAAAAAAATAAATTAATGAAGAAAATAACGGTTTAATAATGCAGATTATTAAACAGTATGTTGCAGTACTTGACAAAAACATTTTATTTGAACTCTTTTTTAAAAAAAAAAAAAAAATTGAAAGTCAAGTTTAAGTTAATATACAATTTCACCAACAATAATAACAACACAAATATTTGTTCACTAAAAATATTTGATAAAAGTCCTTAGTTTTTGTATTTGCACATTTTGCGTTTTTGCTCTTATAATCATTCTAATATTCTTTAACAACCTTATTGAATAATGAATCTTTGCCTCATTTTTGTTTCGTAATTTATCTATATACAATTCGACATATAATTGTTGGATTCATAATATAATGTGAAGTTACTTTATCAATTTCAGAAATTCTTTATCAAATTAACTTAACAGCTTAGACCCAAAAAAAAAAAAAAACCTTAACAGTTGAACTAGTTTTTTCTTTATATAATAGGATTAGGCTGGTGAACAAAGGTGGCACAACAAGATATGGGGCTAAAGCTAAATTTTAAATGAGAGGCCTTAAAACCTTTTTTTAATCTTTTTAAAAGATCATCATAATTTTCATTTAAAGTCTATATTTCTAGTTTTGCAAGGTCATTAATAATTCATTTTCAATATATAACATTGTTAATCATTTTAATCTCTATTTAGACATTATTCATCTTGGGTAAACTTTATTTTATTTTTGAAAACTTCTTTTCGCTAAGACAACTATTACAAAAATTGTTAATATCATTCTATAAATAATATATGCATTTGGAAAAAAAAGCCTTTTGATCTAATTGAATATATTTATTAGAATATTATCTTCTACTTGCACTATTTCTTTTAATACATTTAATTAGAAAAAGTAAGTTAAAACCATCAAAATCTGGGTTATCATATGTTTTAAAGAACATTAAGTAGACAATATATTTCAAGATCATCCGGTGATCTCAAATTTTTAACATTAAATGGAAAATCAAAAATATTTTCCTATACTTCGAATTATTTAAACTTATTTTGAAGCGAAAAATAAACTAAATTAACCGCAAGTAATATATCATATGAAATAGTCATACCTAATAAAATTCAAAATTTAATTTTTCAAGTTTGTATGTAGTTAACAAGCAACTTCACTTGTAGTTTTTGGATCCTCACTACTTTCTACTAATTTCAATAAAGCATCTTTTATTTCTAGAGCTTGAAATCTTATTGCTTTAGTAACTTTCGATACGACTTTAATTTTTCATTATGTTTGTGACAATGTTTTAGGAGTTAATTTTGGTACATTATTTTTTTAATACATTGTACCACTCTACAAAATTATGCAATATCTTTTTGTACAAGAATTAGCTATTTCACAAAGTACCAATTTGAATTATAATAATAAAAATCTTTTATCTATAAATCTAATAGGAAAATTTGAGGCCCTCAAATTTTGAGGCCTAAAACACTTATTTTAGTTGCTTTAGGCTTTCAACGCCCCTGATGGTGAAGGACGTAGTTCAAGTTGATAAAAGTTATAACTTTTAATCATTTTAAAATTTAAAAATAATCGTATAACTGTAATGTTTAAAGTTCTTTCTCCAAACAAGGGATAGTATAGATATTTCTAAATTCCGGCAAAGGGTTTTATAAAATTTTGATTGACTTTTGGGTCATAGTGGGTTTTCTTTCCTAGTCATAAGACGAGGGGAAATTGTTTCCCTATCCTAAAATATTAGGGATTTTTACCTAATTATACTATATTAATAAATTTATCGCGCTTCGCGCGGTTATAAAAGACATCAATGAATTTAGAAATAATCTTTTATATTTTCAATCAAGATAGAAAAGATAAATTTTTGTCTGTCTGCATGGTTCTCTCAACCTAATTTTATATTACATGCATTTATATTAGTACTTGACTCATTAGATAGTGAAACCTTTTTAATTCTAAATTTTCTTCTATTTGAATAAAATAAACATGAAATGAAAAGAACAGATCAAGAAAAATATAAAAAGTAAATAAACTACAAACAGAATGAAAAATAAAGCAAATCAAATAAATGCAAAAGGCAAGTTGTTGTATTAGTCCAGTATCATTATGTATAGCATATGTATCCCACCTCCATAAGTCATAATTCTCCATAACCCCAGCCAAATATTTAATGAAGTTATTATAATTAAAAGATCTGTTTAAAAATGTGTCGTTTCTTTCCTCCATACTCACGAGTTATGCATATTGGAATAGTGCTCGAGACAGTGGTCTACTTGCCAAAATGAGGTACCAGGTCAACACCATTTGTCCCTCATTTATATTAATTAATTAATATTAATTTCAGGAGTAATAAATATAAGAAAGCAAAAGAACATAACAGATGCCTATGGATTTCGATCCCTTTGCTGGTAACACACTCTCTGAAATAATCTTGCAACCACATCCTTAGCTGGCATATAAATTTTAATCATTGTCACGAAAAGAAGAAATCGGCTTCTTTACAATTTTCTTTTAAAGAAGACACGCCCGTTTCCACGGTATATCCATTTATTGCTCTCAAAATAGATATGTCCAAGATAAACCTTACGTAATTTAAGCTTTCAAGAATGACAGAAGTAGCAGAAACAATCTTATAGACTAATACTAAAGAAAGAATTCCCCTGCAATTGGTTAAGATTTGAACCGTATCACCCTTCTTTTGTGGGAGTGTTGGTGGTGTTACCTTCTTTCTTTATAACTCTGTAAATACGCTCCACTTTAAAATGAGAAGTTAGAAATTTTAACCGATTAATTGTAATAAGTTATTGACAACAGTTATCTCTTTTTAGATATTGCGCAAAAAATAATTGACAGAAGTTACAACTCTTTATTACTGTCATGACCGAAAATCCCACTAGTCGTGATGGAACCTAACCCAACCCGTTAGGTAAGCCAATTTCCATCTATCCAATTCCAATAAAATTAATTAAAAAAATATCTAAAACCAATACATCTCCCCAAGAACTGGTAGTACAAATCATGAGCTTCTAAGAATAGAGTGTACAAAGTGGAAATGAAATAAATACATAGTCTGTTTGAATAATACATAAACAGAGCTTATATAAATCTAAAGCTACCCTGAACAAGAGGCAGCTACAACAGGAACGCAGGTACATCTTCAGATCTCGCAACCATCGAGCACAGCAACAACGACAGCCAATATCTGCACGCAATGTGCAGAAGTGTAGTATCAGTACAACCGACCCCATGTACTGAGTAAGTAAAAAAACCTAGTCGTAGGTTGAAAGCAGTGATGAGCTTCTACCAAGGTCGGGTCCAAAACCACTAGTCCACAATAGTCCATAACAACATAAAGCAAATAGTACCAGAAGAAACACAAAGATTAAAATGCTCAGCCGAAATATGATTTCAAAAATAATAGTTCTTCCTTTCAAATACATCAGTGAAAACCCAAATCGTTTGCCGAAGTTGCCAAAAATATAAATAATTTGAGAACAGTAATTCTTCCAAAAATCATTTCAATAGTAAATAAAATATCTCATTTTCTTTCCCAGATAACCAATGTAAAATAAATGCATCATTATGCCCATCTGTCAATATGTGTGAAAAATCATGAATAATGTGATACCGTACAACATGAGGAAAACACATCTCTATGCATATATGTCATGTATGCATGTCAATGCAATGTATCTCAGAGATTGCACTCATGTACTCATAGTCTCAGAGTACTCAATCTCATTGTCTCGCATTCTCTCTCACTGTGCTTAGCACACTCAATCACTTAGCGCTATACAATACCTGCTGCGGCGTGCAGCCCGATCCCTGTTTATAGTCGACTGCGCTCACTGGGGGTGTACAAACTTATGAGGGGCTCCTACAGCCCAAACGCTATAAGCACGGACAACTCACGTGCTGCACGGACAACTCACGTGCTGCACGGATATCATAACTGGATCCGCACGGACAACTCTCATTGTCACGACCCCAAATTCCCTCCGTAGGATGTCGTGATGGCACATAGTCTCTAAAACTAGGTAAGCCTATCAATGCGGAATAATAATAAATATCTGAAATAAATAAACTACAATTCAAATAATTTTAACTCACAAAATCCGGTAGAAATAAATCACAAGCTTCTAAGAATTTATTCTCAATGTCTCTATATGTCAAGGACTAAATAAAATATAAGGAAGCAACATTAAATGAAAGAAGGGGACTTCGGAGTCTGCGGACGCTGGCAGATATACCTCGAAGTCTCCGTGCGCAGGTTACTCACTGACGTCTAGGCTGAAAAAATGTATTTGGATCTGCACAAAAAGATGTGCAGAAGCATAGTATGAGTACACCACAGCGGTACCCAGAAAGTGCCAAGCCTAACCTCGGTAGAGTAGTGACGAGGTCAGGTGAGGCCTTACTAGAATTTAATAATGGCATGGAAAAATATTTAAATAATTTAATAAGATAAAATGACTATGAAAATGAATCAAATAGTATGTCACATTTAATGACACCAAATAATTGCAAATAATATCTCGTGGAATCAAAACAGAATTTCTTTCAACTTTATGAAAATCATAACAATTAATCGAAGGCAACTATGGCCATAAATCAATATCAACAAGGGCACTACCGAGGTACCGCCTCGTAGTCCCAAATTATAAATAATTTCACAATATCGTATTTTCTTATGCCACCGCATGAGCCTTCACGATTTATTTAAAGAAAATATTTTTTCCGAAATAGCATCCCGCGTTTTAGCCACCCTTATCACACCGCATGACTTCTAACCTACTAGCCACGCGTATCAAGCCACCCTTATCTCACCGCATGCATTTTAATACCCAAACTTTATACCACCGCATGCGTATCAATATCACAATATATCACAATTTGCACCTCATGTGCTCAAATTATTTAACTTGCCAAAATAATTCATCAACAATATTGTTCCACAATAAAGAGCTCACGACTCATATCAAATAACTCAACAATAATATTTTTCCACAATAAAGAGCTCACCGCTCATGTCAAAATAATTCAACAATAATATTTTTTTACAATAAAGAGCTCACGGCTCCATCACAATAAGTACGAAAATCTTACAAAAATATTCAAGAGTAAATAATTTAGGAAACTAATATTTCAAAATCTTTAATACGTTGCTTCAATATCAAATTTAAAAATATCAAATACTTCATATTAATAATATTGAATTTAAAGAAAACCAACCTTCAAATTGTTTGTTTATTTTGCATTTCTCGTGAAAATGATTTACTCCTTTGATTTTGTTTCGGTTTCTTTAGTTTGGTATCCTGTTTGTTTGAATCCATATTTTCACTTTTATTTCATGAGCATGTGATCCAAGTCTAATACTCTTTTAGTTTTGTTTGATAGCTGGAAATAAGAAGCGGTGATGCATTATTTTTCCTTTGAACCATTGTCCATTAGTTATGCCAGGTTGGCCATTTGTTTGTCTTGTGTAAATCAGAAACTAGACCGGACGTACAATAATATAGTTTGTGAGTTTGGGCCAAGTAGGATATGTTCTGCCATAAGCCAAAACAGAGAAATAAGAGTGTCCCTACTTATTCATCCCGACCCAATTTTTCTCAAACACGTGAAGCTAACCCACTTTTTCATAACTAATTGACTTTATTTCCTCCACAATAATTTCTATAATTTATGACCTTAAAATAATCTCAAAATTAGTTTAGGAAAAATAATTAACAATATCGCTAGGCAACTAGTAGGCACATTTTCATTTGTTTTACTCACGGACTCGCTTGCGTAGCATGGTGTTTAATATTTAGTAAATTAATTCTATAATTTTCATAGCTTAATTATTTCCTGATTTAATTAATCTCTTATTCTAATTGCGGATTCGCTTACGTAGCGCGGTAGTGGCATTTAATAATTTTTCTAAAACTAATATTCTTAATCACAAATGTAGTAATTTCTCAAAAGTACTACAAATAATTGATTGTCATGATTTCGGATTCGCTTGCGAGGCGCAATTATGATAAGGTAATAAATTTTGTTATTTGATCACGCACTCGCTTGCGTAGCGTGGTTATGACAACATAATGTTATCCCAATCATTGTTTTTAATAATTTTAATAATTAAGAAATAAAAGCGGATAGGTAAAACATAAAAATCATATAAAATATGATTTTGTCCAAAATTAATTTAAGCTAAGTTTAAGTTAATAAAGCGACTGTGCTAGAACCACGGGACTCGGGGAATGCCTTACACCATCTCCCTAGTCAACAAAATTCCTTACCCGAACTTTATTTTCGCAGACCAATAATAATAGAGTCAAATCTTCCTTTGAATTGGGATTCAAATAAAAGGTGACTTGGAACTCCCAAAAAATCAATTCCAAGTGGCGACTCTGTTAATAAAATAATCTCTAATCAAGTTTGTCACTTTAATTGGAGAAACTCTTTAACTCACAATCCATAAAGCACATATCCTTTGGGGTAAAAAAGGGGTCTGACAGCTCTGGCGACTCTACTGGGGAGCTCTCAAGAATTTGAGCTTGTAAATTGACTTTATTGGGCTTTATTAATTTTTGTATATATTGTGATTTATTTGGGCCTAATGTGCTATTTGTCTGCTTTTACCGCTTTGATATTGTTGAACTGTACATATAAATTATCTTTTCACGCACCCCTCTGAGTCTTCTTGAAATTAATTGGGCATTTGGTTGGCATAGCCCGCTTTCTTTGAGATAGCCGAGGTGCTTGTCACCCGGGGAAAGATTTTTTGTCACACATATTTTAGGCGGGGAGCACCACCAACTAAGTCGGAAAGCAATGCTACCAGTACGCTGACCCTACTCGGCTCGAGTTGTCCGCTCGAGAAAGTCAGTCTAGATACCTTATCCAATAGGATTTTAACCTAGAAGAACAAACATCATACCTTATATCCCTAGTAGGTTCGCTTTATTTGCATCCCATGCATTTGACTTAGCAAAACTCGGCACAGGGGCCGGGTTCGTATAAGACATGTATCCTCACTACTAGAAATTCGGCGAAAACCGACCAAGGTCGACCGACCAACTTTGGTCGGTCAAAAAACCGACCAAAAAACGGACCAAAGTTGGTCGGTTTTTAAAAAAAAAAAATTATTTTTTTTACGAAACCGACCAACTTTGGTCGGTTTTCTTTGGCGCAAAAATGCGGGAAACTATTTTTGTGTCCCGCGAATTTTATGTTTCAAGAAACCGACCAACTTTGGTCGATTTTTAAATTAAAATAAATAATAATTAATATTAAAAAAACCGACCAAAATTGGTCGGTTAATTCGGCCGGTCATTTAAAAAAACCGACCATCTTTGGTTGATAATTTTACTTTTTAATAAACCGACCAACTTTGGTCGGTTATTTTCGTGCAAAAATACAATTAAAGAGTATAAATCAAATAAAAGACAGTCTTAATATAAAATGTATCAATGGTCTAGTGGTAGAATAGTATCCTGCCACAGTACAGACCCCGGTTCGATTCCCAGATGGTGAATCTTTTTATTACATAATTAAAATACCAATCAACTTTGGTCGAAAAAAACCCACCAACTTTGATCGGTTTTTTTTGCAATATTTTTTTTAATTTAATTGACCGACCAAAGTTGGTCGGTAATTTCCGACCAACTTTGGTCGGTATGCCTTTCCGACCACAAAAATATCATCCACACATAAATGGTCGCATTTTGATTGGTTTTTGGCCATTACCGACCAACGTTGGTCAGTGTTTTTGGTCGGTTTTTACCAGATTTCTAGTAGTGCCTCTTTGAGACCATTATGTTCACTTATGTGCTACTTGCTACATCATTTGTAAGGCTTGCTTGTATTGTCGACCGGCTTTAGAAAATTAGTAAAGCGAAATTATATAAAAAAACAATTATCAGATTCAATTTGACCGGCTTTACTAAAGATTTTTTTTAGTAGTCTCGCGTGAGGTGTAAAGATTAATTTTCATAATAAAACAAAATCGGATTGACCGAACTACGTGAGACTGATTCTCACTGGATGTGAGATACGTAGGCAAACCTCATCGGTTCCGACCCCAATTTTCAAAAATCCAAAACATTATTGTCCTTTAATTCCTTCTTTAGAAGTCTTTCCTTAGAAAATCCCAAATAAAACAATTTTAAAACAAAAAATATTTCTTTCTTTTTATAAGTCTTTCATTCGAAAAGAAAATCAAACCAAAATCCAAAAATATATTTTTTTTCTTTAAATATATAAATCGAATATTCTCAAAAGACAATTCGAAAACCATATAAAAAAAACAATTCTATTTTCAAATATTCTCAAAAGAAAAAAAATCGAAAACCAAAAATACTTTTTTTCTTCTTTATAAGTTTTTCTGTCAGAAATTAAAAAGAAATTCAAAACCTAAAAAAAAAAGAGTCACTTTATTTACTTTATTCCTAACTTTCCTGAACTACGCAATGATCTGATTCATGCGACATCATGATATGTAGGCAATCCACATCAGATTCGATCATAACCATTATTAAACCGAGTGAAAAAAAAGGAGTGACAAAAAATAACAAAGAAAAACAAAGAGCGAAAAAAAAAGAAAAAAAAGAATCAAGAGTGAATAATCAAAAAAGAGAACTCTTTGTCCAATTTGAAAAAGAAATCCGCGGAAACCTTCTGTGGGTATGCTGCCAAATGGCTCGAGCAAGCCGCCAGGGTAAAGCCTCCAATAAATGAAGCAGAAATGGTTATTGTCTTTCTACAGGCCCAAGAGATGGACTACTTCCAGAACATGATGTCCGCTATGGGTAAGTCGTTCGCTGAGGCTATCAAAATTGGGGAGATGATCGAAAATGGTTTTAAAACGGGCCGAATCTTGAGTCATGCTGCTTTAATGGCCACATCACAGACCGTTTAGAATGGTTCGAGGGGTTTGATGAAAAGAAGAAGGAGGGAAGAGAGAGCCATGAAGGCTTCGAGATCTAGGGGGGCCGCAGGTCATTCAATCAATCATATATGCTTTCTAAGGTCCCACAACACTATTATCCTCATCAATATGATGCTTATGTCGTGGCACCGCCTCCATATGCGGCGATGAACGCGCAACCTTACACGCGACTAGAGTATTATACACAAAACCGAGCTCCACATCCTAGAAATGCCCGTCCCTACCAAGCTCCATATAATCCCTAACCAAATATTCCCCAATACAATTCTCGTCCAAGAGAGCCCCTCAGAAAGAATCAGTTCACCCATTTGGTGAATCATATTCAAGTTTGTTTCAAAAGGTAATCGGGCTAAGTTTACTACAGCCAGTGGTACCGAACCATCCAAACTCCGAGTCCCCCTCGCACCAAGATGATGCTAGATATGAATACCACTCTGGAGCAGTGGGACAAGATACTGAGGACTGTTTGGACCCTCAAGAGGGCAGTTGAAAACTTGATTGAAGTCGAAAGAATCGTTCTTCGGGATGAAGAGGCTCTTGATGTGACGAACAATCTGTTGCCTGCACACAACACTGGGCCAGTCATTGTAATGATCTGTGATGATGAGGAATTTGATCTGGCACTGAAGGCCATGGTAACCATTGCCGAGACAGAGGAAAAGCAAAAAAGAATAAAAAGAAATAAAGTCAGACGGGAGTCTCGGTAGTCGGTCTTGCTGTCTTTTCCACTTCCGGATTATTTCAGGGTGTAATCCGGATGTTTACTTTATTGTCTTACTTTCTCATGTAAACCCTTCTATCTTTAAAAAATTAAAAAATAAAATCTTGTTACCTTTCTTATTCTTTTTCAGCTCTGTTAATGCATATTTTAATAACATGACATGCTTGCGGACTTCATACCCAAATCCTAAGACGTTGTCAGACCTCTAAATAATGAATCAAGAAGTAAAATGTTTTGAAGACAAGGCTTGTAAGAAAATAAATAGAAAATTGGAACGAAGTTGAGATTCCCTCTCTTCGGATTATTGTTGAAGCCGAGATCGAGGATAATAAATCGGTCACGACCCGGTTGGAACAATTGACTATGATTAATGAAAAATAGATGGCCGCATTTTGTCAGGGATAGTTGTACCAACAAAGAATGGCTCGTGTCTACAACAAGAAAGTGTGGCCCAAGAAATCTAGAATAGGACAACTCATTCTGAGAAGTTTCCTCCCACCTCATCAAGAACCTAAAGAAAAATTGGCTCCAATTTGGAAAGGTCCATACATTGTAACGAGAGTACTACAAAAGAGAGTGTTTTACCTGGGAAGTATCGAAGGAAATATCCCTGAAACAACCGTCAATGCGGATGCAGTCAAAAGGTACTTTGTTTGACCCTCTATGTAGCATTAATGTTCTCTGATTGGGATGCCGAAGGCTTTCATTCTCGCTATCCAAACACCATCAACCCTTTGCTAACCCTTTTGAGTTGGTTACCTTTTTTTATTACCCTATTTGGAACCTGAAGATGTTATCAAAAAAAAAACAAGAAAGAAAAAATAGAAAAATAAACAAAGGAAAAAAGAAGAAGAAGAAGAAAACAAAAAGAGAAAAAAAAATAGAATGAAGAAGAAGAAGAAAACAAAACAAAAATCCAAACAAGTTCATGCCTTGAACTACGTTCGACTTGATTCTAAAAGGATACGTAGGCAGCCTCTCTCTGGGTTCAGTCACACCAAAATAAAAAATCAAATTCCCCCAAAAGTGAAAGTGGGGTAGATGTTATAATGGTTCGACGATGGTTTCGTCTAAAAGGTTCCAAAGTTGTAATTCAATCAGAATTCTTTTTACCCCAAATCCTGTTCAAGTCCTTCCGATCAATCGACAAAGACATTCAAAATAGGAGGATACAACTATTTGGATCTGAAGCAACAAAATGAGAGAGTCTTATTGGTGAAAACCCTCACGGGCACTGCAAGGCGACGGTGAATAAAGAAACCAAAATGAGAAAGTCTTGTTAGTTAAAATTCGCAAAGAGCACTATAAGGTGATGGTGAGAAGAGAAATGAGAGAGGTCAGTTAGTGAAAACCCACAACGGGGAGACACTGATCGAAAAGAGGATCTTCACAGCCATTGGCATTGACACAGTCCTAGGCAAGGTTTCTCGGTTTCAAGGCAAAAGTTGTGATAAATTTCTGAGAGTCGGACAGTTGACACAAATCAGGCATCTAGTCCAAAAGGCATGTCATATTCATTGAAGTCCGCATGTGCTTCAGATAAGTCCTTTTCCTTTCCCTGAAAGGGATACCTTTTGTTTTACACTCATTCTTCATTTCATTGTTTGTTTTTCTTTAAATCCTTTTTTGTCTAATTTTGTTCCGAAAACTGAGATAAAGAAGAGATGGCAAGACTGATTTACAGGACTTTCATTTGCCGCAAGTTGATATTCAAGAGGCACCCAGCCTCTGCAGGGGCATCAATTCATCCCTGACTGGCCATGGTGGTTGATGCTTTGAAATCAAAAACTCTCAAAAGGAGAAAATCGAATTGAAAGTGCCTACAAGGGCAAAATGAAGTTGAAAAGATTAAGTCACAAGTGGCTAACCGTTTTGGCAAAATTTGAAAAGCCAAAGGTTCCCCAAAGCTCTTAAATTGAAAGTTTTGGAAGAAAGAAGTCAAAAGTGAATTGCCACAAAGGCAAAATAAAGTTGAAAAGGTTAAGTCTCATGCGACCATCCGTCATGTATAAGTTTGAAAAGTCAAAGGCACTCTGGGGCCAGAAATGCAAGTGGTATTCACGAACCATCTAGTGACAAATTGAAATCATCATCAAAAGAAGATGGGCACAAAGTCAAGTTTCCCAAGACATCAAGGCCACAAACTAACAACCACTTTTAAAACTCACAATTATTCATTGTTTCTAGCAGGAACAAAGCAGTGCAGAATGGCGATTCCTAAAAGACAAATGTCACCAAAGGTAAGTTTCCACAAAATCTCCATTTTCCTTTATTTTTATCATGCATCACTAATGTTCATACCTCTAATTTTCGTAGCTTAACCCAGGTAGTTACTTTTTCGCCTCGGGGATCTAGCTCATAGTTCCGGGTAGAAGTACTCTTCGTCCAAGTTTGTTTTTCATAGCTTAACCCATGTAGAATCTTTTTGCCTAGGGGGATCCAGCTCATAGTTCCGGGTAGAAGTACTCTATGCTTAGGTTGTTTTATGGAGCTTAACCTAGGTAGAACCTTTTCGCCAAGGAAATTTAGCATTTTTTCAGTAATACAGGGCGCCAACCCCTGGTTACATTTCCTTTTCAGTAATACAGGACACCATTCCTTGGTTACATTTCCTTTTCAGCAATACAGGGCACCATCCCCTGGTTACATTTCATTTTCAGTAATACATGGCACCAACCCCTAGTTACATTTCCATTTTCAATAATACATGGCACCATCCCCTAGTTACATTTCATTTTCAGTAATAGAGGGCACCAACCCCTGGTTACATTTCCATTTTCAATCATACATGGCACCAATCCCTGGTTACATTTCCTTTTCAGTTATACAGGGCACCAACCCCTAATTTATTTCCTTTTCGGTAATACAGGGCACCATCCCCTGGTTACATTTTATTTTTCAGTAATATAGGGCACCAATCCCTGGTTACATTTCCATTTTCAGTAATACAGGTCACCAACCCCTGGTTAAATTTTCTTTTCAGTAATACATGGCGCAAACCCCTAGTTACATTTCCTTTTCAGTAATACAGGGCGCGAACACCTAGTTATATTTCCTTTTCAGTAATGCATGGCGCCATCCCCTGGTTACGTTTTCTTTTCAGAAATACAGGGCGCCAACCCCTAGTTATATTTATTTTTCAGTAATACAGGGCGTCATCCCCTGATTATAGTTCCTCACCAGTATATAGTACACCAATCCCTGATCTCATTACCAGTATATGGTACACTAATCCCTAGCTGTATTCTCCAACATAAGGTACACCACTTCCTAGTTAATTTTATTTTAAATACAAGATACACTACTCTCTCATATCATTGCCAATATAGGGTATCCCATTCTCTAGCCACATTTTTCCAACATAAGGTACACCAATCCTTAGTTGAGACAATAAAAAAATCATCATGACCTTTTCAGGGTACACCATTCCCATTTTTTTTATTGCTTTCAATAAAGAAGTAGTTTAGAATTTTGTTACAATAACTCATGAAATTTTCCTAGTGAAAACTCGGGCAGAAAAATTTCGTTCGTTTGTTTATTGTGATGTCTGAGCAGGTTTTACCTCGAGGCAAAGGGTTCGAGAAGAACAAAAGAAGAAGTCTCAATCCAGAATAAATAAAAGAAAAAGAAAAGAAGTGAATCCAAATGCAGAAGCAGATGGAAAGGATATGGACTGCTCAAGACACGACTGAAGTTACGAGCTTCACATTTCCCGTTTTGATCAGAAGAAGCCGTACAAGAATGAACTAGCACCTACAGATAGCAAGCATCAAGGTTCTGATCAGAGTATGCATGAAGAACCAATCAAGATTCAAGATCAAGTTTTAGAAGCCTTATATAAATAGAAATATTGTAACTTATAGCTGATAAACTTGTTTAGTTTCTTTAGATTTTGATTTTGATGTAATAACAGAACCACAGACCGGAGCCTCGAATGGTACCTCACTTGAGTCTCTCATCCTCTCCACATACTTCACCACTTCATTCATTTCTGAACTACAAGTGACCTGATTCCTTTGTAACCAAGGATATGTATGCAGCTCAGATACCAGGGCTCGGTCGCAACCTTTTGTCCATCTTTGTTTTGTTTTGAATAAGTGTCGGGTCAAAAATCTATTACGTCACTTACTTGATTCTTTGCTCAAAAACACTTCGTGTTTCCAAGCAAAGAGGGGCAGCTGTAAGCACGTAATTTTTGACCTGTCACATTTTTGAGCTATTTTTAGTGTTTAAAATATTTATTTAACTTAACTTTAGTTTTTATGGAGTTTAAGTCAAATTTTACTTCAAATTACAATTTAAAAAGCACAAAAATATTTTTATTTTTAGTTTAAGGTCAATTACTATATTTATGTTTATAGTATTTTAATTTTACCATGACTTTAGCCTATTTTCTCTACTTTATACTTTATTATAACATCTGAAAATATAAATAATAGTTTCACTTTTAATATTTAATTTTATTTTAGTATTTTATTAATTAAGAGTGATTTTTCTATTTTATACTATTTTAGTCTTCTTAGCCCAAATTTAAACCCAACAAGATATGAACCCAACCCAATTTTCCTAAATCTAAGCCCAAATCCCTCCACCCTAAAAATCCTTCATCCCCTCATTCTTAAAAGAGCAACAACTCCTCACAAAAAAAGGGATCTTTCTCGTTTTATTTCACCACGAAAATAACTCCTTAAACCCAGTGACATTCCAACAAAAAAAGAAAATCAGCCTCAGAACCTCCATAAAACTAGCTTAAATCCCACCCAAATTGCAGTGAAAATACTGCCGAACAGCTCGAAAAACAGCTTCAAAAATCAGTCCAAACACCATCTCTCAGCTTCGTCCAAGTTCCGGTAGAATTCGGCGAGGTGCGAGTTTCTTTCCGACGAGGTTGATGTTAAGTATTTCTGGTTTCTTTTATTTGAATATCCATCTCCCTTTGTTGTTTGTTTGTTTATTTTGCATTTTTCGTGAAAATGATTTACTGCTTTGATTTTGTTTCGGTTTGTTTAGTTTGGTATCTTGTTTGTTTGAATCTCATATTTTCACTTTTATTTCATGAGCATGTGATCCAAGTCTAATAATCTTTTAGTTTTGTTTGATAGCTGAAAATAAGAAGCAGTGATGCATTATTTTTCCTTGGAACCATTGTTCATTAGTTATGTCAGTTTGGCCATTTGTTTGTCTTGTGAAAATCAGAAACTAGATCGGACGTACAATAATATAATTTGTGAGTTTAGGCCAAGTAGGATATGTTCTGCCATAAGCCAAAACAGAGAAACAAGAGCGTCCCTACTTATTCATCCCGACCCAATTTTTCTCAAACACGTGAAACTAACCCACTTTTCCATAACTAATTGAATTTATTTCCTCCACAATAATTTTCATAATTTATGACCTTACAATAATCTCAAAATTAGTTTAAGAAAAATAATTAACAATATCGCTAGGCAACTAGTAGGCGCACTTTTATTTTTTTTACTCACGAACTCGCTTGCGTAGCGTGGTGTTTAATATTTAGTAACTTAATTCTATAATTTTCATAGCTTAATTATTTCCTAATTTAATTAATCTCTTATTCTAATCGCGGATTCGCTTGCGTAGCGCGGTAGTGGCATTTAATAATTTTCTTAAAACTAATTTTCTTAATCATAAATGTAGTAATTTCTCAAAAATACTACACATAATTGATTGTCATGATTTCGGATTCACTTGCGAGGCGCAATTATGATAAGTTAATAAATTTTGTTATTCGATCACGCGCTTGCTTGCATAGCGCGGTTATGACAACATAATGTTATCCCAACCATTTTTTTAATAATTCTAATAATTAAAAAATAAAAGCGGATAGGTAAAACATAAAAATCATATAAAATATGATTTTGTCCAAAATTAATTTAAGCCAAGTTTAAGTTAATAAAGTGACTGTGCTAGAACCACGGGACTCGGGGAATGCCTTACACCTTCTCCCCGATCAACAGAATTCCTTACCCGAACTTTATTTTCACAGACCAATAATAATAGAGTCAAATTTTTCTTTGACTATGGATTCAAATAAAAGGTGACTTGAAACACCCAAAAAATCAATTCCAAATGGCGACTCTATAAATAAAATAATCCCTATTCAAGTTTGTCACTTTAATTGGAGAAACTCTTTAACCCACAATCCATAAAGCACATATCCTTTGGGGTCTAAAAGTGGTGTGACACCCTCATCAAGGTGATGATGTAGGAATATCATTGCTTTGGCACTGTCTTGGTTTGATGCCTGATTTTTATTTTTGATGGTGTCTGCCAGACCCATCATATCAAGATGAATTTCGGCATCAAGCACCCAAGACATGTAGCTTTTGCCCGATATATCCAGGGCTACAAACTCAAGTTTAGAAAGATTTGACATTATTTAGAAAAAGAAAATTCGTACCTGTGATACTTTCAAAGTATTTTCTTGAGATGACAGAGTCTCGTGCTGATAACGTGTTATAAAATAAAGACTGTAAAGTAAAGATAAGTATAGAGAGAAACTGATATATTATTCAAATTTCAAACTTATGTACATAATGAATTGAATTCTCCTTTATTTATAGAAGAAATGAAGTTGTTGTGTAAGCTGCTACTGCAAGCTGATGTGTAAGCTGCTACTGCAAGCTGCTGTGTAAGCTGCTGTGTAAGTTGCTTGTAAGCTGCTACTGTACCAGATATAGATAATCTTCTACCGTGGGTAATATTTATCCATAACGGAGTACCGAAAGGATAAGCTTCTTCAGGAGGCTTATTTCCAATAGAATACTAAATAAATAAATATATTTACGGCGGAGTCTCATATAGATAAGTTTTTTCAAGAAACTTATTTACAACGAAATACTAAATAAACATCTATAATATAATATATTTATAACTGTTAGAACTATTTAATTGTTAGCTGTTATAAATTGCCAAAACCTTAGTATGTGTAAACATTTGTGATACGTGCCTAGAAGAAGTTGTGGCACGTAGTTGAGCTTACCTCATTAATATAATGGCTGAAAAAAGCTTGAAGAAAGTGCAAGTACCAAGAAAGAATCAAGAATGTATTTAAATTTCTAGCAGTCCTGCAAATGAATTCTTTTGTTGCTACATTATTGACCATGCAGCAACAAGAAATTAAAAATAGTTTCAATTTAATATGTGTATTCATTTTGACTTACGAGAATATTCTCTCCATTAACTTGAACCTCCAAATCTTGGAGTAGCCACAAAACTAGGTTGTAGCTATTAAAACAAAGTTGAATTATTTGCCAGTTGTCATATATACGTGGATGGAAAATTTGTGCCACGTGGGAATATTGTAGTTTGCATGCAAAAAGCTGATATGTGAAGATCTTCCCAAGTTGTAGGAGTTAAGGGGATGAGATCTGAGATAGAAGAAGGTTTTACAGTGAAAGAGAAAATAGAGTGGTGAAATGATTTGATGAAATACTATTTACGGTTTATATTATTCATCTTCTAAGTTTTTTATACCACATATTTATTTCTCTCGTAAACATTCATTTAATTGATTCTCCATTAATAAAGCAGTAAGGATGAATTTAAAATAATATATTTCTTATTTTACTAAAACGTTGGATATTGTAAAACAAAATCAATTTGTTAAAATGACTAGTATCTGCATACGTAAATAGCTAAGAATTAAATGATGATTAATGCAACATCTTAACACATTTAAACTCTTCTATAATAGTCATCCTCCATAACATAACTTAACTATAACAATTAAGTTTTCTTTAGAATCAATATTTCATTGTTATATAATATTTGTTTTCTATAACAGTACTTCACTATAACAGTCAAAAATATTCAAAGCAAATAAATTTTATAGAAAAATTTGGCCGTATATTATATTCCAAACTAAGTATGTAGATGTGCTTTATTTCCCCCGAGACAAAGATCATGCGAACAGAACAACCATTGGTTCTTAAGCACTTTATCTAGGGACAAATGATCTTTTTCCTGCATCATGTAATCTTATATTTCCTTGATTTCTTGGATTGTTTAACCAAGCCAAATTACATGACATCCCCAAATCCTAGCTGCCCATTCCCCAACAATTAAAAAAAGAGAAGCTGCATATGCGCATTTGGTCATTGCTTTTGTCTCCAAGTTATGAGGAGAACACCATCGTCGTAATCGAGTCATTTTCTCAAAAAAAAAACGCAAGGGTTTAGGTGTCAACTCACCCTTTAGCCCTTTGAAGGGGCAAATAAATCTTCATATCTTTGTATTTATTTTTTTCGTTTATAAATATTGCTATTTCTTTGTTTGATTTTTTGTGACATTTTTCGTTCTTTGTGTATTTCAGAAAAATATAATATTTTTGTATTTAAAAATAATTTAACTTTAAATTTTTTATATTTTTCCTTAATAGCATACTTTTACAACCATAAGAATACCATGATATGTCTGAGATCACAAGCTAAAAAGAATGACATTTTTTTATTCTTAATCACATGCTTTTGATGTTATTTCAGGCTGAACAAATCTCTTATTAATTTTTTTTTTCTCCAAAAAGAAAACGAGAAAAAAAGTTAGTTGTTGCTGGTATTTACTTGGTATATTTTCTGTAGATTTTAATTAAGGTAGACTATCGCCTACAATTGTTTTTCCTTATAAGATAAATTATTGCATTTTGTTGGGGCTCTCCAATCGAAAATAAGGACGGCGGTCTCGGCATGGTCATCTTTGGCGTTGTTTCATGGATATGCTGTGCTTGCTCTTTCGTGCTTGTGTCATCTCCCTTGATATATATCTCCCTTGATTTCTTGCAAGGATATCTAAAAATGTTAAAAATGTTAAAAGTTTTACATCTATCACTTATGAACGCCACACATACACACACACAGCAGAATAGATGTTATGAAATGCTAAAAGATACATAGATTTCATGCAAAATTTAAGTTACACATCTTCCTTATAATATAATCCACACTCAACTAGTGGCAGAGATACTCTTTAGTAAGGGGTGTCACTTCACAATTTTATATATATATAAGTGTGTATAATATATTTTGAGAAGAACAATAATATATTTTAAGAAGAACACTATGTAAATAGATATACATCATTTAGTTAATACACTGAAAATAATAAAAATATATACTCCCCCCGTTTTAATTTATGTGAACCTGCTTGACTGGGCACGGAGTTTAAGAAAAAATGAAGACTTTTGGAATTTGTGGTTCTAAACAATTCAATAAGGGACCCAGAGTATTTGTGTGGTTATAAAAGCTTCTCATTAATGGTAGAACTGTAAGTTTAAGCAAAATTATTTTCAAATTTAGAAAGGGGTCATTCTTTTTGAAACAGATAAAAAAAAAATAGGTTCACATAAAGTGAAACGAAGGTAGTATATCAATTTGAGACAAGAGGTAAAAAGTCATAAAACTTATTATGTTTCTAGACTAAAATTTATTTATTACGTACAAGCTAAAATAGGCTGATACTATTTGCATAACATTCGGTGTAAGTCACTGCGGACAACAAGAGAAACGTTGTGGAATATCATTTTTTTGTTTGGTTCCTCACCCTACCCTATGTCTAGTATTCGTATTGAGGCTCGACTAATCCGGATTCGCATCAGAAAATTTCGCATTAAGGGTTAAAACGGTCCCTAATAAATGCAACTTTATACTCAGGACCCGAATCCGAGAACTCTGATTAAGAATGAAGGAGTATTTATTACTTTACAACAACCTTTGTTGGTAACTTAATGGAATATCAAAGTACAGAGATCTGTTCATGCAAAAAGTTAATATCTATCATATATGATTCACACATCACATGCGAGCACGAAGTTCATATTACAAATAATGGTATATTGTAGCACCACCATATGAGTACACACCTCTTGGTTCTTTGTTTATTATAAATGCATGAAAATTATTTTATTTTTGGAGGAACACATGAGGGTGGAAAATCAAACCATTACCAACAACGAAAAAGTTTAGATAGTCAATCAACTAAACTACTAAGATTTTCTCATAAAATTTAATGTAGTAGTGAGAAGGAAGATTATTTAATTTTTGAAATTTTGTATTTTCTTAGTCATTAATTTCCTCAAGAAAATCTTTACTTCTTTGTCTTTTGTAAAAGACAAAGTATCCCTCATTGATTATGGAAAGTCTTTTTCTTCTCCTTATATTGAATTATTTTTTGTCGGGCTTGTAAAAAGCTAGTAAAAGGGTGTGGTCTCGCGCACATGAGAAATTGGTCCTGAAGGCAAAACGTGTCGATTCCTCCCCCCTCCCCCCCTCTCCCCCCCAAACCCAATGAGAAATTGGTGCAGATGAAGTGAAAAAAAGAAGTATGTGGTTGGAAAGTGGATCAAGTTTCATATGGTTGATGATAAGCCGATCATGGAGCAGGTTCACGAGTATGAGAACTTAACCGCTGATGTTTTGAACGAAGGCATGGAAATGTGTAAGATTCTTCAGGCTAATGTTCTATTTGAAAAGTTACCACCTTCCTGAAGTGATTACAGGAATCAACTGAAATACAAGAAAAAAAATATAACTCTTCAAGAACTAGAAGGAAAATAGAAGAAATGCTAGAAGAAAGGACATGTGAAGAAGCAGAATTACTTCAATAAGTCGTAGGGCCATATTTAAAAGTCGACTAACAAAGCTCAAAGTAGGGAGGAAAAGCTCCAGTCTAAGCTAACCTTACTAAGGGTGGTGATGTCATTGTTGATGTGGTCGTTGAGGCGAACATGGTGGCTAACAAGACTGACTAGATATTGGACACAAGAGCTTCAAGGCACCTTTGCGCCAACAAGGAGCTGTTTCATGACTTTGAGGAATCTGCTGATGGTGAGTGTGGCTACATGGGTAACTCCACTACAGCTGGAGTTATGAGTAAAGGAAAAATTCTTCTTAAGTTAACTTCTGAAAAAACTTTAGCCTTGAACAATGTTCTGTATGTACCCTCCCTTCGTAGAAACTTAGTTTCTGGTGCGCTTCTCACCAAAGCAAGTCTTAAACTTATTTTTGAATATGATAAAGTTGTTATTTTTCGTGGGGGATACTTTGTTGGGAAGGGTTACCTTAGTGGGGGTTTATTTGTACGGAGCATCACTCAAGAGATTACTAGTAATGCTAGTACTTTCAATTCTGCTTATATTGCTGAGTCTATTGATTTGTGGCATGGTAGACTGGGTCATGTTAATATTGCTTCTATTAAAGACTTAGAAATATGAAATTAATTTCTGCAGTTAATGTTGATAATATTTCTAAGTATCTTGTTTGTGTTGAAGCAAAACATACCAAAAAGCCTTTTAAGAATGTAACTAGTAGAAAGAAAGAATTGCTTGAACTAGTGCATTCAGACTTAGCAGATTTCAAGAACATTGGTAGTAAGGGTGGAAAGAAATACTACATCACCTTTGTAGATGACTTTTCTAGATACACTAAGGTTTATCTTCTTAAGTCAAAAGATGAGGCGGAAAGCATGTTTTTGAAATACAAGGCACAAGTAGAAAATCAATTATATAGAAAAATGAAGAGACTTAGGTCTGACATGGGTGGTAAATATAGTACTAATACTCTAGAAGTGTTTTGTGAGAAAAATGGTATTATACATGAGGTTAGTTTTCCCCATACTCCCCAAAACTATGGTGTAGCCGAACGAAAAAATAGAACCCTTAAAGAAATGATGAATTCTATGATTTTGAGTTCGGGTTTATCTGATAATATGTGGGGGGGAGGGGGGAGAGCAAGTTGTTTTATCTGTATACTATGTTCTTAATAAAGTCCCTCATAAGAAGTTAGATAAAACCTCGTATGAGTTATGGAAAGGGTTTTCTCCTAACTTGAAAATTCTGAAAGTGTGCAGGTGTTTGGTTAAGGTTGGTCCACCTTATTTTAAAGAAGTAACTTTTGGACCCAAGACTTTTGATGCTATTTTTATTGGTTATGCTAAAAATAGTGTTGCGTATAGATTTATATCTTTGAATGAGAGTTCTATTTGTGAATCTAGAGATGCATAATTTTTTGAGCATCTTTTTCCATTGAAAAATGATTTACCTAGTGATGTGCATAATAATGCTTCCATATATATGTCTGTTAATTCTCATATTTTTCCTTCTTCTAGTATTATTGCTAATGAGCATGGAAATGAACTTAGAAGGAGTAAGAGACGTAGAATTGAAGCTAGCTTTGGTCCTGACTTTATCACTACTTTCTTGACTGAAAATATTGATCTTGATATTTTAAGTTATGAATTAATGTCAATCTATTTAATAGAAGAAGATCCCTAACACATATAATGAAGCAATGAAGTCAATAGATGCTAGTTTTGGAAAGAGGCCATTAAAAGTGAATTTGACTCTATAGTTTCTAATCACACTTGGGACTTGTCTAATTTGCCTAAAGGTTGTAAATTCATAAGTAGCAAGTGAATATTTAAGAATAAATTGAGACCTGATGGTACAATTAAGAAATATAAGGCTAGACTTGTTATTAGGAGTTTTAACCAAAAGAAAGGCATTGATTACTTTGACACTTATTCTCATGTGACTAAGATAGCAACTATTAGAACTCTTGTTGCTTTAGCTGCTATTCATAATTTAGTGATACATCAAATGGATATTAAAATGGCTTTCCTAAATGGTGATTTAGAGGAAGATATTTATATGTCTCAACCTGAGGGATTTGTGATCCAAAGACAGGAGAATAAAATATGCAAAATGAGAAAGTCTTTGTATGGTCTAAAACAGGCACCTAAGCAACAATATGAAAAGTTTAATAGCACATTAGTAGGTAATGGTTTTGTTGTTAATGCATCAGATACTTGTGTTTATTCCAAGATGATAGGATCAGATTGTGTGATTATATATCTGTATGTGGATGACATGTTAATCTTTAGCCTAATGTGAACGTTGTTAATAAGACTAAGCATTATTTGTCTTCTAAATTTAAAATGAATGATCTTGGAGAAGCAGGTGTGATTTTAGGGATTAAAATCAAAAGAACTTCTAATGGTTTTTCGTTATCTGAGTCTCATTATATTGAGAAAATGTTGAAAAGGTTTAATTGTTTTGATGTAGCACCTGTGAGAACTCCTTATGATCCTAGCATATACTTGAAAAAAATAAGGAATCCAGTATTTTTCAAAATGAATATGCTAAGACAATTGGTAGTATAATGTTTCTCATGAATTATACACGACCTGATATTGTTTATGATGTTAGTAGATTGAGTAGATATTCTCACAACCCCAGTCATGAATACTGGAATGCTCTTCATAGTTTGCTAAGGTATTTGAGAGGTACTATAGATTGGTGTTTGCATTTTAATAAATTTCTTATTATTTTAGAATGATTTTGTGATGCAAACTGGTTACTAACAATGATAAAGTTTGCTCCACTAGTGGCTATGTGTTTACTTTGGGTGCAGATGCTATTTCATGGAAGTCTTCAAAATAGACTTGTATAGCACGATCTATTATGGAGTCTGAATTCATTGCTCTTGAGTTGGCAGGGCAAGAAGCCGAGTGGTTGAGAAACTTATTGGCAGACGTGCCTTTCTGGGAAAAATAAGCTTCACCAGTTTCTCAACATTGTGACTCACATGCGGCAATGGAATTGCCAAAATTAGTATGTCCAATGAAAATAGAAGACATATCCGCATTAGACATAGTGCGGTAAAACAGTTGTTGAAATATGGTATTATTTTCTTGGAATATGTAAGATGCGAAAGCATTTTGGCGGATCCTCTAACCAAGGGTTTGGCAAAGAGAGTTATCCTTGAAACGTCGAGAGAGATGAGGCTAAAGCCTATAGATTGAGGAAGTATAGTGGATACCCATATGTGGTCAAACAAAGCCATATGAGACCTTAATATGCACTATATTTCCTATCCCTATGGTATGTGGTAGTGTTATAAGATTGAGCTTATTTTGCTCTTAATAATTCCATAACCTTAAGGTGGTCTATGTGTAGATAGACTTGATGGAATCACTTATGTGAGTGTAAAGGTGTGGTCGCCTTTTATGAAAGGTATTTGCATGACCATTAAAAGCACTTTGGGATATCTTTCTAGAGCACTCATAAGACCCAAGGTATGTGCATGACCATAAAAGCACTTTGTTAATATCGCGGAGTTTGCATAAAATTAAGGATATAGTATGTATTGTGAGGGTCTCAACTAATGTTCAGTCAGTTCAAGAGTACTTCACTTTGTGGATGTTATTTGTTGCCTCATTTCACTACATGTCAATTCAAATCGAAAGATATTGACACTTAAATACATGTTCTTTCTTTTGCCCAGAATTTTTCTTATTCTATTTTTGTCTTTGCAGTAGTGGGGGATTGTTGGTATTATTATATTTGATAATGCAAAGCCAAAGATTTCTATGTGGTCCCTTTTTCTTCTTTACTTCTTTGTCTTTTTTGAAGACAAAGCGTCCCTCATTGGTTGCAGAAAGTCTTTTTCTTCTTCTTATATTGAATTGTTCTTTGTTGGGCTTGTAAAGAGATAGTAAAAGGGAGTTGTCTCGCGCACATGAAAAATTGGTCCTGAAGGCAAAACGGGTCGATCCCCCCTCCTTGCGCGCGAGATATATGTGAGACCTAATCCAAATCTGATTTTGCTAAAATTATTTTATTTTTTTTAGCTTACCAGAAAAGTGTCCAAATACATGCTTACCAAAATTCATTCACTTTGAATAGGATTTTATAACATCCTGTGTTTAATTCTTGTAAAAACTGTAGTTAATTTTGTAACGGCTCCATTTTAATTTCTGTAACAGCTTCTGATTAATTCCTTCATCTGTAACTGTCCAACAACTTTGCCTACAAAAGGCAGTCTTATTTGCGAATAATGCGACACAGAAAGCACCTTCATCTCTCTTCTTTTTCTGGGCAATTATTTTGTGCAAATTTCAAACTTTCAGGCACGAGTGCACGTGTTTGGAGGTGTTGTAGAACCTTGGGGAGCGACCGGTCTTAAAGATTTGCAGCCAACCAGACCGAAATCGCTTTCAAGGCAGTGACTTGCCACGACACAGTATTTTTGATAAGTTATTCTTGCTTCCTTCTTGTTCTTAGTTGATATTATTTACATTTTTTTTTACAAATTTAACATACCTCTTTAAATTGTCGATATAGCCACAAATATGTAAATACTTAATTTAACTAGTATGTGCTTTAATTTGCTTATTTTAGATTGCTAAAGATTTTCCTTATTGGTTATCTTCTTCTTCTTCTTCTTCTTCTTCTTCTTCTTCTTCTTCTTCTTCTTCTTCTTCTTCTTCTTCTTCTTCTTTTCAAGGTAGCCCAAAGTTGATAAAACGATTCTTAGCTGCTAAAACTTCACGACTAAGAATATAAAATAGAGAAAGCATATCTTATGCAATGTAGTTATGGAAAATTGCATATGTCATTCCTTCCCATGTTCATTGGTCACTATAACTGTTACGCGGCGCCTTCCTGAAGTTCCTTGGAAGGGTGACGTAAGGCTAAGCAACTGATGTCAGTACGGTTGTTGTCAGCCAACTGAGGTCCCCTCCGTACGCTAGACTAGATTGTTAGTGCCGTACGGGAAAATCAATGTCATGAGCAATTGAAAGAGAGCAGAAAAGAGAATTGAGAATGAAAGAAAGCTTGATTGCATTGAATGAAAGCTATTACAGAAAATAAGACGGTGTCGGGGGGGAGAGACACCAGTACAGAGAATTGTTTGCTTGCTTGAAAGTTTTGATTGCTTGGTCCCCCTTAATAATGCTTAAAAAAAATAAACCAAAGTTACATGACTAGACCTATGAAAGCTGAAAAATCACACTTAAAGAAAATGCAGCAAAACTACTCTATATTTACAATGAAAAGGACTTAGTCTTCTACAAAGCAGCAACAAGTCCGTTGGCAGCAACTTTGTCTTTAGCATCAGGGTCTGTGCACGCGGCATTGTCTACGCGCGCGGCGCTGTTGGCATCTGCCTGTGGCTCGGCGCTGGCGATGGCTATCGGTGGGGCGGCAGAGGCACATGCGCGCTTGTCACTTGGAGCTGCCGAGACCACGGGGGCGACCATGGCGACAGGCATTGGGAGGCTGGCCAGGATGCCACGGGGCGCGTCCAAGGGGTCATGGGGCATGGTTGGAAAGCCGCCCATGACATTCTCCCCTACCTGAGTTGGCGACATCCTCGGCGCCTTCCTTGCAAGGTAATCATCAATCAGGATCTTGTATGCTTTGAGGTTCGTTCCCCTCTCCCAAGTATTCTCCTCTGCATCACAACCCTGCCATTTCACCAAGAACTCCTGGTGATCTTTTCTTGAGGCGTGAATCACTCGATCATCAAGAATAGCTTTAGCACGCCTTTTCCCGGTTGAATTGGGGCCTCGAATACTTGGTATTGTGAGTTGGCTTCGTGAAGGATCCTCCATATCTTCCCGAAAAGGTTTCAGGAGACTGACATGGAAAACAGGATGGATTTTCCACCAAGCTGGGGTATCCACCCGGTATGCAACTTTCCCAATGCGCCTTTCAATGGACAAGGGTCCAATATATTTTTGCAATAGGCGAGGGTCATGGACACCTGCAAACAAGTACCGCTTTGGGATTTTGACCATCACTTTGTCTCCCACCTGGTATTCAACAAAGCGGCGATTCTGATCAGCATGCCTCTTCATCCGCTTTTGGGCTTTGACAAGATAGCTCCGCACTATCTCCAAATTTTGCTTCCATTCTTTTGAGAAGCTAGCAGCCCGAGGAGATTTTGACATGTTTGGTGCGTTCACTGTGTGTGGGAGTAGCGGTTGCTGTCCGGTAACAATTTTAAAAGCACTTTTGTTGGTACTTGAGCTCTTTTGTGAATTGAAACACAGTTGAGCAGCATCCATAAGCTTCACCCAATTCTTCTGCGATCCGGTCACAAAGTGCCGGAGATATTCCTCTAGCATGCCATTGAATCGCTCCGTCTGGCCATCAGATTGCGGATGAAAACTTGAGCTATGACTCAATTTTGACCCGAGGCACTTAAAGAGTTGGGTCCAAAAATTGCTAGTGAAGCGTGAGTCGCGATCACTAACAATGTCTTTAGGTAAGCCCCAATATTTGACGACATGAGAGAAGAATAGTCGAGCTGTATCTTCTGCTGATATATATTGTGGGGCTGCTATAAAGGTAGCATACTTGGAAAACCGATCCACCACAACCAAGATAGTTGTGAGATCTTCGACCTTGGGCAATCCGGTGATGAAGTCCAGGGAAACGCTTTCCCAAGGTCTTTTTGGGACAGCTAGTGGTTCTAAGAGCCCTACCTGCGTCAAGCGGTCTGACTTATCTTTCTGGCATACTAGACAAGTCTTCACATACTAAGCGACATCATCGACCATTTGAGGCAAATAATATGCACGGCGAAGTAATGCCATGGTGCGTTCCTTGCCGGGATGACCAGCCCACAAAGTATCGTGGCATTCTGCAAGAAGAGCCCGTCGCAGATCTCCTCCTTTAGGAACATAAAGTTGGTTCCCTTTCACCTTCAGGAAACCATCTTCGGTGTAGAACTGGCGAGTCTTGCCCTGTCCTACCAAATCAACCAAATACTGTGCAGAAGGATCCTTGATGAATAGATCCTGTATCTGGTCTTTTATGGTGGTGGTTACTTTGCTTCCCTTTAGGGCGGCGAGTACAAACATCGATGCTAGATCAGCTCTCCGACTGAGTGCATCAGCAACATGATTGGTCTTTCCACTTCGGTACTCCAGGTTGAAGTGAAATTCCGCTAGGAGTTCCTGCCACCTAGCCTATCAACCATTCAGCTTTGGCTGGGTCATGAAATGGCTAACGGCTGTGTTGTCTGTCTTGACCACGAATGGGGCTCCCAATAGATAATGCCTCCAAAGGTGTAAGCAATGAACAACAGCCAATAATTATTTCTCATGGGCGGCATAGTGCCGCTCTGCATCCTTCAGTTTCCGGCTCTCGTACACTATGGGATGCCCTTCTTGTAGCAATACTTTACCAAGTGCATAGTCGGAGGCATCCGTTTGCACTTCGAATGGCTTGGCCAAGTCAGGGAGGGCCAAGACTGGACTACTAGACATAGCCATCTTCAATGCGTCGAAGGCCTCTGCCCGCTTGGGGCCCCAATCCCACGGGGTGGCCTTCTTGAGAAGTTCTGTCAGAGGCACTGCAATGAGGGAGTAACTTTTCATAAAACGCCGATAAAAGTTGCATAGACCAAGGAACAACCTCAAGGCATGTATATCCTTAGAAGGCGGCCATTCTGTAATGGCCTGAATCTTCTGTTGGTCCATCTTGATGCTCCCTTCCTCGATGACATGTCCGAGGAAGTCAATTTGTTTCTGAGCAAAGGAGCACTTGGATAGCTTCGCATATAATTCGTGCTCCCGCAATCGGGCTAGGACCTTCCGCAAATGCTCCAGGTGTTCTTCCAGTGTCTGGCTATATACCACAATGTCATCCAAATAAATCACGACGAATTCATCAATGTATTCTCGGAAGACTTGGTTCATCAAGGTGCAAAATATGGCTGGCGCGTTAGTCAAGACAAAGGGTATGACCAGGAAGTCGTATGACCCATATCTTGTCATACAGGTTGTCTTGTGCTCATCACCATCTGCAATCCGAACTTGCCAATAACCTGTCCTCAGATCTATTTTGGTGAATACCGTCGCACCACCCAGTCTATCAAACAAGTCTGCCATTAGCGGAATAGGGTACTTATTTTTCACGGTGATTTTGTTTAGAGCCCGGTAATCCATGCAGAGTCGTAAACTACCATCATGTTTCTTTTGGAATAGCACAGGGGACCCGTATGGGGACTTGGAGGGCACGATGATCCCTGTGTCTAGCATTTCCGTCAATTGTCTCCGAAGCTCGGAGAGTTCAGGTTGTGACATTCTGTACGGCGCCCGGGCAGGTGGCTTCGCATCCGACACCAACTCAATCTCATGGTCCACAGTTCCCCTAGGAGGAAGGCACTTTGGCATGTCTTGTGGCATGATGTCTTCAAATTCCAGAAGCAACTCCTTCACGGGTGCAGGAATGGGACCCGAGGAGCATTCTATATCTTCCATGCAGAGGGTAGCCAGGAACGTGGGTTCATGTCTTTTTACCCCCTTCTTCAACTGCAAGGCCGAGATGTTCTCAGCTTCCATATTCATGGGAATGCACGGAATAATGCAAGGCTTGACCTATTTGCTCCCATCATCAGTAGCATGTCTGCATACGGTGTGGGCATGGTATTGGTCTGTCTCAGGAATTCCAACCCCACTATTAACTCAAAGTCATCTATGATCACTACGCGCAGGTTGAACTTTCCTTCATAAGGGCCAAGCTTCACTGGTACTTCTTTGGCTATTCCACCCACTGGTTGAGGTGGTGAGTTGATAGCCTTCACACGACCTTTGCCCTTTCCTACAACTAGTCCAAGACGCTCCACCTGAGTCGAGGCTAAGTAGTTGTGGGTGGCACCCGTGTCTATCATTGCCCGAATGGGCTTGCCATTTACCTTCATGTCAACGAACATTAGGGTCCTCTCTTGATGAGGAGGAGTCCTCAAATTCGCCTTCTTATTTCCTTTCCTGGCAATTGGACAGGGGTCCTTCTTCTTGCGGATACCGGCACTGGTTCCCGCTAAGGGCTCAGAAATGGAGCCAACAATTGCATTGAATGCACCTACTTGCTCGGTCTGGTCCGCATCATCGGCGTCGTCATTCGTCCCATCCTCAAAAGCTTGATGGGCGTTCATCTGTGCATGTGGGCATTCATTATTCCAATGTGGTCTGCCGCAATGACGACATTCTGAGGGGGGCTTCCTCCCTCGATCATTGTTGTTAGATGCAGCACTAGTACTGCCGGAAGAGGGAGCCTTGGATTTGGGTGAACTCCGGTCTCCTCCACTTCTACTAGGGCCACCAGTGTTTGGTTGGCCCCCTTTGTATCCTCTTCGGACAGGCTGTTGAGGCCTATCCTTCCGGGCTTCCACTTGGTAATCCCCAAGGCACTCTGCTGCTTGGATTGCCTTAGGCAACGTGTCTACCCTTTGTCTCTGCAACTCCATCCGGGCATAAGATTTCAACCCTTCCAGGAAGGTGAAGAGTTTGTCTTTGTCCCCCATGTCATGGATGTTCAGCATGAGTGCGGAGAATTCCCGCACGTAATCTCGCACTGATTTGGTCTGGCAGAGCTCCCGCAACTTTCTCCTGGCATTGTACTCAACATTTTCGGGGAAGAACTGTAGGCGTATGGCTGCCTTCAGTTCCGCCCATGTCTCGAGGGCATCTTCACCAGCCTTGATGGCTTTGTACTTCACTCGCCACCAGAGTTTGGCATCACCCTGAAGATACATGGCAGCAGTTGCTACCTTCTTAGCTTCTTCTAGGCCTCCCACGGCATCGAAGTATTGCTCGATGTCGAAAATGAAATTTTCCACTTCTTTGGCATTCTGAGCTCCACTGTATGGCTTTGGCTCAGGAATTTTCAGCTTTTGTGCCATAGGGGCGAGGTTCATACCACCCCCAAATTGGTTTCCGCCTCCTCGAAGTAGGCCTTGTAAAGCAGCATTGACAACGTTGAGTTGGCCTGTCAAGTTGTCTATAGTTTGTTGCATGGCAGTCACCCTGTCTGCCTCTTGTTCCCTGTTGGCTAAATCCTCGGCACGCTTCTGCTGGAGGACCTCAAATTTACCAAAAATTTCAGCTGCCTTTGTGGCTACCGTTTGCCGGTCTCCTTCAGATTCGCGACTGATATTTTCTATGTCAACTTCGTCCTGGATGAGTCTGCGGTCTAGGTCGTCCAACCTTTGCACTAGGCTGGTCTTTAGATCGGGCACCATTTCCACGATGGGCCGTAATGCGTCAACCGTTCCCTCAAGGGTCGCGATGCGATCCCCATAATTCACCATGGTCAGAAATGGTGGTAATTGCAATGTAATCCCTCGTCCGATGTCGAGCCTAGGCTCTGATACCAACTGTTACACGGTGCCTTCCTGAAGTTCCTTGGAAGGGCAACGTAAGGCTAAGCAACCGATGTCAGTACGTCTGTTGTCCAATAACTGAGGTCCCCTCCGTACGCTAGACTAGATTGTCAGTGCCGTACGAGAAAACCAATGTCATGAGCAATTGAAAGAGAGCAGAAAAGAGAATTGAGAATGAAAGAAAGCTTGATTGCATTGAATGAAAGCTATTACAGAAAAACAAGACGGTGTCGGGGGGGAGAGACACCAGTACAGAGAATTGTTTGCTTGCTTGAAAGTTTTGATTGCTTGGTCCCCCTTAATAATGCTTAAAACAAATAAACCAAAGTTACATGACTAGACCTATGAAAGCTGAAAAATCACACTTAAAGAAAATGCAGCAAAACTACTCTATATTTACAATGAAAAGGAGTTAGTCTTCTACAAAGCAGCAACAAGTCCGTTGGCAGCAACTTTGTCTTTAGCATGAGGGTCTGCGCGCGCGGCATTGTCTACGCGCACGTCGCTGTTGGCATCTGCCTGTGGCTGGGCGCTGGCGATGGCTATCGGTGGGGCGACAGAGGTACATGCACGCTTGTCACTTGGAGCTGCCGAGACCACGGGGCCGACCGTGGCGACGGGCGTTGGGAGGCTGGCCAGGACGCCACGGGGCGCGTCTAAGGGATCATGGGGCATGGTTGGAAAGCCGCCCATGACATAACACATGAGGTATGTCTTTGCTTAGTTTATCGAGAAAGATTCTTGAGCTAAGTAGTCTAGTGTTTAGAGTAATTATAATTGATTTTTCTTTTATTTAATCCATCGTCCGGGGCTTTCACCTCCCATGGTGATGGAAATTTGGTATTTACCCCTCCCTTGTTTATTGATAATCAAAGTAAAGTATAAGAGGAGGGGACATAAATCTAACCTCCCAAACACAATCTAAATTCCACTATTTTAAATGTTTTGTATCATAATTAAATTCAATTAATAAAATTTATGAAGCACCCCATTACACCCCCCCCCCCAATTTGAATAATACTAATTGTAATGCGAGTTTTACACATATTTTCTATAAATTGACATTCAAAAGCATTTTTTAAAAGCATACCTAATTCTTTTAATAAAAACAAAAGCATTTCTCAAGTGATTTGATCAAATACAAATGGCTACTTTATGAAATTATTTCTTCTAAAACCCCATGAAAAAGAATTCATTTCAAAATAAGCAGATTTTGAAAGTTTGATAAAAATGATAGATTGCGGTAAATAATAGCGCGTGTCAGTTCAAGCTACCAAACTAATTTCATTTTCTTCACATTGCATGGTGTATGAGTCAAAATATGCTCTACAATATTTAAGATAAAATAACACTAAAAAAAGAGTACTCGAGCCGCCGTTAGTCGAGGTAGACCAGGAAGATGCGAGACTCGTGGTCGAGATGTCAATAATGGTCGAGGTCGAGCACCGTTGATGAAGTTGTAACGGCTAGTTTTTGAAATAGGATATTAAAGAGAATATTCTAGTAGATATTCTCTGCACTTGTACTTCTAGGATTTATTAGGAAAATATCTCATATAAATAGAAAAAAACACAATGATATGGGGCATGCGACATTCATTTGGAAAAGAACAGACTTTTGACAAAAGATTCTCTCTCTCTCTCTTTCTCTCTCTCTAAGATACAAACACTATCTTTTCATCAAGATTCTCATCCATATTGTTTCATACTTTTCCATCAGATCCGAGAATAATTCGAACATTCTAGGATTTATCTGTCACTCATAATTGTCATGATGAACAATCATCTAGTTCATCCTTTATTGGGTGAATCACTCCTCCTATTTACTTAAATGACATTTATCGTTATTCATTACTATTAAATGCTACTTTATTGCTCATACGTTTTAGAATAGTTATTGCATGTTGTTGTCATTCTTCTACCAGAACTATTTGATGCTAATTACATTTTCGGAACTCACATCTAGAAATATTATTTTTAACTTGGTTTAACCCATTATCACATAAATTTAATTATTTGAATCAAGAGTTATATTTTTTGGCCAAACAATTTGGTGCCGTTTCTGGAAATTTCTACGTTAAGCTTTTAGTTTCTTCTAGATCTGCAACTAACATGGGTCACTAACGTAAAAAAAAAGAGCAAAAACAAGATCTCCTTTCTTTGTGTGCACAAATTCCAACATGGAAGGTAGCCAAGAATAAAGGACAAGAATAATAAGTGACCTCCCAATCAACGTCATGAACGTCATCAACTAAAGCTGTGAAACGACAGACGAAGACGCAATGCCTAGTGTCTCCCCTAGGCGAGATGGGTCGCCGCCTTCTCACTACAGCATCACAAAATCTCTTCATAAGGGAGCCTACACATCTGTGGGGTAGGAGATTCCCCAGTTGTCAAAAAACTCCATGAAGCATGGCTAACTAACATGCTCACCAGCGTCCTCAACAAGCCCACCCCGGACACGGCAACAGAAAATGCAAGGACTTGCATTATACAACCAGCAGACGAACAGTACAACTGACTCCCTCCTCCTCCAACGACAAGTATTACTCACAATGTTATTAATAGTGCAGGTGACAACGCCCTCGCAACCATTTTGAAAAGGATGGAGGAAATGGAGAATGAGAACAAGGCACTCCGATATCAAATGAAAGAACACCGGGAAAGAGTCGATAAAATACTGGGCGTCTCCAAGCTGTTGCCAAGAGGGATGCTGGTCGGTTCATCGAATAACCGTACAGTGATGACGCAGCCCCATATGCTATACCGAAAACCTTTAAAATGTCGCACTACCTCAGGATATATAACGGCACAACCGACCCTAAAGATCATGTGACTCATTATGTCATCGCCGTAAAAGGCAATGACCTCGCCAAAGGAACACGTATCTTCCATTTTACTGAAACGGTTCGGCGAAAACCTCACTGGAAAAGCATTAACATGGTATTCATAGCTACTGGCATGCTCCATTGAAACCTTTAAAGAAATGGCCGACAAGTTCGTAATGGCCCACGCCGAAGCCAAAACATTCGAGGCAAGAGTGAATGACATAATTGCCGTCAAACAATCTCTAGGAGAGGGATTGAGGGACTTCCTCACCTGGTTCAACCGAGAAATGATGACTTTACCAAACGTGTCCGAAGGGATGGTGGTCGCAGACTTTTAGAATGCGTTGATCAGGGATGGTTCAAAATCAACGAGGAAACTATTAAGCCGGTTGATGACATATTCCCCAACCACTTGGGACGAAATCCGCAATGCTTATTGTGCTGAAGACCTCAACGGGCCAACCCACCGGCTAACCTTAGTACAAGCGGAGTCAAGAAAGGATGGAAGAGATAACGCCAGAAGATATCACCTGATCCCATGACCTAACTGGGAACGACACCAACCATACATCAGGACAGTCACCACCCCCTCCCCTTCGTCGCGAAGAAGGTCCATCCAGATCAAGGATGACAACTCATCGGAACGATAGAGGTATGACACCCTACTATCTGCACACAATATTAGTTTGTCACCTACAGAGATAGTCTACACACTAGAGAAGCTCAGACCAAAAGTGAAGTGGCCGACAAAGATGGGATGAGACCCTAATACCAGAAAGTATGATGCCCTCTATGAGTTCCACCAGGAATGATACTCTCCCCGTTTTGGCCGGCGGCGTAATTATGGAAATAACGGTCCATATCATGGACCAAGATACCGCGTACAACCCCATAGTGGGACGATCATGGATACACCCTATGAAGGTCATCCCCTCCAGCTTATACCAAGTCATCAAATTCCCAACTCCATGGGGAATAATCAGCGTAGGAGTAGAGAAACGTACATCCCGAGAATGCTACCGCATTGCTTTAGACAACATGGCCTCTCAATAAAGAAAGGAAAAAGAAAAAGAGGCATAATAATCAGTAGGGTTGAGGTCAGGGTATGACGAGGTCAGGTAAGGCATCAAAGAATCCGACATAGTCGAACCCGCAGGGTCGACCATAGAAGACCTCGACCCCGTTCAATTAGACTCCAATAACCACAGCAAAAAGGCCTATATCGGTTGCAAGCTCCAGGACCCAGGTAAATTCAGTCAATTCTTAAAAGCTAACGCGGATTTGTTTACTTTCATCCATGCAGATATGTCGGGAATACCAAAGGAGATCGCCACGCACAAATTAAATGTCGACCCCTACCACCCCTTGGTGAGGCAGGTTAGGCGTAAAATCAACTCCACAATCAATGACGCAGTGCGCGAGGAAGTGGAAACTTTGTTAGAAAATGTTTCCATAAGGGAATCAAAGTACCCCAAATGGGTCACCAACGTGGTAATGGTTAAAAAGAAGAATGGGAAATGGAGGATCTGTGTAGACTTCACAGACTTAAACAAAGCATGCCCAAAGGATTCATTCTCACTGCCACACATCGACCAACTCATTGATGCAACGACCGGACATGAGATGCTAAGTTTCTTGTATGCTTACTAAGGCTATAATCATATCCTCATGGAAGAGTAAGATCATGAAAAACAACATTCATCACCCACCAAGGAACGTATTGTTACAGGGTCATGCCCTTCGGACTAAAGAACAAGGGGGCAGCCTATCAAAGGTTGGTAATGAGAATTTTCAAGGATCAACTCATCAATACAATAGAAGTATATATATAGGACATGATGGTCAAATCGAAAAGAGTAGAAGATCACATCAATCATTTGAAAGAAACTTTCGACATACTCAGATGGTACTGAATGAAAATGAACCCGGAGAAGTGTGCGTTTGGCATAGCCTCAGAAAATTTTCTAGGGTTCCTCGTATCACAACGTGGTTGGAGGCAGTAATACCAGTCGAGGTTGGAAAGCCCAATCTAAGGTACTCCCATGAGAGTGGCATAAGCAATGACGAGTGTCAAAGACAGGAACTCGACGAAGTTGAATAACTAAATGATATGGCTTATATAAGAATGATCGCCCAAAACAGCAAGCAGAACGTTACTATAATAAGAAAGCAAAGGCCAGGCCGGTCAAAATCGGAGACTACGTACTGAAAGCTAAAACCCAAGCGAGCAAAGATCCCAGGTGTAATGACCCAGCCGGTCATTTTGAATATTACAGCCATGTTCCTTTATTTATTGCTCAATTCATGTTTTACAATTGTTATGTGACTTACCAGGTTTTGGAATGAATTGGAACACTTAGTTTCAAAGTTTAAAGCTTAAGTTGAAATAGTTGACAGGATATTGACTTATGTGTAAACGACCCCGGAATAGAGTTTTGATGATTCCAATAGATCTGTACTGTAATTTTGGACTTAGGAGCGTGTTCGAAAAATTATTTCGAAGTCCATAGTTAAATTAGGCTTGAAATGGCTAAAATAGAAATTTAAGTTTGGAAGTTTGACCGGGGAGTTGACTTTATGATATCGGGGTCGAAATCCGATTCATGAAATTGGAATAGGTCATTTATGTCATTTATGACTTGTGTGCAAACTTGGAGGTCAATCAGACTTGATTTGATAGGTTTCGACATCAAATGTAGAAGTTGAAAATTCTTAGTTTTATTAAGCTTGAATTGGGACATGATTCATGGTTTTAGCGTTGTTTAATGTGATTTGAGGTCTTGACTAAGTTCGTATGATGTTTTAGTACTTGTTGGTGTATTTGGTTGAGGTCCTGGGGGCCTCGGGTAAGTTTCGGATGGTTAACGGTTGAATTTTGGACTTGGAACTTTGCTGGAATTTTTCTGATGCACTATCTGGTTTCCTTCATCGTGTTCGCGAGAGGGGTCTCATGTTTCCGAAGGGGAACTGGAGGAAGGCAAGATTTTCTCTTCGTGTTTGCGAAATACACGTTCGCAAAAGCCGCATTCGCGAAGGGTTGGGCAGGTTGGGCATCGCGAACGCGAGAGGGTGGTCGCGTTCGCGAAGACGGGAGAGAGCTGAAGGATACCTAACGAGTTGGCCTATGCATTCGCGAGTGAGGTTCCGCATTCGAGAAGGCTTGGGATTTTTGGTCATCGCATTCGCGAGAGGACCCTCGCATTCACGAAGAAGAAATTCTAGGCAGTACATTTTTGTTCTTCGCGAACGCGAGGCAAGGGCCGTGTTCGCAAAGAAGAAAAGCCTGGGCAGAGAGTTTAAGTTCTGAAAATTGGACTTCGTCCCACTTTCCATTTTTACCGATTTAGAGCTCGAGGAGAGGCGATGTTTGGGAGAATTTCAGGTAAAATAATTGGGTAAGTGTTCTTAACTCAATTTTGGTCAAATTACCTGAATCTATGGTTGTTTTTAACATTTAATTAGTGATTTAAGTTGGAAAATTTTGAAAACCTTCTTGGTTAAATTCGAAGATTTGAGGGTCGAGTTGATGTCGAAATTTGATAAAATTGGTATGGTTGGACTCGTGGTTGAATGAGCGTTCATATTTTGTAACTTTTATCAGGTTCCGAGACGTGGGCAACACGGGTGATTTTTCAGTTAAATTTCGGATTTTGTTGGAAAAATAGTATTTTTACATGGAATTAATTCCAATAATTTGAATTGACTAAATCAAATTAATTATGACTAGATACGAGGCTTCCGGAGGCCAATTCGCGAGTCAAAGGCATAGCGGAATAAAGAATTACACAGTTTGAGGTAAGTGACATTTCTAAACTTGGTTTTGAGGTTATGAATCCCTAAATTATGTGTTATATCAATAGTTTGGAGGTGACGCACATCCTATGTGACGGGCGTGTGGGCGTGCATCATAGAAATTGTGATTTAAATAAATTTTGTGGAGTTGAAAAAAAAATTAAAGGTTCATGTTATTAGCCATATATTCTCCACGTGTTAGAAAAATAGAGCTGAGGCTCGTATTAAAGAAAATGTTTAGCCTACGTGCCGTTATTTTGGGACCCATATGGTTTTGTTGTTGTTGAATTAATTATTTTAAAATGTACATTTCATACTCAATCATGTTCATCCGTTGTGAAGATATTTGTGGGATCGAGTAGCGTGCCGCAGCAGGCCATATTGGCTTTATATATGTTATTATTATAGGGTCGGGTCTGCACGCCGCAACAGGCCTTATAGGCTTTATTATTATGGGATTGGACTAGACGCCGCAGTAGGCCATATCGTCTTTATATAGCGCTTTGGCTGAAAGATCCCATCCGCAGTGTGCAGCCCCCACAGTGAGCGCAGTTGATATTTATATTTGGGATGGACTTCCTAGGGGATAGAGTTGCCTTATTTATTTATTTATTTATATTAGGGATGGATCTTCCCTGGCATGGATCTTGCCTAACGATATATATTTGGGGATGGATCTTCCCCTGGGCTAGATTGGCCTTATACAGTACTGAGTGACTGATTGTCAGTTGATATGTATATATATATATATATATGGGATGGATCTTCCCTAGTACCATGACCCAAAATCTGACCTGTAGTGATGGCGCCTATCTCAATACTAGGCAAGCCGATAACATCAATAACCCCCAATATCCTTTTGGTATAAAAAAACATAATATTTAAAAACAATACAAAATCCCACAATTACTGATACAAACACTCCCCATAACCTGGTGTCACTGAGTACATGAGCATCTAATATGGATAAAAGTTAAACGAAAATGGTCTATAATAGTCTAAGACCAAATACAGTAAACAAGGAGATAGGGAAGGAGAGAGAAGGTCTGCGAAACACGGCAGCTACCTCTGAATCTCCGGAAAATCAACTAAGCGAGAAAATCAACACTCGCTATGTCCAGAAGCACCTGGATCTGCACACGAAGTGCAGGGTGTAGTATGAGTACAACCAACTCAGCAAGTAACAATAATAAATAAGGAATTGAAGATAGTGACGAGCTACACAGTTACAATTCATTTTCAGTAATCCAGCTGTTTAAGTCAAATCAATTTATACAGTTCAAGTTCTTGTAATCCGGATATAAAATCTTTGAGAGAATTTCACAACAATGACAAATAGCAACTAAGTGCAACAACAAATGAAAGGCAGGTATAGCCTCTCAAGGCAACAATCACTCCACTCATCACAACAACTCAACCACTTGGCTCTCAGCCCTTAGCACTCACATTCAATGGGTACCCGCACTCACTGGGGTGTACAGAATCTGGAGGGGCTCCTACAGCCCAAGCGCTATAATCTGTACAGACAACTCGCGTGCTGCTCATGTGCCATAATATAATTATCTGGATCCGCACGGCCAACTCACGTGCTATAGTATAATATAAGGATCCGCACGGCCAACTCACGTATTGCACGGCCAACTCACGTGATGTGGTATAATATCTCATAATCAGGCCCTCGTCCTCACTCAATCATAAAGCTCTCCAGTCTCTCGGGCTCTCAACAATTACAAAATTAGCCCAAACAACAATGATATGATACATCAATAATTAACAATAGAGACTGAGATAAAATAATCAAGTAAGCTGTGACTGAGTATCAAACAACAATTTAAGCAGAAAATTCAATATATAGCAACAATACCAACATATAGCCTAAACATGGTTTCGAGCATGACTTATAGTCATGTTTCCAGAACATATAGAGAGCACATAACTATCAATAAGTTATTCAGCTTTGCAGTTTCCATGGGACGGACCAAGTCACAATCACCTCGGTGCATGCCCACACGCCCGTTACCTAGCATGTGCGTCACTTCCAAAGTAATCACACGATACCAACTTCCGGGGTTTCATACCCTCAGGACCAGATTTAAAACTGTTACTTACCTCAGAGCGTGAAATTCTTTACTCTGCTATTCCTTTGCCTCGCAAATCCGCCTCTGAATGCGTCTAATCTAGTCACAAATAATTTGTTTCAATCAATAAAATTTATTGGAATAAATTCCATATGAAAAAATAAATTTTCCATACAAATTCGAATTTTAACTCCAAAAATAGCTCATGGGGCCCACATCTCGGAACCTGACAAAAGTTACAAAATCCGGAAGTCCATTCAACCACGAGTCTAACCATACCAATTTTACCAAAATCCGACCCCAACTCGACCCTCAAATCTTCAATTTAAACCAAGAGGGTTTTCTAGATTTTTCAACTTAATTCACCCATTAAACGATAAAAACAATCATGGATTCGGGTAATTTAACCAATATTGAGTTAAGAACATTTACCCCATTGTTTCCTCTGAAACTCTCCCAAAAATTGCCTTTTCCCGAGCTCCAATCCGTCAAAAAAAGAAAATGGGATGAAGTCCCATTTTCAGAACTTAAACTCACTCCCCAGGTTTTTACTCTACTCGATCGCGAACATTCACACGCGATCGCGAAGAACAATTTTTCCACTACCCAAATTATCTCTATGCGATGGTGGACTTTCACACACGATCGCGATGCACAACATCACCGACCTACGCGATCGCAGACTTAACCATGTGATCGCGAAGCACAAATGCGTGATTTCCATTTCTGCCCCATTTCCTCTATGCGAACGCGACCTTCTTCACGTATTCGTGAATAACAACCTCACAAAGCTACGCGATCGCGTTCCGCTTCACTGCCTCATTAACTCTACGCGATTGCAGATATACCCACGTGATCGCGAAGAACAAAAACCTCCACTGACCAACTAAGCCTACTCGATCGCAGACACATTCACGCGATCTCGTAGAAGTAAAGCAGTATTAGATATCAGAAAATTCAAGTAGTTGTTCAAGTCCAAATTTTTGATCCGTTAACCATCCAAAACTCACCCGAACCCCTCGGGACCTCAACCAAATATACCAACAAGTCATAAAATGGCATACGAACTTAATCGAACCCTCAAATCACCTCAAATAACGCTAAAACCATGAATTACATCCCAACTCCGGAACCTATCAAATCACGTCCGATTGACCTCAAATTTTGCATACAGGTCATGAATGACATGATGGAGGTTTTCCAATTTTCATAATCGGATTATGACCCCGATATCAAAAAGTCAACAACCAATAAAATTTCCCAAAAATTCAACTTTCGGCATTTCAAGCCTAATTCCCTCACGGACCTCCAAATAATTTTCCGGACGCGCTCCTAAGTCCAAAATCACCATACTGAGATATTGGAATCATCAAAATTCAAATCTGAGGTCGTTTACACATAGGTCCATATCCGGTTAACTTTTCTAACTTAAATTTTCAATTATGAGATTAAGTGTGTCATTTCACTCCGAATTCCTTCCGTACTCGAACCAACTAACCCGATAAGTCACATATCAACTGTAAGGCATAAATTGCATAGTAAATGGGAAAACGGGGCTGTAATACCCAAAATGACCGACTGGATCGTTACATTCTCCCCCACTTAAACATACGTTCGTCCTCGAACGTGCCAGGAGTGGTTCCAAGCCATCAAAACACTATTCCATCTTACTACGCGCGTACCCGCGGGTGATCCCACGACACCCTATTCCACATAGGCCTGACAACACAATACAACTGGAAATCCTTAATTTAGCCTTAGCCCAAAAACCTTAGAATTCAATTCCAACCTTGAGAATTTCTTTTCAAGACACGAATCTTTCATTTACACACTGTATGAGTATGAACAAGCTGCATCGAGCTATAACTATAATCACGGATATAATCACCCACCATATTACAAAACACGCCCGCTCGTAGCACCATTCCTGATCACAGTGACTATTCCAAACCAACCAAGTACTAGCATTAAACCCCATATCAAACAAAACCTCATCCCATCACCTTCGTACAATGTTGATAATAAAAGAAACACGCAGAAACTCGTAACCATTCATCAGATCCACCAGCTGTGGAGCTCCCTCTCCTTCGACAAGAACTATAGCAAATTTCAAAGTCGACTTTCGATATTATCCTTATGAATATACTGTAATCAAACATGATAGTACCCATTCTAGGTCCGATGACCTTATATTATTAAACACAACTATCCCACAGACACGCCACATCAATATAACTCCAGCCACCACTGCGTAGTCTGTGTACCCAAATATAGGAGATGTCTCAAGGAAGAGAATCATATTGCAAGTTCAACAAGCACCACCACAACCACAATGTTACAACCAACTCCTCAAATTTCGTGAAGAGGATAACCGTAGGCGCATGTACACAATTCCTCAAATACGTTGCTCATGTAATTTTTATCGTAGAGGAAGGAAAGCAATGAAATCCAATAAATTATCAAAGAAATAAAATTTCCACACACGGCACGGACAACTAACGTGCCAATAATATGAACCGACTGGCATGGTCACAGGCCTCCAGTCCCAACATATCATACATGATTAATTAAATAAGTACACTTGTATATGATAATGAAATAAGATTCTCATGCTCCTGGACTGGTATAAATAGCACGCCATAGTGCAAGCATGTGTAAAATCTACTATCACACTTCAAATCGGCAATTTTATGCAGAATTAGTAACTACCCCGTTTATTTAGGGAATCATCTTCTTTGTAACCTCAAGTATAGCCCAGATAGTTCTCAACAAAGGTACGAATACGGGAACCATTATAACTTTACACTTAACAGTCAACTCTAGGCATATTATAGCCTAAGCATTTCTCCAAGTATGAATACTTGCTCTAATGCCCGCACATGGGTTCAAACCTCACATATATGCGCACTCACTGCGCATAGCTATCATAAATAATTAACGCAACTAGTGCCTCCACTTAGTTTAAATAAAATACTCACCTCAAACAGGTCGCAACCCTGAAACAATATGCTTCTGAGAACTCTCAGTCTCCAAATTCATCAAACACATGAATCACCATAACTGATCTCAACTCCAGCACTAGAATGACTAACACGTCTTCCATTCACGATTTTCCTATGAGGAATACTTTCATAATTCTTTTGTGTCACATAGAAATAATTTGAATATCAGCAGTCTATCAACCAGGTGAGTACTGCAATACCGATGAACATTCGTAAGTCAATACACAACCCGCCTTCTGAAATGCGCACCCTTCTCAGGAATTACCGAGCAGTTATAACATTAATCGAAATATCTAAAACTGACCATGTTGTCCAACATTCGTTACCTTCTCTTCAAGACTGAACTGTCGTTTTGTACATGTAAATTCTAATCCCGCACAACACACCACATCTATTATGCCATCATGTGACAAGCACAAGAATCCCATTATCAACTCTAAGTCACCAGCAAATTACATACCTTATTAATTAGAAACTTCTCTTTTGATCCTTTCCAGGAGGAAATCACAATACACAACACGTTCCATACACCAGTAGAAAATATCCGGTTCAAACCATGGTAGAAACCGTCATGAATACTTTGAAATCCATTTGCACATAACCAAACTATCAGAGCTGAATTCCTCCAACTCCACCAAGCAACACAAGTTGCCAAATCTGAGAGTATTGCCACAAAACACCTGTAAGTCCCACATCATCATAAGAACCAAAAGAATCGAGCATACCATTACCATACTGATCCAGCATGTTACCCATTTGTCCTTTTTTCTCCGAGTTACTTCTGAATCACCCTCAAGTTGATATTTCTCCTTGTCAAAACACTACTATCCTTACCCCTAAGCTCACTACAAGACATCCTAACATAAAACCACATCGCCCTAAGTCCCACAAGCCACTGTATTCTTCTTAAGCACCTTCATAAATACCCTAACCGTAACACTCACTCTGAAAATACCTTATGCGAATTTAAAATTGTTCCTCTTTCCTTTCTTATACGGAAATGTAAAATCCATAGTCAAACAGAATTACCGCACGTCCCGATACCATTAAATGTAAGTAACTGATTCTAATGATATACAAATTCGAAAAATTTCCAATTTCCACATATACATTTTAAACCCATTAGAACCCTCTCAATAGTCATCCACTCTGCTCAAATCTAATTTACTCTGCCCCAAACTGGGCGAAATACATGTGCTCTTTTAGCACAGTCAACACTGAAATAAGTAACCCTGCCTTAACATGACCAATCAAATTCATACTTCGTGTGCACTACATCCTTCAAATAACAACTTAATCATTCTATAATTTTCATATTTTTATAAAGTGCCATATAACCCGTATTCAGGAATTTCCTTACCCGGGTCATCCTCGATCTCCATCTCTGCAAGTCATATATGATCCACAAGTATGTATCCGACCAAAACTAAAATTTAACACATAACCATGAAATCAAATTGTCAATAGCAGACTCCCCCACTTAGCTCTAAGCTGCAATTATATAAAATTAGAACCCGCAAGAATTTCTCCTTCTCAATTACCAAGATCGTGCATCGTTAACCCGCCAAACTTCTCCTTCTCCTTTTGTTAAGATTTTCATGAACATTCTGAATCACCAGCCACAGTCACACACTCAACCTCTTACCAGGTAGCAACTAATATTTCTCGTTGAAGTTTCATCAATATCACGCCACCGCTAACTACTCATCGGAGATAACCCACCTGTGGAATTCCTTACCGACATCTTCCAATGACACTGCACTGCACTGGGTGCAACGACCACATAATCAGTAAATTCTCCTGAGCTCATGCTCGCCCACCATTTGTATAAGTTTGCACTTTCCCTATTGACATTAACTGAAAGTTCAACAATGCCTTCCGAACTCAAGTCATATTCAATCTTTCTCCACACAGTAACCATCACTCCAAATAAAGTCCGTAGGCAAAATCATATTCTATCAATTCCAAACCGTTCTACACTTTCTCAAGGCACGAGACTACCCTACCACATAATCCATATGCTAATTTGCCACACTTACTTTGGTTAAACCATCTCCTTTAAACAATTTCTCACCTCTACTTTTCCGACTTGACCTTCTAGTACTTCAACCACTGCGAAACACTTCCCGTCATGTCTTCCCTCACACTTTACTGCCCAACTGCTACATCAAATCAAAATGCATCTCTGTCGCACATGAACCAATAAAATGTTACCGACTCTAAGCCTCTTCGAAGATCATCTTTCTCGAGCCATCAACATTAGAAATATCCATTCGCAACCACAATTACTACACAATCACTTACTCTTCTTGAGTCCAAACTCATTGACAAGACATGAGAATTTAATTTGTCCCACAATTTAACAACGTGAAAGATCCTTCAATACACTCACAACTCGAGACCATACGTCAAATCAAGACATATATCAAGTACCCAATAGCAAACTCTTGAGTCACAAGTAAACTTTATTTGTCTCATTCAACCCATCTGAACACATCCCGCATTCACATCATACTTATCATATAGTCATTCAACCGCTCATCGAGCCACAAATTCCACTCATAGGGACACTACCGGACATATGAGTCCAAATGTACAAGTTCACATAACTGAAGCTATCGAGCCTAAGTTGCGGTCTAACCCTAGCTTCAAGTCCTCCAGACTAGCCCATTACTGAAACACAGAATACACATCTTGAACCTCGTTCATAGAATCCAAAGCCGGCGATGCACAACTGATACCGATCGCTCATATGCGCATACGAAATGTGTGGAAGGAATTCAAAGAGTTATGTTTCAAGCTAGGCAAGCCGATAACATCAATAACCCCCGATTTTCTTTAAGTTAAAAAAAAACATAATATTTAAATACAATATAAAATCACACAATTATTGATACAAACACTCCCCAAAACCTGGTGTCACTAAGAACATGAGCATCTAATATGGATAAAAGTCAAAAGAAAACAGTCTATAATATTCTAAGACCAAATACAATAAACAAGGAGATAGGGAAGGAGAGACAAGGTTTGCGAAACACGGCAGCTACCTCTGACAACAACAACAACAATAACAACAAAACCAGTATGATCCCAACAGGTGGGGTCTGGGGAGGGTAGTCTATACGCAGAACTTACCCCTACCTCTGAATCTCCGAAAAATCAACTAAGCGAGAAAATCAACACCCGCTATGTCTAGAAGCACCTCTATCTACACACGAAGTGCAGGGTGTAGTATGAGTACAACCAACTCAACAAGTAATAATAATAAATAAGGAATTAAAGATAGTGACGAGCTACACGGTTACAGTTCATTTTCAGTAATTCCAACAGAGAATAGACATGCTTTCAAATCTAGCAGTTTAAGTCAAATCAATTTATACAGTTCAAGTTCATGTAATTCGGATAAAAAATCTTTTAGAGAATTTCACAACAATGACAAATATCAACTAAGTGCAACAACAAATAAAAAGCAAGTACATCCTCTCAGGGCAACCAACACTCCACTCATCACAACAACTCAACCACTCGGCTCTCAGTCCTCAGCACTCATACTCAATGGGTACACGCGCTCACTGGGGTGTACAGACTCCGGAGGGGATCCTACAGCCCAAGCGCTATAATCTGCACGGACAACTCACGTGCTGCTCACGTGCCAAAATATAAATATCTGGATTCGCACGGCCAACGAACGTGCTATAGTATAATATAAGGATCCGCACGGCCAACTCACGTGCTGCAAGGCCAACTTACATGTTGTGGTATAATATCTCATAATCAGGCCCTCGGCCTCACTCAGTCATAAAGCTCTCCAGTCTCTCGGGCTCTCACCAATCACAAAATCAACCCAAACAACAATGATATGATACATCAATAATGAACAATATAGACTGAGATAAAATAATCAAGTAAGTTGTGACTGAGTATCAAACAACAATTTAAGCAGATAATTCAACATGTACACAACCTCTGTGGGTCCCAACAATACCAACATATAGCCTAAACATGGTTTCTAGCATGACTTATAGTCAAGTTTCCACAACATAGAGAGCACATAACCATCAACAAGTTATTCAGCTTTACAGTTTCCACGGGACGGACCAAGTCACAATCCCCTCGGTGCATGCCCACACGCCCGTCACCTAGCATGTGCATCACCTCCAAAGTAATCACATAATACCAACTTCCAGTTCATACCCTCAGGACCAGATTTTAAACTGTTACTTACCTCAGAACGTGCAATTCTTTACTCTACTATGACTTTGCCTCGCAAATCGGCCTTCGATTGCCTCGAATCTAGTCACAAATAATTAGTTTCAGTCAATAAAATTTATTGGAATTAATTCCATATGAAGATATAAAGTTTCCATACAACTCCAAATTTTAACTCCAAAAATCGCTCGTAGGGCCCACGTCTCGGAACCTGACAAAAATTACAAAATCCGGAAGTCCATTCAACCACGAGTCTAACCATACCAATTATACCAAAATCCGACCCCAACTGGACCCTCAAATCTTCAATTTAAACCAAGAGGGTTTTCTATATTTTTCAACTTAATTCACCCATTAAACGATTAAAACAATCATGGATTCGCGTAATTTAACCAATATTGAGTTAAGAACACCTACCCCATTATTTTCTCTGAAAATCTCCTAAACATCGCCTCTTCCCAAGCTCCAATACGTCAAAAATTAGAACTTAAACTCACTGCCTAGGTTGTTACTCTACGCGATCGCAAACATTCACACGCAATCGCGAAGAACAATTTTTCCACTGCCCAAATTATCTCTACGCGATCGTAGACTTTCCCACGCGATCACGATGCACAACATCACAGACGTACGCGATCACGGACCTAACCATGTGATCGCGAAGCACAATTATGTAATTTCCATTTCTGCCCCAATTCCTCTACGCGAACGCGACCTTCTTCACACGTTCGCGAATAACAGCCTCACATAGCTACGCGATCGTGTCCCGCTTCACGCGAACGCGAAGCACAAAAAATAATTACCTCATTAACCTTACGTGATCGCAGATATCCCCACGCGATCGTGAAGGAAAAAAACCTCCACTGACCAACTAATCCTACGCGATCACATACACATTCAAGTGATCGCGTAGAAGGAAAACAGTATTAGATATCAGAAAATTCCAGCAGCTGTTCCAGTCCAAATTTTTTATTCGTTAACCATCCAAAACTCACACGAGCCCCTTGGGACCTCAACCAAATATACCAACAAGTCCTAAAACGTCATACGAACTTAGTCGAACACTCAAATCACCTCAAACAACGCTAAAATCATGAATTACACCCCAATTCAAGCCTAATAAACTTTGAAATTTCTAATTTTTACAAACGACTCTGGAACCAATCAAATTACGTCCGATTGACCTCAAATTTTGCATACAAGTCATGAATGACATAACGGAGGTATTCTAATTTTCAGAATCGGATTCCGACCCCGATATCAAAAAGTCACCCCCGGTCAAACTTCCCAAAAATTCAACTTTCGGCATTTCAAGCCTAATTCCACCACTGACCTCCAAATAATTTTTCGGATGCGCTCCTAAGTCCAAAATCATCATACGGAGCTATTGGAATCATTAAAATTCAAATCCGAGATTGTTTACATATAGGTCCATATCCGATCAACTTTTCTAACTTAAATTTTCAATTATGAGATTAAGTGTGTCATTTCACTCTGAATTCCTTCCGGATCCGAACCAACTAACCCGATAAGTCACAGATCAACTGTATGGAATAAATTGTGTAGTAAATAGGGGAACGGGGCTGTAATACTCAAAATGATCGGTTGGGTCATGACACCTACGCTGGATTAAGTGATTAGATATTTTGAGTTTATGAGTACACGAGGTTTCCACTGTGGTGCATCACATACAATATATATTTTGGCATATAGATATATTGATGTCATATTCCTCATATCATGTAGATTTTATCTATTTTTCCTATACTGAGTTTAACTATTGAACTGCAATGCATGCCTACATTTCTGCACTGTTATTTTTGTACTAGACTGTACCTGTCGAGCTCGTCGCTACTTTCGACCCAAAGGTTAGTCTTGTTACTTATTGAGTTGGTTGTACGCATACTACACTCTGCACCTCATGTTCAGATCCAGGTATTCCGAATACAGTGTTTGTCAGATTTGAGGATTTATCTGTTAGAGACTATCAAGGTAGATGCTTGGCGTCCGCAGACCTTGACTCTCTTTTCTTTCAGTTATTATACTGTTCTATATTTTCATACAGTGTTCTTATCAGTCAGACTTTGTTATTATTTAGATGCTCATGTACTCAATGACACCGAATTTTGGGAGTGTACTTATTTAAGTATTTGTGAGATTTTATATTGAATTTAAATATTATGCTTTCAAACTTAAGATATTATTGTGATTTATTGAGGTTGTCGACTTGCCTAGTATTGAGATAGGCGCCATCAAGACATGCAAATTTTGGGTTGTGACAAGTTGGTATCAGAGCCTAGGTTACATAGGTCAACGAGTCATGAGCAGGTTTAGTAGAGTCTTGCGGATCGGTACGGAGATGTATGTACTTATCTTCGAGAGGTTGTCGAACCCTTAAGAAAATTTCACTTTGTTCTAGTCTGCCGTGCGAATTTGTTGATTCCAGAAACTTAATTTCTGTTATTCTATTCTCTCACAGATGGTGAGGGCATGTACTACCGAATCGGACGGTCAACCACCAGTTAGGGCCACGAGCTGTCGGGGTCGTGGTAGAGGTCGAGGCCATGGTAGAGGTTAAGGTGTAGCTCGTGTAGCAGTTGGAGTAGCACTGTAGCACCACCAGTTGCTCCAGCTCAGGAGCAGATTCCAGATATAGTTGAGCCGGTGGGGCCAACTCACGCTACAATTGTGCCTATTGTGATTCCAAGCCTTCAGGAGGCTTTAAGACAGATATTGACAGGCTTTAACCGCACCAACCACTTCTCAGGCTGGTTGAGGTACTCATACCCATGTCCCCCGTACTCCAGAGTAGGTAGTGTAGGGACTTCAGATACCGGGGCACTACCATTCCAGCCAGTTGTAGTTGCTCAAGCCCAGGTCGGCCATATTATGAATGACGAGGAGCAGAAGAGTTAGAGAGGTTTGGGAGACTCTGTCCTCCAACTTCCAGTGGATTTGAGTCCGAAGATGCTCAGAATTTCTTGGACAGATGCCAGCTGATGCTTCGTACAATGGGTATTCTGGAGACCAGTAAGGTCTCATTTACTATTTTTCAGTTAATCGGAGTAGCCTTTAGATGGTGGGAGACTTATGAGAGGAGCAGACCAGTTGGTGCATCACCACTTTCATGGCATAAGTTCTCCGTATTATTCTCCGTAGAGAGTTCGAGTATTTATGTCAGGAGGACCTACCCGTGACTCAATATAAGATGTGGTTTTCAGAATTGGCTCATCATGTAGTTTGGTTGGTTCCCACTGAGAGGGAGAAGATCAGGAGGTTCATTAATGGCCTCAACCAACAGTTCTGTTTTGTTATGGCTTTGGGAAATGTAGTAGGTGCTAAATTCGATGAGGTGGTTGACAATGCTCGACGGCTAGAAATGGTTCGTACTCAGGAGCGTGAGGAGAGGGAGGCCAAGAGATCTTGTGATCCTTGTAATTCCAGCGGTGTTCCTTCTGGGGGACAACCCTATCACAACAGGGTTCGTCCTTATAGGCCCACTCAGATAGATCGTTTAGCTCATCATGGCGCACCAGTTAGCCATGGTTCATATAGTGCTCGACAGAGTCAGTCTTCTTTTATTGCACTTTCAGCTTAGAGTTTATCTCGTGCACCATAAGTTCAGGGTTCATCTATACCAGGTTCTTCTGGTAGTTATTCTGGTTCTCAAGGTCCGCCTCAGAACTTGCCACAATACTTCGAAAGGGATTGCTATGAGTGTGGAGAGTTGGGTCATGTGAGGAAATATTGTCCCCGCCTTTTGCGAGGTCCAGTAAAGTAGAGAAGTTAGACTACGGCCCCTGCACCAGCTGCTATGCCACCCGTTCAGCCAGCTCGGGGTGGGGCTCAGGCAACTAGAGGTCTCCCTAGAGGGGGAGGTTGATCAGGTGGTGGCCAGGCCCGATTTTATGCTATTCCTACCAGGCCAGATGTTGTTACTTCAGTTGCAGTAATCACATGTATTGTCTAAGTAGGACACTGGAGAGCTTCTATATTATTTGACCCTGGTTCCACATATTCGTATGTATAATCATATTTTGTTCGTAATTTGGATATGCCCCGTGAGTCCTTAGTTTCACATATTCGTATCTACAACCGTGGGCGACACTATTATTGTGGACCGTGTGTATCTGTCGTGTGTGATAACTATTGGAGGACTAGAGACTAGATTTGATCTCTTATTGCTTTGTATGGTTGACTTCTATGTAATCTTGGGTATGGATTGGTTGTCTCCATGTCATGTTATTCTGGATTGTCACGTAAAAAATGTGACGTTGGCGATACTGGGATTGCCGAAGGTCAAGTGGAGAGGTTCTCTAGATTATATTCCCAGCAAGGTAATTTCTTACTTGAAGGCCCTACCGTTGATTGGGAAAGGGTGTTTGTCAGATTTGGCCTTTGTGAGAGATGTTGATGCAGACACTCCTACAATTGATTTTGTATCGGTAGTGCGAGACATTTCAGATATAGTTCCTGTAGGCCTACTAGGTATGCCACCCGACAGGGATATTGACTTGGTGTCGGGCACTCAGCCCATTTCTATTTCTCCGTATCATATCGCACGAGCTGAATTGAAAGAGCAACTTCAGGAACTTCTTTATAAGGCGTTTATTAGGCCTACTGTGTCTCCTTGGGGTGCACCAGTTCTATTTGTGAATAATAAATATGGTACTATGCGGATGTGCATCGACTACAGAAAGTTGAACAAAGCTACAATCAAGAACGAGTATCCTTTGCCACGTATTGATGATTTATTTGACCAGCTTCAGGGAGCGAGGGTGTTCTCAAAAATTGATTTGAGGTCTGGGTATCATCAAATGAAGATTCGGGATTCATATATTCTAAAGACGACATTCAGGACCCATTATGGTCACTATGAATTTCTCGTGATGTTGTTTGGGATGACCAACCCCCCAGCAGCATTTATACATCTAATGAATAGTGTATTTCAGCCTTACCTTGACTCGTTTGTCATAGTGTTCATTGATGATATCTTGGTGTACTCACGTAGCCAGGAGGAGCATGCCTAGCATTTGAGGATTGTACTACAATGGCCGAGGGAGAATAAGCTTTATGCTAAGTTCTCCAAGTGTGAGTTTTGGCTTAGTTCAATGGCATTCTTGGGGAACGTGGTGTCCAGTAAGGGGATTAATATGGATCCAAAGAAGATAGAGGGGGTTCAGTGTTAGCCTAGACCGTCCTCGACTATGGAGATTTGGAGCTTTCTCGGATTAGCCGGTTATTTTCATCACTTTGTGGAGGGCTTCTTGTCTATTGCATCTCCCTTGACTAATTTGACCCAGAAGGATGCTCCATTCAGGTGGTCGGACGAGTGTGAAGAGAGCTTTCAGAAGCCCAAGACTTCTTTGACCACAACTCCAGTTTTAGTTTTGCCTTCAGTTTCAGGCTCTTATACAGTGTATTGTGATGCTTCTCGAATTGGTATTTGGTGTGTCTTAATGCAGGAGGGTAGAATTATTGCTTATGCTCTGCGCCAGTTGAAGCCACATGAAAATAACTACTATGTTCATGATTTAGAGTTGGCAGCTATTGTTCATGCATTAAAGATTTGGTGTCACTAACTCTATGGTGTGTCTTGTGAAGTATTTACTCACCATCAGAGTCTTCAACACTTATTCAAATAAAAGGATCTAAATTTGAGGCATCGTAGATGGTTGGAGTTGCTAAAGGACTATTATATTACTATTTTGTATCATCCCGGGAAGACCAATGTGGTAGCCGATGCCTTGAGTAAAAAGATGGTGAGTATGGTAGCCTTGCATTAATTCATGTTGGTAAGAGGCCTCTTGCAGTTGATGTTCAGGCTTTGGCAAACCAGTTTATGAGATTAGATATTTCGGATCCCAGTCGGGTTCTAGCTTGTGCGGTTTCTCGTTCTTACTTATATGACCGCATCAGAGAGCACCAGTATGATGATCCCCATTTGCTTGTCCTGAAGGACACGGTTCAGCACGGTGATGCCAAAGATGTTACTATTGCGGATAATGGGATGTTGAGGATGCAGGGTCGGATTTGTGTACCAAATGTAGATGGGCTACGTTAATTGATTCTTGAAAAAGCTCACAGTTCGTGGTATTCCATTCATCCGAGTGTTGCTAAGATGTACCAGTATTTAAGGCAGTGCTATTGGTGGAGAAATATGAAGAAAGATATAGTTAGGTATGTAGCTCGGTGTTTAAATTGTCAACAGGTGAAGTACGAACATCAGAGATCGGGTGGATTGCTTCAGAGACTTGAAATTCCGAAATGGAAATGGGAGCATGGTACCATGGAATTCGTAGTTGGACTCCCACAGACTTTGAGGAAGTTTGATGTTGTTTGGGTGATTGTGAATCGGTTGATCAAGTCCGCATATTTTATTCCAATCGGTACTACTTATTCTTCGGAGTGGCTGGATGAGATTTATATCCGCGAGATTGTTAGCCTTCATGGTGTGCCAGTGTCCATCATTTCATATCGGGGCACGCAGTTTACATCATAGTTTTTGAGGGCAGTACAGCGAGAGTTAGGCACACAGGTACAGTTGAGTACAACATTTCACCCTTAGACGGATGGACAGTCCGAGCGCACTATTTAGATATTGGAAGATATGCTACGTGCTTGTGTTATAGATTTTGGGGGTTCTTGGGATCAATTTCTGCCACTTGCAAAATTTGCTTACAATAACAGCTACCAATCGAGCATTCAATTGGCTCCATATGAGGCTCTGTATGGGAGACAGTGTCGGTCTCTGATAGGTTGGTTTGAGCCGGGTGAGGCTAGGCTATTGGGTACTGATTTAGTTTAGGATGCTTTGGAAAAGGTTAAATTGATTTAGGATCAACTTCACATGATGCAGTCTAGACAGAGAGTGATGCTGACCGAAAGGTTCGCGATGTTGCTTACATGGTAGGAGATAAGGCATTACTCCGAGTTTCGCCTATGAAGGGTGTTATGATGTTTGGAAATAAGGGCAAGTTGAGTCTTAGGTATATTCGACCTTTTGAAATACTTAAGAAGATTGAAGAGGTGACTTATGAACTTGCATTGCCGCCTAATTTATCGGTTGTTCATCTAGTGTTTCATGTATCTATGCTCCGGAAGTATGTCGGAGATCAATCTCATGTTTTGGATTTCAGAACAGTTCAGTTGGATAGTAATTTGCATATGATGTGGAGCTGGTGGCCATTTCGGACCGGCAGGTTCAAAAGTTGAGATCAAAGGACATAGATTTAGTGAAAGTACAGTGGAGAGGCCAGCCAGTTAGAGAAGCTACTTGGGAGACTGAGCGGGAGATGCGGAGCAAATATCCACACCTATTTGAGACTCCAGGTATAATTCTAAACCCGTTCGATTATGAACGTTTATTTAAGAGGGGGATAATGTAACTACCCGGTCGGTCGTTCTGAATATTACAGTCCTATTCCCCCATTTATACTCAATTTGTACTTTACAGTTTTTATGTGACTTGTCGGGGTAAGTAGTTCGGGTCCGCTGAGGTTTTGGAATGAATTGGAACACTTAGTTCCCAAGTTTAAAGCTTAAGTTGAAATAGTTGACCGAATATTGACTTATGTGCAAACGACCCCGAAATAGAGTTTTGATAATTCCAATAGCTTCGTATGGTAAATTTGTATTAAGAAGCGTATCCGAAAAATTATTTGGAAGTCCGTAGTTAAATTAGGCTTTAAATGGCTAAAATAGAAATTTCAATTTGAAGTTTGACCGAGGAGTTGACTTTTTGATATCGGGGTCAGAATCCGATTTTGGAAATCAGAATAGGTCAGTTACTTCATTTATGACTTGTGTGCAAAATTTGAGGTCAATCGGACTTGATTTGATAGGTTTCGGCATCGAATGTAGAAGTTGAAAATTCTTAGTTTCATTAAGCTTGAATTGGGGTATAATTCGTGATTTTAGCATTGTTTGATTTGATTTGAGGTCTTAGCTAATTTAGTGTGATGTTTTAGGACATGTTGGTGTGTTTGGTTGAAGTCCTGGGCGCCTCGGGTGAGTTTCAGATGATTAATAGATTCAATTTTGGACTTGGAACTTTGCTGGAATTTTTCTGCTGCACTATCTGATTTCCTTCATCGCGTTCGAGAGAGGGGTCTCGCATTCGCAAAGGGGAATTGGAGGCAGGCAAGATTTTCTCTTCGCGTTCGCGAAGGGTTGGGCAGGTTGTGCATCGCGAATGCGAGACGATGGTCATGTTCGCGAAGAAGAGAGAGATAGTTAGGGGAGACCTAACGCATTGGCCTATGCGTTTGCGAGTGAGTTTCCGCATTTGCGAAGGCCTGGGATTTTTGGTCATCGCGTTCACAAAAGTGAAATTCTGGGCAGCACATTTTTGTGCTTCGCGGACAAAAAACAGGGGTCGCATTCGCAAAGAAGAAAAGCCTGGACATAGAATTTAAGTTCTAAAAATGAGACTTCGTCCCATTTTCCATTTTTACTGGTTTGGAGCTCGGGGAGAGGCGGTGTTTGGGAGAATTTCCAGAAAAATAACGGGGTATGTGTTCTTAACTCAATTTTGTCAAATTACCCGAATCTATGGTTGTTATTAACATTTAATTAAGTTGGAAAATTTTGAAAACCTTCTTGGTTAAATTCGAAGATTTGAGGGTCGAGTTGATGTCGGAATTTGATAAAATTGGTGTGGTTAGACTCGTGGTTGAATGGGCATTCATATTTTATAACGTTTGTCGGGTTCTAATCTGTGGGTTCCACAGGCGATTTTTGAGTTAAATTTCGGATTTTATTGGAAAATTAGTATTTTTATATGGAATTAATTCTAATAATTTGTATTGACTGAATCGAATTAATTGTGATTAGATACGAGGATTACGGAGGTCAATTTGCGAGGCAAATACATAGAGGAATAAAGAATTATACGGTTTGAGGTAAGTAACATTTCTAAACTTGGTTCTGAGGGTATGAATCCTTGAATTTTGTGTTATATCAATTGTTTGGAGGTGACGCACATGTTATGTGACGGGCGTGTGGGCGTGCACCATAGAAATTGTGATTTAAATAAATTTTGTAGTGTTGAAAATAAAAATTAAAGGATCATGTTATTATCCGCATATTCTCCACGTGTTAGAGAAATGGAGTTGAGACTCGTATTAAAGATCATTTTTAGGCTACGTGCCGATATTTGGGGACCCATGTGGTCTTATTTCTATTGAATTAATGGTTTTAAAACGTACATTTCATACTCAATAATGTTCATCCATTGTGAGGATATTTGTTGAATCGAGCTGCGGATCGCAGCAGACCATATTGGCTTTATATATGTTATTAATTTATGGATCGGGGTTGCACGCCGTAGTAGGCCTTATTATTATGGGATCGGACTGCACGCCACAGTAGGCCATATCGTCTTTATATAGCGCTTGGGCTGAAGGAGCCACTCCGGAGTCTGCACCACCCATAATGAGCGCAGTTGATATGTATATTTTGGATGGACTTCCTAGGGCATGGAGTAGCCTTATTTATTTATTTATATTAGGGATGGATCTTCCTTGGAATGGATCTTTCCTAATGATATATATTTGGGGATGGATCTTCCCTGCCATGGATCTTGCCTAATGATATATATTTGGGGATGGATCTTCCCCTGGCTAGATTGGCTTTATACAGTACTGAGTGTCTGACTATCAGTTGATGTGTGTGTGTGTGTGTGTGTGTGTGTGTGTGTGTGTGTATATATATATATATATATATATATATATATATATATATATATATATATATATATATATATATATATATATATATATATATATATGGGATGGATCTTCCCTGGGCTGGATTGGTCATATACAATACTAAATGATTGAGTATTTTGAGATTGTGAGTACACGAGGATTCCACTGTGGTACATCACATACAACATATATTTTGGCATGTAGATATAAAGATGTCATAATCCTCATATTATGCAGATTTTGTCTATTTTTCATGTACTAAGTTTAACTGTTGAACTGGAAAACATGCCTACATTTCTGTACTGTTATTTTTGTACTAGACTGTACCAGTCGAGCTCGTCACTACTTTCAGTCCAGAGGTTAGTCTTGTTACTTATTGAGTTGGTTGTACTCATACTATACTATGCACCTCGTGTGCAAATCCAGGTACTTCTGGATACGGTGGTTGTCAGATTTGAGGATTTATCTATTGGAGACTATTAAGGTTGTTGTTTGGCGTCCGTATACCTTCTCTCTTTCCTTTCAGTTATTGTACAGTTCTATATTTTAAGACGGTGTTCTTATCAGTCAGACTTTGTTATTATTTAGATGCTCATGTACTCAGCGACACCGGGTTTTGGGAGTGTACTTATATCAGTATTTGTGAGATTTTATATTAAATCAAAATATTATGTTTTCAAACTTAAGAGATTATTGTGATTTATTCATGTTGTCCGCTTGCCTTGTATTGAGATAGGCGCTATTACGACATGCGGATTTTGGGTCGTGACACCAGGGAAGGTAAGCTGGGAACAAATTGGGACGGTCCATACAAAATCACAGCAAAAGCGAATAAAGGTACATTTCAGCTAGAAACATTGGAAGGAAAGCTATTACCAAACAACTGGAATATCATCCACCTCAAATACTTCAACTTCTAAAGGAAAGAGTGTCCTCCAAGCCATACTCTTTTTTCCCTCACTAGAGTTTTGTCTAGTTGGGTTTTCTCATGGAGGTTTTTAACGAGGCGGCGAAGGGAACACTCCAAGTCAAAGTACGTGAAAGCTAAGTCTGGTTACTATTTCATTGCTCGACCTCTCACTACTCTCCATATCAACCAATGAAGGGACTAGATAGACCGGGACTGGGACTGGAACGCCAGCAAATACCCAAAATCTGTAAATTCCTTCAAGTATGAAACAAATGCAACAATGTCAAGGCAATAAACTTTACACTTACTAGCGCATTTCTCTCAAATTCAGGTTATGTTCGACTTCACTCGAATTAACACCTACCGGCCCTCGGCTATAATTAAATTCAGATTATGTTCGACCTCGCTGGAACTAATACTTACCGGGCCTCTGCCATAATTAAATTTAGGTTATGTTTGACCTCGCTCGAACTAACACCTACCGGCCCTCGGCCATAATTAAATTTAGGTTATGTTCGACCTCGCGCGAACTAACACCTACCGTCCCTCGGCCATAATTAAATTCAGGTTATGTTCGACCTCGCTCGAACTAACACCTGCCGGCCCTCGGCCATAATTAAATTCAGGTTATGTTCGACCTCACTCGAACTAACACCTACCAGCCCTCGGCCATAATTTAAGTAAGGTCATGTTCTACCTCGCTCAAACTAACACCTACCGGCCCTCGGCCATAATTTAATTTAGGTTATGTTCGACCTCGCTCGAACTAACACCTACCGGCCCTCGACCCTAACTAAACTCAAGATGTGTTCGACTTCGCTCGAACTAACATATACCGGCCCTCGGCCACGACTACGTTCAAATATGTTCGACCTCGCTGGAACAAGAAACATAAGCCAAAAACATGCAAGTATAGAAAAACTAACCACATAAAAGGAAACATATGCAGAAAAAATATGGGCATTCCACTTCATACTTAAACATTTTTTACAAAGACTCGAGAAGACGCCGGCAAAAATACACAAGCTTATAAAAAATAAAAAATAAAGAGGAAAACTACTGGTCACCTCCATCGGGATCATCATCACCATCGCCCTAACCGCCGATGTAACACCCCGAAAAATTTTGAAGTAATTAAATACTATTAAAAAAGTTGATGTGCGCTAATTATATTATTTTATATGCAGACGAGGACTATTAATGTGATGGAAATCAATTGGATATGATAATAAATGTACGAGGAATATTATAAGTGATGTGGGTTCTAAGGAGAGCCCTAATTCCAAATCAAGTTGAAAATTTCATGATAGACTAAAGTTCCAAATGAGTACGCACAAGACCAAACTTTGGACGAGCATATATATATATATATATATATATATATATATATATATATATTTATGTGATGTATGACCTATCAAGTTAAAGATCTTCGTGTCTAGTTTTTAACGCTTCAAACCGTTCGTCATTTAGACACTCCTACAAGACGTTATGACCAAATTACCAAAGGCTGGAAAAATGTGATTCTGCTGTCTCATGTGCGACCGCAAAATTATTATGCGATCGCGAAAGTGCTTCTGCAATCGCAAAACTGGTCACAGAATGGACCAGTACAACTCGGTTTTTGGCACCGATTTTGCGGTGCATTTTGCGACCCTCATAGCTATTCTGCGGTCTATTATGCGACCGCAAACCTAATTTCGGAGGGTTAATTTTTCTATTTTTATAACACGGCCCCATTTTAATAAATAGCCTTTGGGGCTTATTTTGGGGAAATTATCTAAGGTTCTTTAGAGAGAAGTGAGAGTGTTATAGAGAGAGGAAGTAGATGAAGTATTTTGTTCATCAATATCTTGCCCAAGCTTTGAAATCCAACAAGGAAATATCACAAGATCATCATCTAAGAGGTAAGATTCAAACCCCTAATCTTCAATTTCGAGTTTGGGGTAAAAGATGGGTGATTTGGAGTATGATTCTTGGGTGTGAAAGTATTATTTACACACGCTTGTACTAATAAGGTTTGTGGGAAGATTGTTGAGCTCATATAAGTGAAGATTGGGTAGTGGAGTGAAGAAAATCTTCTAGAAGAACCTTGTAGTTAAATTTGCACACCTAGTGTTTGATAAAATGCTCAAATAAGCTGAGACCATGAATATCTTCCTAATTATAGTTCAATTTTGTTATGTCTCAAAATAGATTGGGATTGCTAGAATTTTCGGAACGTTGTAGTAATTTAAGGAAAGCTCAAAGCGAGGTATGTTGGCTAAACTTTATCTCTTAGAATTGAATTTCATGATGTTCCCGTAAGTTCCAAGTATGGTTGTCTCAAGTTCCTTATTCTATGTTTTTCGAGTTGTGCCCAATAAATTCGATTGTCCCGAATAAGCAGAGTGATGAGAATTGTGTAATCAAAACTTGTTCCGAATGTTCCTATCACATTATGTTATCCTTTGGGAATGTGTTCAATAATGACATATGTATTAAAATGCTATGTCTTTGAGTCGTGTTCCAAATGAAGGTTATGATGCCAAATTGTGTGAGAAAATCTCAATGATCTTAAGATTCTTAATTGCTCATATATGTACATAAAGTCTTGATTGAAAATGTCTTATTGTTGATAATCTATAAAGATGGTTGGAAGTGAAATAAGTGAATTAGGGTTATAGAGTGTGGCCAACATGCCAAGAATTTAAGTTATGATTGTGGCCAGTAGTGTGCAAATAAAATTGCACGTGAATTGGGGTTATAGAGTGTGGCCAACTTCGAAAATAAAATTGCCTAAGAGCTTTTGTACTCAATTCATGCCCATAAGTGGTTGCTTTAACTAATGCTTTGCTTTATAAATATATCCAGTGTGATTCGAGTTCTTACATACTCGTATGTTGAAATTGTACATTGTCAATTTTGGGGAGGAGTATTGCAAGAATAAAAATTGTATTGTTTTTTTTTTTATGAGTGTTTCTATTGCTGGTTGGTATGCCCCATTCTTTGGCAAGAAACCATTTGTGTTTAAAGTTCCCATTACAAATGGATTTGAAGTATATGATTTCTGAAATATTCTATACGTTGGTATTTGATGGTGATCTTTGAAATTGAAAGAGGTGAAAGTATGGAATATCAAATACGGCCATCGTGCCAAGAATGAAGAATCTTATGTATGGCCAAATGAGCCAAGGAAATATTACCGTTGTGAATGACTGGAAATACTAATGAGAATTTATACAATGTGAAAGATGTTGAGGTGAGTATAATTGTATTTATGTTATCTCTGTGTGCAAATCAAATAAAAATATTTTTGGGAGTATCATTAGCAAAACCGAGGAAGGGTGGGTCATAAGGCCCACACCTGTAACTACACATGCCAGTGTAGAGGGGATTGTGATTATTCCCCTTATTTGGGATGAAATTGAAATATTGGAGAAATGGTGATATTATTCCCCTTAATTAGGATGAAACTGGTAACAATTGTGGATTGGAAAAGTCAACCCACACGGCACATGTGGGAAGGCGACCTAGCTGATCGGGTGGAGATCGGACGCCATGTTGCGCACATGGTGGTACTACTCTTGGTAACAACTTTCTTTCGCATCACATGTCAAACCACATTGTTCGTGGGGAGATGGCCTAGCCGATCGGGCGTGATCGGAATCCGTGCTAACAAAGACGGTGGTATATCGGTGCTAATGATCTCCCAACCAAAATTATATATGTTCATATTTTGAAAATTATTATGTTTTAACTGGACATTTGGATATCATTGATTGTGATTTGCTGTTTCTATGTGTTGCCTTTTCTTACATGGGCATTCTATTTTGAAAAAGGACTTTTAGCTATACATACTAGTGTTATTCGACAGTACTAATATCCCTTTTGCCGGAGGCGCTGTATCTTTAATGGATGCAGGTGGTTCTACAGCAGGCGACATTGATCAGTGATAGCAGTACACTCTTTTCAGCTGATTTGATGAGCCCCACTTCATTTCGGGGTCATGTATCATTTGTTTCTCATGTACTGTGTTTTGAGGTATAGCTGGAGCCTTGTTGCCGACATTTCCATATTACTCTTCCATTGTACTTAGAGGCTCCGTAGACAGGTTGTGGGTTGTGGTTGATGTTGGGAATTGAACTAGAAATGTTGGTATTTGGAAATCATATTTTTCATTAATTCTATAAACTCGTAATATTTTGAAAATTATGAATGAAGCTGCTAATGAGAATGAAAATGAAGTTGTTAATAAAATATTTCCAGTGTTTGATTAATGGAGTACATCTACTCCTTATTCATGGATGAGTTTGGATAGAAGGAAATCTAACAGGCTTGCTCTGTCGGGTTCTCTCGGTTGAGCGTCGTTCGCGTTCCCCGTGTTTGGGGCGTGACAGCCGATACTGGGTCGTCTCGATCTTCCTCTTTATCATCACCATCTCCCTCAGGGTAGGCAGCATCATACCAGGCATTCTCGTCAAGATGGTCTACACCCCCGTCCCCCTCATCATCACCAACTTCAGGCGTGGCAGGATCATATCCACAAGCGACCCGAGCCTCGCGTGCCTTAACACGAACATCATCAAGAGCGATCGCAAAAATAGACCCCACCTTATACAAATCTCGAAACATGTCCAACTGTGCTTCAACATGAATCCATTCCTCGTACAGGTCCCGAGGAACGTTTGGGAAATTTGAAGTTCGAGAGGAAGACGGTTATGCAAGTTCGAGAGGGAGTTGTCTTTTTCCAGCTCTCCGATCCTCTCCTTCAATCTATCTTCTTTTGCCTTCGTCGTAGATTGATCAATCTCCCACTCGAAAACACTATCTTCCTATTTACCAACTCTATCATCTCCAATATTCTCCGAGCCTCCAAATGGGAAGACTCCGCCTTCTCAAGCTCGCTCTGATTCTCGGCGACTTCGCCATGAAGGACCTCCATCTGTAGCCGACACTCTTCTAATTGCTTGAGCAACTCGATCACTTGCGTCTGAAGGTCGCCACATTGGCCTCTACGGCTTTGCTGACTTCGAGCTCTTCCTCCCTACTTCTCAACGTCCCACCAAGGACACTAGACTTCTCGATGAGTCTCACCATCTCGTCATCCTTCTCATTCAATTCATCACAAAGGGCCTGCAAATTGTTGCCCTCACCAAACCGTATGCGAAACTCACGGTACTTGACGCGGTACTCGAAATATTTGGTTGCATCCTCTCAAATATTGCCTTACGCTTCTCCTCCATTCAGGCACTTTCAATCTCCAAATGCATGGTCTACAGTCATTTAAAAAAAGGAAAGAAAAAATGAGAATGCCCACACTAACAAAGGTAAAGCACTAAACAAAAAAAAAAGACAGGAAGACGAAGCCCTAAAATACTCACCCTCAGAGCAAGGCCGATTATGCTCCTCGACAAGGTAACATCGTCCAGCTCTTTGAGGGTTTCACCTTCTACGTCAGAGAAAAGAGGGTCGAGGACAGGGACTACGTTCTCTGTATTCTTCAACAGATCACGATCCATGGGGATCGCAATGTTCCTCATAAATCCCTCCAGCCTTACCTCGAACTGGGTAAACCCTTCCTTTATCATCCTCAGGTCAGCATCATCAATATCAGAACCCGTCTCATAGCCTTCTTCAGCAACGCATTTTCCTCCTCGATGGCGGAGGTTCAACATCGGCCCCCTATAAAATTTGGGCGAACAGGTGCATCAGGTGTCGAAGTGTGATCTCAACCCCGGCCAACTCCACGAACTTGGTGAGCATCCTTATGAGCTTGTTAATATACGACGCGAGTTGAGCCGGGCCAATGTCGTATAAGTGATAGAATTCCTCCGCCAGCGGGAGGAGGGGAAAAGTGTAGCCGATGTGAAAGGGGTAAGCGTAGAATGCGCAATACCCAGCACGGTGGTGATGCACCGTATCCCACCCGGCAAGGATCAACTCGACGTGATGAGGAAGGTCATACTTAGCCTTGAGCTCTAACAAATCAGCCTCCTTCATCGCCGACTTAAAGGTTCCGGGTTCGGCTTCAGGCAGTTTTGAGAAATCAGGGGGTTACGAGGAACTATCTCTTCCACAGTGAGGAAACTTCCATCCTCTGCAGCAGTGGGAACGTTCTCTGCATGAGGAGGAAGAAGAATCGCTAGAGGGACCGGGTCACTTCCCTCGCTGGGCGCAGAAGGTATGTTAGACATATTTTCAACAAAAGAGAGGAAGGTATCAAACAACGGAGAATTTAAAACGATAAGGATTGTTGGAGCAGAAGGAAAAGATACACAATAATGGAAGAGGAAGAAGAAGATATAGGGTTTCGGTGCAAGAATTTCGTAAAGTTTGAAATTATACCCTGGCACCGTAATCGAAGCGGCAGATTCAATCAAATGATGCATGCGAAATGAAGCAACGCATCGGGAAAATGCGTCATAATGATGCATGACCTCATGACATCACCTTGATTCATGGACAGTACAACTCCAAAGTTTGCGGCTCACAAAGGACCACGTTGCCAGCTCGCCCCAATCATCACGACCCGGTCAGCTCGTCCAATCATTTCGACCGCAATAAACGAAATCCGTTCATCAAGCCCGCCTGAGGCCGGCTTCAATAAGCGAAAGGACTAACTGTATGGGTAAAAATCTGCCCTGGAATATTTAAGATAAGATAACACTAAAGAAAGAGTCATCGAGTCGTCGTTAGTCGAGGTAGACCAGGAAGCAGTGAGACTCGTGGTCGCGATGTCAATAATGGTCGAGGTCGAGCACTGTTGATGAAGCTGTAACGACTAATTTTCGAAATAGGATATTAAAGAGAATATTCTAGTGGATATTCTCTGCACTTGTACTATTAGGGTTTAGTAGGAAAATGTCTCATATAAATAGAAAAAGAGACAATGATATGAGGCCTGTGACATTCAATTAGAAAAGAATAGACTTTTGACAAAAGATTCGCTCTCTCTTACTAAGATACAAACACTATCTTTTCATCAATATTGTTTCATACTTTTCCATCAGATCCAAGAATAATTCGAACATTATAGAATTTGTCTGTCACTTATCATTGTAAGGAGAAACAACCATCTAGTTCATCCTTTATTGGGTGAATTACCCCTCCTATTTACTTAATTGTCATATATTGTTATTCATTGCTATTGAATGTTATATTATTGCTCATACTTTTTGAATAGTTATTGCATGCTGCTGTCATTCTTCTACCAGATTTATTTGACGCTAATCACGTTTTCGGAATTCACATCTAAAAATATTATTATTAACTAGGTTTAACCTATTATCACACAAATTTTGATTATTTAAATCAAAAGTTATATTTTTTGGTCAACTGATGGAACTAATTGCGTCCATTCGCCTGAGATTTGAGTAATCCAAGTTAATTAGTTTTAACTTTCAAACCTCTCTGCACATACTCCTTCCTCCAAAAAATAAAAAGGGAAGGAAAAGAACGAAGGAGAGAAAAAGAAGAGACAGTATTTGACACCTTTGAAGGCGTGTAAAAAAAGATATCAAGTCATTTGGGCTTATTCAACTTTAGAATTTTGAGACAAGATTGTACTAAATAACAGCAACTTTGCAGGCAATTCACGTTGAAATTAAAGCAATATGGTCGGTGAATTTTTTGACCTTAATTTAGGGGACTTATAGCGTCAATTTTTTTGTTTTTGTCGAAAGTACTTATTTTCAACGTTAAGATATTTCGTCAAATTTTATAGAAAAAAAAGTAATTTTAAGTAGAAATTGAAATAATTTTTGAGAAGCACAATATATAGTTTTTTTTCAAAAATATTTTTTTTAAAAGAACTTTTGAGAAAATTACGTTTAGAAGCACTTTTGAGAAAATTTGATCAAAAATTAATTGTTGTTCAAAACTATTTTTTAAATTAATTAATTAAATATAAATTATTTCTCACTAAAAATATCTTTTTTAAAAGTATTTTTCGCAAATTTTAAAAGTTTAGCCAAATAGGCTGTTGGAAGTTGCACTCTCCAGTTTCCATGTTTTTTTTTTTTTTTTTGGGTAATTCCAGTTTCCATGTCTATCATCATCTACTTATTTACTTTTGCAAATTGGAGGTAAAATTACTGAATTCCCCTTGACGTTTTTTGAGTTCTATTTGTAACTCTGGCTAGGCATAACTAATATCTTTATATTGGTCAAATATCATGTACAAATCGAACCAAAAAATTGTAGTAAAACGAAAAGTCAAATCAAATCGATTAAAAACCCGATTAGGTTTGACTTGATTTGGTTTGATATTGAGTAAAAAAACTCTAACCCAACCGACATATAAATATATAATTTTTATATATACTTTTAAGACTTTTTATAGAATTTTCTTTTAAAAATGTCTAGAAATATTTGTGATTCTCTTGTGGGATGTAATATTTAGTTAAATATGAAGTGCTCCATATTTATTAACTTTAAATAATAGGTTGTAAGATCACTTTCTTATCAAGTGTTAGTGAAATACGTCAATCTCTTTGTTCTTCCATATTCATATGTCAAGATCTATTAAATTTTTATATCTTTTTTCGAATTTGAAATGGTACTTCTATAATTTAATAGTATTAAATAGAACATATTGTTATATAGGTTCATATTTATTTTATGTTTAATTATTAAATTCGATTAACCTTGAAAGTATACATGAGACGACTAAAAAATAACTATCATGTATTACTAAGAAAATTCTTTATAAGAATATTTTAATAGATCATATATTTGTCATTTTTTTCCATTTTGACTAAACATATATTTTCTTATAAAAAAAATTTAACAAAGTAAGATTGAAATAATATTCATATAACAAAAAAAACCTCGAAAAATCCTACAAAACCGAACCAATCCAAACCGATAAAGTTGATTTGATTTGATTTTGATAAAAACCGAACTAGCCCGGTCCATGTACACCCCTAAATACAGTGATAACATCCTGAATTTAACATAATCTTTTTCATTTAAGCATCTTATCTCTGAATAATACCTACTGAACACCTTATGTTTATATTTTTCGTTTTACAATTATCCATGGTTTTCAGAAAAGCCTAACAAATTCAAAGTACACGTATAATCATCTAAGGTCAAAATCGTATATATTCTAACCTTCTTATTTTTATTCCATAACAATCTTACTTGTTTTCTCCTGCTAATAATGGACATTTCTTTTATCGGCTTATTTGTTGTCTTTGCTGAAGTCTCATTGTCATAAAGCAATTAATTTTTTGACGAGAGGATTGACTTTAAAACTTTTGCTATATGGACCTTTTCTTGTAAAAGTTAAGTGCCATCTTCTTTGCATCGCCCACTTTAGAGTATTAGGGGCCTATTTTCCTTCTCTACTTGGTTAGAGGAACAGTTTGCACGTATAACTTATGGACTGTATTCATTCTGCGGCAAATTAATAATGGAAAGTTAAATACCTTTGTTGTTGCAATGTTATTTTATATTATGTAGGAATGAGACTTGCCTAATTATAAAACGTGACCACTTGAGGTTTAAGGTTGCCGATTAATTAGCACTTGCTATTTAGATAGAAGGTTTAATTTGAAATCTTCCAAATACTAATTCTTGCTACAATGGTTTAATTACACTGATAACATAAAATATTACCATATCAAATCCTAAAAACTTTTGAAAAGTTATTGAGTATTCATGTCTTTCCTTGTAGCACAAAATGCATGTCCACTAGATTAAAGAGGTATTTAAATGCCAAATGTAGTTCGTGATCGAGGGATATAATGTGGAGACTCGATTGTGGTGTTAGGAGGGAAAGAATCCGGTCTTTGTCCTGATTTTCTATAAATTAAAAATATTTCCTTCTCATTTAGTGACATCCACAATGTAACCTTAAAGCGTTTGAGAGTCCTATTTAGGGGCAGAATTTGTGAGACATGTGTTGCATGACACTTGTGTGTGCCTCTTTGTGAGGTTGTTCTCTCGATATTTTGTTCTCGCTTTTATATAGTGGATTTCTCATCTCGATCTGCATGTGGACGTATGTTAATTGACTGAACCACGTTAAATGTTTGTGTCTCTTTTAGTATATTTCTCTTTTGTTGTCTAATTTATCATTGTCAATAATATGATTTGTAGCTTCCGTGCAACACCTAATTATTTCGATCTACGTTGACTTCAAAATGTTTTCAATGTTATTTGAAGTGAAATTTCACAAATCGTCTTCATTCGTATGTATCAATTATCAATACACATATTTAGTTTAATGGATCCTAGTTGTGCAAGACGACTCGAAGTTAAAAAAAACAAATTGGCAAAGTGAAAAGAAAAACAAAAACAGTAAAGAAAATGAAAGATGAGGAAAAAAAGAAAGCAAATATTGGTTAATTTTTCTCTCTATGATTGTTGGCACTCCCAAAATAAGGAAAGTAGTTGTGTGCATCACATGGGAGATTGGCTATGCCGAAAGAACCTTTAAGATGCATTGAACAAGGTCATTCAATACATAGATAAAGAGGAAATAGGGGAACATGCCATGAAATTAGAGATCTTAATCAAGATTTGTGACCATTTTTGTTTCTCATTGTTTCCCCTATGATAGAAATTAAAGTTTAAGAATCTAATCTTTTGTTTAGGATAGAACCCTCTAAATCGAATATTTCTTTTCAACTTTTCGTCGTGACAATTCGCATGTTATTACTCAAGAAAGAGTTTGAATCTCTCGGGTAGGATTTCAAGAAAAGAGAGGGAAAAAAGATGTATTTCACAAATTAGTCGTTAGAAAAAAAGTTCACACTTTAGTAGTTAGAAAAGATTTCGCACATTAGTAGTTTCAGCCTCTTTTGATTTATAGGCTATGAAAAGGTTCTAAGCCAAGAAAGTTAAAGGGCCCGTTTGGCCATAATTTGTTTTTTACTTTTTTTCGGGATATTTTTATTTTTTTCGGAATCAGTATTTGGCCTTGAAAATTTCAAGTTAAATTTCAGAATTTTTCGAAAATTTGAAAGTTTCCGAAAAGTTATTTTTCAAAATTTTCAACTCAAACCACTCGTAAAAATATAAAAACGGCTCCAAATTGTAGTCATGTCCAAATACAATTATAATTTTCAAGTATTATTTTTATTAAAAAAAAATTTACTTTTTCGTTGAATGTTACACTTCTTATGTCCAAACGCCCACTTAATTGTAGTATTTAATTAAGACTGCCAATAAGAGGGAAAGCATTTCCAACGAAATATGCAATTGTCATGAAATGAGGTCCCAATTGTTTCTTGAGAAATAAACGTCATCCTAGAAGACTGCTTTGGACTATTTGATCTTCATCTTTAATTAAGACTGCCTGATATAGAGGGCAGAAGTTTAGTAAGGAGCATTTCAATCTGTCTTCATTAATTTAATAATATATCAGTGCTAGTATGGTACCCTTTTATCCTTAGTTTGCTAGTTCAATAATATCAGTATTAGTATGGTACCCCTTTTATCCTTAGTTTGATATTATTGTATATCTTGTATTGTTATTACTTGCTACCGGCAGTGGCGAAGTTAGGAAATTCAATAATGGTGTTCAAACCTTTGTTAGTGGGTTATGTAAGGGTGTTCAAAACTTATTTTAATCAATAACAAGTAATATTTTACCTTATACGGAGTATAATTTTCCGGCGAAGAGTTGTCAGTTGACCACCCTTGGTTGCACGTAGCTTCGCCCCTGGCTACCGGTACTCCCTTAGTTTGCTATCACTACATACTTTGTATTATTATTACTTGCTATCAGTACTTCTTTTATATTCTCTATTATTATCTTGGATTTAGTTTTCTAAATATATTGTACTTACTATTACTTGCTATAAGTACTTCTTCCATCTTTTATTTAGCCAATGGTCTATCAGAAGCAGTCTCTCTGCCCTTTCAGGATAGGGGTAAGGATGCGTACATCCTACCTTCCCTAGACCCTACTAATTGGATTACATTGGATTGTTGTTGTTGATCTACATCTTACTTTCACTTGTTGGTGGTATTTTTAATTATTACCATTAGCTAGAGTTGAGGTATAATAATAGCTGTTGTTGTCCTATGGTGTTTGCTTGTATTTTGTTTAGCTCAATTACATTCATGAGACGTGATTCTTCTAACCATCTTCAGAATAAATTTAGGAAAGTCCTAACACTATGCAATAATGCAAGACTACTAAAAACTAAAAAGCCATTTGAACGATATCTGAAAGATGGAGCACTAATAAATCTGCGGCAAGCAAAATAAGAGCCTGTGACAGCAACTTATCACTTCTATCAATTTAGCACATGCTAAATGAAATTATTGAATGTCATTCAAATTTAAAAAAATGTCCACCCAAGAAGACTATGTCCCATGACTTGATTTCTTGAGTATGGATGATCAGCTTGACTAATCTAAATTCGCGCAAAACTATCATAAGATTCATACATTTTACTTCCTTTCTCTCATGAAATTATTGAAACGCCTTTACATCAGAAGAAATGTCCGATCAAGAACACCATTTCCTATGAAATTATTTTCTTTAAATATTCAGTATTCGAAATATATTTGCTCAATTTATCTGGTCTCGGAATACATACACCTATTGAAGAGGATAAAATGTTTCTTACCAAGAAAATTTTCATTCACAATGCTTAAACACAATATAAGTAGTATAAAGATCCAAATTATTATGTAAGAGGTATACATTTTAGAAATAACCTCATTCTATGCTAAAATTTACACTCCTCCATCATAGAGAAAAACATGATAAAAGTTGAGCATCATAGTCATACTCGAGTTTGTTGCAACTAGTATAGTACTGCCAATACGTATAAATATATTCACTCATATACAATGAGAAACAAAAGTGTATAAAACACATAATAGTGTATTTGGCAAAAAGAGAAAAGAAAGATAACAGAAACCATCTGAGCCTTTCTAATCCTACATACACATGACCTACAAGCTTCAAGCTTGGTTTCTGAAAATCTCCTCTTTAACACACTTGTAGTATAATTATCTCACCCTTAATTTCTACCCTTCTAATATTTACGTATATACCAATAATACTTTTTTAGTACTATACTTGATTTTGCAAGTCCTTTGAGCTAATAAAAGTCCCATGAAATCCATATGGAACTCTAGATGGAAGCTTAACAGTAGCCTCCAATTCTAAAGTCATAGCATTCACAATTTGCAGTTCTGATTTCCATGTCTTCTCGTCATGGCAAAATGCAAGAATGAAACCATCATCTTCGTTCTCCGAATTTACGTTTCTTGGTAAAAATAATGGCTCACCTCCATATCTTTTATCTCCATACATATACTTCTGAACTTCCCCTGTTGATAAGTCTACTTTTGCAAATCCTGACACTTTTGGCCATGGCTCTGCAATTGCAAGATAAGCATATTGTGTTTTTCGGCCAAGTTTGTTCCTATTAACCATTCCAGCTTCCAAATTAACCTGTTCTGATGATGAAATTATCGCCCGTTTCGTCGATTCGCCGGTCTTCAAATTGAGCCTTATTTCGGACAAAACACTCTGCAAATTCTCATTACATTCGTTGAAAATTGAGTCTGGTGGTGTCATGCATGAGCCAATGACAACTACTTCATCTGTCTCTGGCTCTTCCCAAGCATTCCATAAATGAAAACAGAACGTTTCTGGTGATTCTACCCAAATAATATTCTTCGAATCTTTAGCATTTTTGGGTAGAATCCCGAACCTGGATTTCTTGTCTTTGTCATAAATTACTGGTGAACCACCTTTGATCATTTCTTGAAGCTTGAACACAACTTGCTGGTCGGGAATTACGACATAATTTTCAGTAATAGCAAAATCATGCATCATGGTCGGAACGTCTAATGGGATTTCGACATCAGGCGATTTCTTCCCATATGTGGAAAACTTGAAGTACTTCAAGTAAGGCTTTTGAACTACGTCGTAGCTCAAAGCAAAAAGCTCACCCGAAACAGGATCGATTTTCGGGTGAGCAATCATTGTGCTTTTTAATTGCTCGTCAAAATTGTACCTTCCAACAGTTTGAAGGTCACCAGAAGACGAGATTTGAACTTGATACGGGACATCATCTTCTGACATGGCTAAAAGTCTGTTGTTAAAGTAAACCAATCCGGCATTAGCCACTCCCATGCCGTGGCTATGATCCACGAGGCCGAATAGTCCACGAGCGTAGAAGAGCAATAGTCGCGCAATTCCAGAATGGCCATGAAGTTCACCAATGGCTTTTGGAAAAACAGGGCGACCCAATTCACGTTCTTGGACTAATCTTTGCGTTTCAGTGAAACGGCAAGAATAGCTCACTGAGCTATTATCGATGGTGACGGCATGAATCATGCCGTCGCCATCAAAAAGGTGGTGACCTGCTACTGGTTCAAAGAGCGGATTAGCACCATTACGGACATAAACCCCGTTAATGCAATCGGGGATTGTCCCTGTAACCGGAAGACTATGCCGAACGGGCTGTTCCGGCACCGGAGCGAAGTTGCCGGCGATCTGTACACGTGGGTCAGCTGTTTTAGGAAGTGGGTTTTGGAGTTCGTGTGAGACTAACGCGCTTTCGACAATATCTAAAGCTTTTGCTGCTGCTCTCTGGAAAAGATTCCAGTCAGGAGTTTGAGGCTGAGACTGTAAATGTTTGTTGGGAATTGTTGGATTTTGTTTTTTCTGTTTTGGGAAAGTGAGTACAGCAGGGGACTGTAAAGCAGAGTGGATGTTAGTTTTTCTAATGGTGAGATTTTTCTTGGAGATTGATTTTGTAGGGAGGGAAAAATCAACTGAAGAAGAAGAATAAGAAGTTGAAGGTGAAAAGGGATGAGTATTTTGGGTTCTAGCCCAAGTATTATAATTTGCAGATGTAGAAGTCATTTTCTTGTTGTGTTTAATATTTTGAAGAGGGGAGAGAACAGAAGAAAGAGAGGATTGTGGGAGAAGAGAGAGGGAAAGAAGGGTTTAAATAGAAGTATGTGTTTGAGAAAAAGAGGGGAGTGTGTATGGTAAAGATGGGAATGGAGGTCCACCTTAGACATCTAAGAGAAGAGCACGTGGTGGATTTTGGGAGATAGTCACTTGGGAGCAACATAAGGGGTAGGACTAGGGGTAGGGGTAGGGGTAGAGAGATAGGAGGAATTTTTTTTTTTGGTTTCCCACCTATTGTCCGGTATTCAAATTGGGCCCCGATTAAATCCGAATTCACGCCAGAAAATCCACGTTGAGGTAAAGCACTCCCTAACAAAGACGATCTGATACCTAGAGACTCGAACTCGAAACCTCTGGTTAATGATGAAGAAATGCTTACTACTCCATCACAACCTTTGTGTTAGGACGAAAAAGTTGGAGGAGAGTATGGGCACATTGTTTATATCAAATTAAATAATTTAATCTGAATATTTATAAATTAATATAATATTTATATACTTACCTTAGTATAGTTATATATATAAAAAAATGTGTATTGCATTTATTAATTTGATGAATATATCGGATATGAAAAAAATGAAAGAAAAATTAAAAACATAGTGGTTTGTTGGTGAATTTGTGGGAAGGTCACTTGGGATCAACCGCGTAAGATAGAGTTAGAAGAAAGAAAGTGGGGGTAAGAGGGTGCAAATGTTGTATTTGAAATGAATTACCAATAAAAAGATTAAAAGTAATACAACACAACTGACTCAATTTAGTTAGGTTTGGGGAGAAGAAATATAAAGAGGCTTTATGTGATAGATAAACCATCGGCTCCAAGCAAGCATGCAAAATCACAACAGTATGGAGAAGAAATGCAGTAGTGTAAAATTACAAAAAAAATTTAAAGTATGTAAAAAAATTACATTTAAGAAAATCTTTAACTCTTCAAAATATAATACTTTATTTTCATACTCCCTCCGGTCCACTTTAATTAATTTTTTGGCCATAATTTTTGATTTTTTCGAATATAAAAAAGGAATTAACTTCTTACTTCTGAAATTGTCCTTGAAGTAAAGAATCTTAGAGCATCTGTTATGTTTCCAATGAATAAATTAAAGTGATATGAAATGTTAACACGATAAATTTCATTGTTAATTAATGTTAAAAGATGAATTTTTTATTATATGTGAAAATAGCCAAAAACAAATCAATTAAAGTAGCAGAATGGAGTATTAAATAAAGTAAATAGACATGTATCTTTTTCAGCAACAAAGGTATCAAAAAGTTTTTGAGTTTTTTGGTTCCAAGAAAGAACGTAATTTATTTGAGTTGTTTGGTTCCAAAGTTTTAGCATCAACATTGGATTTTTTAAAATAATTTCTGATTACAAAAGTTGGAAATCAGTCTTATTGGAGGAGTGCATGAATTAAGGACCAATAAGAGATGGAAAATAAAGTCAGAGGGCAAAATAACTCAGTCAAAACAGTAGTCAGCACTGAGCAGTACTGCCTTCTACTGAGTGCCAACTTTTAATTGATTTTTGTGCGTTTCCTGAAAATTGCAGGAACTGTAAAAGCGTTTCCCGGCCTACTTCCTAACGCGCTCCGTTGACTCCTTCAACCTTAATACTTCTTCCGTCATAATTAATATGGCAATATTTGATTGTCATTAAGTTTAAGGAAAAAGAAAATTTGAAACTTAGTGATCTAAAACAAATTATGTGCATTTGTATGAGTCTAGGGGTGGCAAACGTGCAGGTCGGGTCGGATATGAGCGGGTCGAAAATGAGTAATTCAAAAAACGGATAAATTAACCGACTCATCCCATATTTAGTACGAATAAAAAACGGGATACCTGACGGATATTATGGATATGCATATTATCCATGATTTCTTGAATATAATTACTTTTGGGAGAATTTCTAATCTCCCAAACTTGAGAAACCTCAATTTGAGGTTTTACAAATGTAAAAGTTAAACCCATTAGTTATTCATTAGTTATCTATTTTCTAAGTGGATAATATGGTTTTTATCCATATTCGACCCGTTTTTAAATAGTTCATTATCCAACCTATTTTTTAATGAATAATATGAGTGGATAACTGTTTTATTTTAATCATTTTACCACCTCTATGTATAACCATAAATTATCGCATTAAAAGTAATTATTTTAAATGAAAAAGTATATTATTCTTTTTTGAACAGACTAAATATGATACATAAATTAAATGAGGGTGAGTACTAAGATAGTTTATTTGATAATTCGTGTTTAAGAATATAGAATTTTGAATAAGGTAATGTGAACATATGGAAGTCTCGAAAACATCAACCATACGACGAGAAACAAAAGTGCAGGCAACAACATTTAGCGATTAGAAAAAGAATAAATAGGATAATTGGGATAGATTAGAGAAAAATGTATCGCAAAAAATGAAACAAAGGGATGCTTTTTTGTACTAACTTAACCCTTTAAAATGCCATTTTAGATATTGAGGACATATGAGAAACGTATTTCTCTTATTGTGTTGTTAAGTAAAATACTAGTATGTGTATAACATTAAATAAGAGAATACAATAAGAGAATACGATATGAGATAATGTCTCGTCATATTATATGATGAAGATTGGCATAGTTTTGTCATTCGAATTCAATTGTACATGTGAAATGCTAATTCAATCAGAACATTTGCAGCAATCAGATCAAATTGAACAATACTCTGTAACATCAAAGCTACTATAGGGTTACAGCT